>NC_136494.1:136169404-136514404 GCF_053919585.1 Euprymna scolopes | reverse complement strand
CATTATTTCATGGATGAACCTAATGGAACGAACTGGCTACTTCGGCATTTTTCATTATTAGTTGCTCAGGTCCACGCTTTCACTATCATTACGACTGCCAGAGGATAGCTCCCTCCGTTCATATGTTCTGTCTTTAAGAAATTGTATTAGTCTATCTGATACACAAACTTTGGTAATGTTAGGTCTCGATACATTTAATAAAGCTCCAATATGCTAAAATGTTTCTTGTGTTCTGATAGGTCATTACCCGATATTAAATACAAAAAATAAAATAAAACTTCAATAGAACCCTATATATAAAAGTATGCTTGATCTTTGATTAGAAAAACAGCAGATTATTTTTTATCAGCCATTATCAAATGAAACATTTTTAGAAAATGTTTCTAATTTTATAATTTTATGAAAAAAATTGTTACCTTTCCGATAGAATGAATAGTTTGGTTTCCATAATTTCTTTCCGGTTTCATTTTTCATGGTATCATTTTTAGTTTTCTTCATATTATCGAAGGTGCACAATTCAGCAATGGCCACAGCCAATGTAGGATTTGGTGTTCGGCCCAAAAAGTCTCCTATTTTATTCACAGTCATCAGCAAATTCTAAATTTAAAAAAGTATATATACAAATATGGCAAAAAAAGAACAGACACTGATAGAAACAGTTTCTTTCAATAAGCATATAATTTATAGAACAAAATCAAAAATCAATGGTCACAAATTTAGTAACTAATACTTGATTGACATTACTTTTGCTGTTTTTAATGCATTGATCAGTTGATGAATATCATCTTGAGAAATTTCTTGCCATGTCTGACGCAATAATGCTAAAAGTTCAGGCTTAGAATGTGACGTGCATCCAGGAGATAAGCGCCCGCGTGTTTGCGTGTTGTGTGGGTACGTGGGAGAGACGGATGAGGGGAAAAAGACTTACCTCGAGACCAGCTCAGCGTTACCGACCAAAAATAGAAAGGAAAGACTAAGATGGCGACCGCCGTCTTTTGTAAAGTATGATGTCTCGCAAAGTCACACGAATTCTCGGAATATGCAAATTTAGCCGGCCTAGAACGACGATAAAAGCGGGTGAGGGGAAAGACGTGGGGGGTGACGATTGAGTTGGCTGGGGAATCGTGTGGCTGTTGCTTCTTGTGCCGTGTTGAGGATATCTTACCGTGTTAAAGAGAGAGTCGGGCGCCATCTTGAATTTTTCCTTACACTTTTTCCTTACAAGCTATTCCGGCCATTTGGCCTCTAGGACTATGACCGAGTCGAAATTTGACTTAAAGCTCATACCCGAGTTTGACGGGTCCACGTCCATCGTCGACTGGGTTGAAAGGGTCGAGCTGACGTGCGACCTTTGTGAGGTGAAAAAGGTACACACTGTGATTCCCCTGAGATTGGCTGGGGGTGCCTTGAGTGTATATCAGCAACTCAGTGCTGCCGAAAAGGGAGATGTCACCGCAATTAAAGCTGCGCTGTACAAGGCATTTGCCATGGATCCTTGTACGGCCTATGAAAAATTTGCTTCCCGAAAACTTCTACCGGAGGAAAGCGTGGACGTTTTCTTCGCTGAGTTAAAGAAACTCGCAGTTCTGTTCGGTGGAGGGGTGTCGGAGCGGACGCTCGCGTACGCGTTTGTGGCGGGCCTTCCCACTCGGGTGAAGCAGCTACTGAGAGCCTCAACCAGCGTTTCAACAACGACCATGGAACACTTGATGGAACGTGCTCGAGCCATCATCAAAGATGAGGAGGACCTGGGGGAACCAGTTGTGATGGCGACACAGACAGGCCAGATTGGCGCTCGGGAGATTCCGAATCAGAACCCTGCAAGCAATGGGAAATGTTTTCGCTGCGGCCGACGCGGACATTTTGCAAGGAATTGCACCAACAGGGGGCGTGTGCGCTGTTTTAAGTGTGGCGGTTTGGGGCATCTAGCCCAAAACTGTGCGGGAAACGTATCAGGGGAGAGGACGTCAGCGCCGCCCTGCTCCCCGAGCAAAATTTGAACAAGGCGCAACCAGTAATGACCGTCTACGTAAACAGGATACCCTGCTCAGCACTTCTCGACTCAGGCTGTTCGCATACTATAGTGAGCACCAGGCTGTGTCCAAGTTGGACTAAGAAGATCAAAGTCACCACGATAGGAGGCGAGACCCAGATATGCTGTGGAGCTGGAACTGTCAAGATCTACACGGACACCGGTGCAGCCACTAAGATCAATGTGCTCGTGACCCAAGGAAATCTCCTGGGGTTTGACCTGTTGCTCGGATACGATGCCATCAAGGCGCTGGGGGGAGTCGCAATTCATCGGGATGAAAAGGTGCGATTCTTAGAGGCCCCAGTGTGTGCAGCGCTCCATATCGATCGGCCGGATTTTACAGTGGACTACGACTCGCGCAAGAGGGCCTGGATTGCATCTTGGAAGTGGACCGAGGGAATGGCACCGACTAAACTCAAGAATGGGGTTGCAGAGTACCCTATACCCAGTGAGGCCCGAGCAGAATACGAAAGGGAACTAAAGGCGTGGATCCAAGATGGCTGGTTAATCCCCTACCCTGAGGACAAGCTTGGGCCTCCGAAGGGTCTAATACCCTTGATGGCAGTAGTCCAGCATAACAAGTCGAAAGTACGGCCCGTGCTGGACTATAGGGAGCTTAACAAGCATATTGAAGCCTACACTGCCGATGCTGACGTCTGCGCCAGTAAGTTGAGGGAATGGCGTCAGAAAAGCACTAATGTCTCAATATTGGATTTGCGAAAAGCCTATTTACAGGTGCGAGTTGATGAGACGTTGTGGCCGTTCCAGACAGTTTGGTTCCAGGGGTAGAGGTACTGCCTTACACGCCTTGGCTTTGGCCTAAATGTGGCACCACAGATCATGAAGACTATTGTCAACACAGTATTGTCCCAAGAAAAGCCCATGAGGGACTCAACGTCAGCTTACATTGATGACGTATACGTCAATGAAGATGTACAGTCTGCGTCGTGTGTCAAAGAAAAGTTGGCCCAGTTTGGTCTGGAATGCAAGAATCCCGAACGTTTAAGGGAAGGAGCACGTGTATTGGGATTGGATGTTTATGAAGAAGATGGCACCCTACAATGGAGGCGTGGCAGTGAAATTTCAAGCATCCCCAACCTCGTTACAAGGCGGACCGTTTTTTCTTGGTGTGGAAAACTTGTTGGTCACTTACCGGTCTGTGGCTGGCTCCGCGCAGCTGTTGGTGTGATTAAACGCAGAGCAAATTTAACAACCACGGGTTGGGATGACATATCCGATGATGTCCTACTAACTCTGATGATTAAAGAGACACTGGAGAGAGTGAACAAGAAGGACCCTGCCTGTGGGCGGTGGTGTGTTAACGGAGACAACGTAGGTGTGTGGGTTGATGCCAGTTCTTTGGCGTTGGGAGTATCGCTGGAGCAAGGAGGAAACGTGTTCGAGGATGCGTGTTGGCTGCGGCCCGTAACAGATTCTCAGCATATCAACCTGGCAGAGATGGACGCTGTTGTAAAGGGGGTAAATCTGGCCCTGCAGTGGCAGTCTAAGAAGTTGACCTTGTACACAGATTCTCTCTGTGTCTACCACTGGGTGTCTGACACACTTTCAGGACGGACACGAATCCGTACCAAGGCAGCAAGCGAAATGTTAATACGGAGAAGGCTAGACACGCTAAAAAACCTGGTATCTGAGTATGGGCTATCACTGAGCGTCACTCTGGTGCCATCACATTGTAATCGTGCTGACCAACTGACCCGTGTACCTCACAAATGGTATGAAGCTGCGAAGATGGGAATGGAGATTACTGCTCGATCTTGTGCAGTTGCAATCGACCCATGTCAAATACAAAAAATTCATGCACAGAGCGGACATCCGGGTATCAAGAGGACCCTTTATTTTGTGAGGCGTGCATACCCAGCAGTGACCAAGATGGATGTCAGACAGATCGTCAGAAATTGTGAGGCTTGCCAGTCTATTGATCCTGCACCAGAGCGATGGCAGAAGGGTCGCTTGGAAGTTGAGAGTGTGTGGCAGCGGCTGGCCATGGATATTACCCATTACAGTGGCAAGCCCTTTCTAACTCTCATTGATTGCGGGCCTACGAGATTTGCGGTGTGGCGGCAGATGACCAGACAGGATTCAGCAAATGTTGTTCGCCACCTATCATCCATTTTTTTTGAGCGAGGTGCGCCGGAAGAGCTCCTGACTGACAATGATGCAGCGTTTTGTAGCCAGCAAGTCCGGCAGTTGTTAGATGAGTGGGGCGTCCGAGTACGGTTGCGATGTGCGCATGTGCCGTCAGGAAATGGCATTTCTGAAAGAAGCCATCGCAGCATCAAGAGAATTGCTGCCAGGAAGCGATGTACTATTGCGGAAGCAACATATTGGTACAACATTACGCCAAAGGACGGGACGTCCCCTTCAACCACACCTGCGAATGCTATTTACACGTACCAAGTCGGAGTGAAGGGAATCAACACTACGCAGCCAACCGACAAGGGAACATGTAACAGATATGAAGTGGGAGATCCAGTGTGGGTGCGGCCTCCAGGAAATCGGTGCACCGACAAGTTTAAGCGAGGACACATATCTGGAGTGATTAGCCAGCAGTCTGTTTTGGTCGATGGAACCCCACGACATGTGCGAGATCTTCGCCCAGCTACCGAGGTGCGTCATACAACTACAGAAGAAAGCAGTGAAGCGTCTAGCGATGAGCTGCCGATGCACGGATTCAGTGAGCCCCTTCCAGAGACTGATAGCGATACTTCATCTGATGAGGCGGAACCAGATCCAGAGCCCGAATCTGAAACAGTGAATGTACCTCTTCGCAGAAGCACACGCACTAAAAGGCCCCCCCAGTGCTCTCTATGTGATCATAAGATCAGGGGGGAGTGTGACGTGCATCCAGGAGATAAGCGTCCGCGTGTTTGCGTGTTGTGTGGGTACGTGGGAGAGACGGATGAGGGGAAAAAGACTTACCTCGAGACCAGCTCAGCGTTACCGACCAAAAATAGAAAGGAAAGACCAAGATGGCGGCCGCCGTCTTTTGTAAAGTATGATGTCTCGCAAAGTCACACGAATTCTCGGAATATGCAAATTTAGCCGGCCTAGAACGACGATAAAAGCGGGTGAGGGGAAAGACGTGGGGGGTGACGATTGAGTTGGCTGGGGAATCGTGTGGCTGTTGCTTCTTGTGCCGTGTTGAGGATATCTTACCGTGTTAAAGAGAGAGTCGGGCGCCATCTTGAATTTTTCCTTACACTTTTTCCTTACATAGAAGATTCCGTACTAATATGCCCCAAAGGTTTTAAATTGGGTTCATATCTAGGGATTGACTGGGCTATGAAAGATTATTAATCCCATTCTGGCTCAACCAATGTTGTGCTGCCCTAGCAGAGTGACGAAGAGCTCTGTCTTCCATAAATAAGGAATTAACTTGGTTCATTTTACCACTTGAGAATATTGGTAGGAGTCCTTTATGTAGCATTAAAACATATTTAGTAAAATTGATGTTTCCTTCACACTCCACCATGTCTGACTGACCATCACTCTAAATTGCACCCCATACCATAACCGAGAAACCCTGACGTTTCAGCGTTGGCTGCAGTTTTTAAGTCAAACTTTTGCTGAGGGAGCCTCAATACCCATACCCTTCCCACTGTCAGGAAATAATGCAAACTGTGACTCATCAGAGAAAATGACATTAGTTTAAAATTTCATAGGTCTCTCCACCAGCTTATGAGCCCAATCTTTTCTGCATTTGATATTGGCAGAATGCAGAAGAGATTTCCTTCTCGCAGCTCTACCAGAGTAAACGAGCTTGTGAAGATACCTGACAGCTGTTCTGAGACACCAGCTTGTGTTGCAATGCCAGAGGCTTTGCACCGAGGATCTACTTCAACATTTCTTTTCGCAAGATGTAAGGTTCTTTCAGAGACACCGGAGCAACCTGATTGGGTTTGTACACTCTTCGCCCTCTCTTGTGAATTGTACGATCATGCTAGTAAAAGTAGAAAGGGGTATTGAAAGATGTCTAGCTATTTTGCATTGACTAAGATCACCTTTATTTTGACACACGATTTGTCCTTGCCGAAATTTTGATAGGTTTGATGCTCCTTTGGTTGGTAGCATGTTTCAATGTTGTCAGGTACAATTTTAGCACTATTCTTATCTGTAAATATAGATCAGCATATTTTAATCTTAGGAAAAATATTTATCTTAGTGTCTATTCTTTTCTGTCATGCCTGTGCATATATGAATAAATAAAACAATTATATGCATCCATACAGAGTATTTGTAAAATCAAAGACATTACTTCGAGATTATGTTCTATATGTGCCAATAATAAAAATGAGTTGCATAAACATAGGTTCAGAAACGCTTATAGTGTGGTAAATTGTGACCACGTGCAAAAAAATCAGTGTTCCCATGAAAGACGACGTGACGGTTGGCTAAGAATAAGTTATCCCATAATGGAGACGATAATGGTGATGGCGATGGCCATAAGAATAAGTTAGAAGAGAATTATGACGATAAAAATAAAATAACTGATGAAGACAGTGATCATTATGAGGACAAGTTAAGAGCCGAAGATGACAATGATTATAAAAAGAAACTAAGTTATAAAGAGAGTAAGCATTATAAGGATAATTGCAAAGTCATTCCGCTATTTAGGAAAATCCTGCATTAGTTTAAATTTAAAAAGATAATCAGAGTTCGTGTAGTACGCGAAACCCATCTTAAATTTCCTTGAAAAGCCGTCACACGTGACACGTTTTCGTTTTTTTGTTGTTGTTTTTTTTTTTTTGTTTTTTGTTTTTTTGTGTGGTAGTATTTTTGTTACGAAAACGCTCCATGCTCACGCAACAAAAAAAAGTAGAAAAAAAAAAGAAAAAAAGTTCCCCCGAGTTCGATATATAACACCGAACAAGAGGGGATGGGAGAGACTCTGTCAAAATCTGGAAAATATAGAACAGACGAATGAACAACATATGTAAGTAACAAAACGCAAACACAAGTGTTAAAGTTTAAATTAATTTAATTACAAAAATAAACTATGATAGGAAGGGGGAAGAAATGAGGGTTTGATTGAACAAAGGAAAAATAAACAAAGCATGAAGATGGGGGTGTCTTACGCTACTGTCTAAAATTGCTGAACGAAAAACATATCAATAAACGAAAACTTCAAAACAAAAATAACAAAGTAAATTGCCAATTCGTCGAGAGAGTATGAGATAAAGCAAATGGCGGTCAAACTTATAGTTAGTTCCTTGCGTTTTGTGTGGGGATTTTACCCGCTTGCATTCACAACATTTTTGTTTTTGATTTTTTTCGGTCATTTTTTTTTGGCGGGGGGGGTCTCAACTGTTCATATCTCGTGGTATCTCCGTGTTCAATTTATCCGCAGTTTCGTAATTTTTGTTGCTTGTCTTTAGCCTGGTTTCACCATGTTCAGAGACACGCATTCAGCATTCTGGAGCATGTTGTCGCTCTTATCCTCACATTGGCAAATTTCGCTTCTCAAATTAATCAGAAAAAAATCTTTTGACAGCACAATTCTTACTTGCTTTGTTTAGTCTTTCATTCCTATAAAAGTTAAGGCTGGCTCTTTTTTCTTTTTCGCTAATCGGATGTGATTCCTTCGCCATCCGTTAGTCATGGCGGTTTTCCCGAGAAGTTTCTAGAAAAATGTATTTCTTTTTTCCTCCCCCTCTCTTTCTCTCCTTTCTCCTTTTTCACCTGAATTCCGCTTGCCTATGCTTTTTTCTTTGCCTATTTTTAGCCGTAAACGGTTCGGAACCAAAAGAGGTCGGGCGGTGCGTGATCGTGTCAACTCGCTGACTCTTCTTTAAGGAGTGGAGGAGGTGCTGATATCTGTTGCGCCTTTTCTTCGACTCTCTCATCCTATCTCCTTCTTCCCACGTTCTCTGTTTCTCCCGTTACAGGTTCAACCTCTCTCTCTCTCTCTCTCTCTCTCTCTCTCTCTCTCTCTCTCTCTCTCTCTCTCTCTCTCTCTCTCTCTCTCTCTCTCTGTTCTTTTGCTTCGGCGATAATCAAAATGAAAAGAGCAAGATATATTTTCCGTCGGTTCAAAAATATGAAATTTAAAATATTCTTTTTAAAGCACATAATCGAACGCGGCGATTATGCAACAATAAGATTCCTACCTTAACAAGTTATCAATGAGGACTTGTTCAAAAACTTTTCCAGTTACTGAGTTTATTTAAAGAAATCAACAAAGAAACAAGTAACAGAACTTCAACCATATCAATGATAATACCTACAATTTTAGCTCTGATGTTATTTCTGTTAAAAGCGGTCCAACCTAATTCTGATGTTTCTGACTTTAGTGGAATCCTTCTTACCATTGTTCAGTGAATCAACAGAAACAAGATTTTCATTTTATTTTAATGATAAAAGTTTTGTGTTTACTTTCCTAGATCCAAGACACAAATTAATATTTCAAAAAGTGATATTAAGAATTGGATTCATCTTTACTTTCTACTGATGATAATGAAGCAGAATCGGGATGCACTTCTTCAAGTTCTCCTGAGAGCCAAGAATATCAAAGTGTAAGTAAAACTGTATCTCTTTCCACCCTGTTCGAATAATTAGCATCAGATAAGCCTACAGTAAAAAAAATCCTAACTTAGAGCAGATAGATACTGAGTTAAATCTGGAGATTGCAATTGTAAGTACAATAGAAATACAAGAAGCACAATCTAAACTTAAACGGAGTAAATCCCTTATTTATAAGTGCACAAAAGAATATTATCATTTTTATCTCACAATACCTGATGATCTATTTCAGTGTCGGTAGAAAAGACACAGGAGACCATACTACTGCTGAGTAAACTGTCTGGAAAGTGAGAGGTGGTCATGTCTATGATCCTAAAGGAATAGGCTGTGTTCTGAGAATGGAGAAAATCTAATACTTATACATTACAACTTAAGAGCATTCAACATTAAATACTGATTAGACTATGAAAAGACAGCAAAATAGCAGAGGAAGTAGAGAAGCAGCAGGTGCAGAGCAGAAGTAACCATGGCAGCATGCTTCAGTAGAAGCAGAACTTCAGCTTGTAGTTATTCACTTAAGAATTTGAATTTGTACTTTGTTATTTGTTTATAATTTCTATTTTATCTAGTTATTATATTATATTGGAAATTGTAATTTGTATTTTGTAATTTCATTTTATAAACAAAAAAAGACAAGAAGTTATAGTAGCAACCAGACACTTAACAAATGTCATGTTTAATTGACAGTTACTATGTTAATGTGTCAAAGCCATCTGATGAGTCCCTTCGCAATGATGAAATGGTTTAAATTTAATAGGAAAGAGAAAAGTAATTAATTGGACAATTGACCCTTGACATGATATTCTAAATGAACTCATCACCAGTGTCAGAAGTCTTATTGCTCATTCGTTAGTGTGATCACGTGATTTTAAAATTTGAAGTAAAGATGACACCTCTTTTTTCTGAAACAGGGTGAAACACTAAAACGATGAGTTCAAGTCTTAAATCACACAGCCTTATTGCTCATTCGTAAGTGTGATCACATGATTTTAAAATTTGAAGTAATAATGACACCTCTTTTTTCTGAAGCAAGGTGAAACACTAAAACGATGAATTCAACTCTTCAATCATGCAGCCTTGCTTTAAATAGTCTAAAAACAGTAGAAAGTCAAAGAAAATTCGATTAACATAATAACTAATTATACCGTATCAGAGACTTTTCGATTTTGCAAGGTTTGAATATTTACTTGTTCAAACCAAATTCATAAAAGACCAGCTGATATTTCCAAAGATACGTTCCATATAAAAAAAAAAGATGGTCCACACAGCAGGTGCATATTAATCCTAAAAGATTTTACGACCACGTACAGCGAAATAAGCAAATCGGTAATCATACGACCAGATTCAATGACGTAGCCAGTAACATTATTACAAATATCTCTCCTGTTAATGTTTCTGCAATCTACGGCAATGATGAAAGAAAATGGTCACCAAGGATAATTGACAGAAAATCCCAACAATAACGCTATCTCTTCTGAGTTGAAGCAGGTTGTTTTCTCAAAGTCACGCTCGTGAAAACGTCCATCCTTCAGGGTGCTGATACCTTGTTTCAATTCTTGACACACACTTCAGAAAACATTTTCAATATTTCAATTGAGGAACGTGTGGTTTCGAGGGATGCGAGGGGGTGGGATGTCTGAGCACCAGAGAACAGTTTGAACGATGTCATCCACTGTGTCATCCCTTTACAACCTCGCCATAAAGCACTTACTGGATTATAAACTTGTCTGTAAAGCCATGCAGACCATTCTCAAGCAGGTGATCATGAACCGCCTGTTAATTATGGACACCATCCGCAAGCAGGTAACCATGAATCACGGACTAGCTTTCAATGTAATTTCGTAGCATTGAATCATATTCACAGCATTCTGTTTAAAAAATATGCTGTTTATGGAAAAGTAGACCATTGAGATTATGGACAAGAATGACTTTGCAGACATAGTGTTCTTGGAATTTTTCAAAGTATTTAAATAAGTTAATGATCGGCTATTATTTCAGAGGTCCTATTCATACATTCATTGATTATAAAATGTTTGTTCCTACATCATCGTAAGTTTCGTATCAAACTGAATGGTTTTCTGTTCACGAAAGGAAGTGTGTGTAGTCTAGTGCCTTTATAATCTGTTCTTGGTTCGTTTCTGTTTCTTGTTTAGCAATTGTTAAATGAATCAATTTTCATCTAGAGAACATAATCGAAGGGAAATAACTCTTTGCTTTTGTGGTGTGGTTTGGAATATTTGGTTGTGTCCCCTTACACGCACTAGAAACATACTATCTTTATTAACTCGTGTTACAGACTTCTCTTCCCGTAAAAAGTAATTGTTCTTTCTTCACGTGATTATTTTCCGAAGAAATTTTGTTTCTGTGTTATTTACTTACCCGCGAAGCTTCTTCATATGAGACAACCAGGCAGTTTGGGTTATCTTTTATTATCGGCCACCATTTGTTCATGAAGTCAAAAATATCACCAAACGGAACTTAAAAATTGAAAAAGAAAAATAATTACAATTCTACATAATAAGGTTATTCTAGCAACCGTGGGTTAAAAGTAAATTTATAAAACGCTAAACTAAAATATTAATATATTTTTAAAAAAAAAAAAAAAAGTAGAAATATGAAAAGTTTAAAAATAGTACATCATTCTAATTAAATCTAGGAATGCTTATTGCTTCACTAACAATTCGATGCCTGTTTTTATTATTTTTGTTTGTTTGTTTTTCTTTTTTTTTTTTTTTTCTTTTTTTACTTACCTTCCCACGAGCGTAGAGTTAGATACAAGGTCCGTTTTTAATGTGGGGAGCACCAGCTCCCCAAAAAGGGACACTCAGGTTAGTAACAAAAATTAAAAATGAATCAGTCATGAAGGATTTCTCCTCCATTAACCGAGCAGCATCAGAACAGATACTACACTTTGAGTTTTATATTTTTTATTTATTCTGAAAGTTTACAACCAAAACAGAAATAAACAAAAAAATTAGGCACAAGGCCACTCAAAACTTGGGGAGGGGGTGTCTATGGTCATCCTCGTTCCTGTACCTTTGCTAGTCTATGCTTTATCCTTGCTAAAGTTCTCATTCACCAAAATACCTCAAGCATACCGGGCGTGTATGTGTGTGTGTTTTTTATTTTATTTTTTATTTATATTTTTAATAAAGAAAAAAAAAAACTTTTCGCTGTTTGTAAGACAATCTAGCTTTAGCTTCCCAGTACAACGCAGTTACAGATATTACTGATTCCCTGGAACATTCTATTAATGATTGTAAACTATTGGCCAGATGTCGAGAATAAGTTTAATGCAGAAGCAATTTGAAGTAAAAATAAATAAATAAATAAATGCAAATTGAAATATGAAAGGTTTTAAAACACCATTTAATAAGTTTTTACCCTAATTAATGAGAAACCAATCGCAAACGTGTTGAATTTTGAAATATAGATTCATTTTTCAAAGGGTTTGTTTTAAGGGATATTATTTACATATTTTATATCCCTGAATTAATCTTAGTTTCTAAAATGAAAACTCCCAAAACTCCATTTTTCGAAGTCTGCTGCTCCAAGTTAGGTATTGCCTAGAGGACTGGTTCTGAGAACTTGTGAAAGTCGATCGAATTCATATTTAAACAAAAGCCACAACTCCAAAATCAATCTTACTAAGAAGCATTCTAATTTGCTCGTTTGTAATAGCAACCAACTTGTAGCTGAATTATTCTTTTTGTTGCAATGAAATCGTCGATATATCATCACACGTTGTCGTTTTTTAATCAACTGTAAAAAAATAAAACGCGGCACCCAATTTGATCACAGCTTTTCATTGACAAATGTTCAAGCAAAATGACAAACACTTTGCTGCTGACGTATACAACGTCGATTAATGATCGGCCAAGTGATGTCTTATTTACGTTTTCCAAGATAACTACCGAATTTGAGCAATCTGGGCGTCCAGCTTCAATTGTCTCTGAACGAGCAGGTGTAAAGTCTGCATACCACGTTTTCACTGTAGTTTTCAACGGAGCAGTGGTCGAATATAACTTGATAGTTCACTGTTTTGCTTCAATAGTATTTTTCTTTATCAACACATAAAATGTAGATTGTTCTGTAAATTTCAATAGTTGCTTCACTTAAATAATGGTATTCGATTCAAAATTCAACATGTACCATTTGAAGATATGTACTTTATAAACATATCAATAACCAGCTGTATAAATAAAAACACATGTAAACCTTTTGATAGCTGTATGGACAACTTCGAAAAGATTCGATAAGAACATAATAACAAGATGCTAAATGAAAATGATAAAGAATGTAATGCTAGAACTTACAGAAAAACAACTTACAAATAATACTACGACTTGAAGGTTAGTACTTTATAAAAATCACAATAGTACCAGCGTTATCGCTAGATGTAGTAACAATAAGAATAAGAGTTGTAATAAAAAAAGAAAATTACACTTACGGTTCTTTTCCATAAACATCTCAAAGAAACTGGGAAACGTTCCATTATACTCCTTGTAATACAATCCAAATGTATGTTTGTAATAAGAAACGACCACGTCTTTCGGGTTTCGTACAAGAAATATTATTTTGTTCTGAGATAAAACAGTTTTAGGCAGAAATTGTGGTTGTAGGTGTGTATTAAATACACGTGGTGGAGGAATATCTGCAAATTTGTATTGTGGTGCGAATTCCAACATTAATTCTTCTTTCACTCCTTGGATTCTCTCAGCTTTACTCTTTAGTAACATACTAGTCACTTCCCAAATCCAGTGCGTTCCTAAAACAGAAAACACAACAATATTTTCACAATTTAATTTAAGACTTATACTTTTTAATATAACACTGCTATGAACACTATTTTTATTGTCTTTATAGTCATACATTCCTCGGAGTTTAGTTCATATATACACCTTTAAATTAATTTTAGTGGCAACATATATATATATATATATATATATATATATATATATATATATATATGTGTGTGTGTGTAGCCGACCGGACACAGCCCAGCAGCGGCTTAAGTGACCTAGAAAAGCAGAGATATCCACACATCAGCAGAAAAATAAATAAATAAATAAATAATAGTAATAATGATAAAGACAACATAACAGAGAACAGGAAAAAAAAAGCTCACGCTAAAACAAGTTATAAACCAAACAAAAAAAAAATAAAATAAATAAAATAAAAATAAAGACAAATAAAAATAGCAAATTTATAAACATGTTAACCACCTAATCATACCATACATACATCCCCTACTCACTTTTGGCCCGAGGCCTCACATAGCTACACAACTTCCGGCCCTTCATCCAGCATGCTTTGAATCGACCTGTTACGCACACCATTTGAAAAGGGAAAATTTTTCCGAAATTAATAATGGAATATGTCGCATGAAAACAAGTAAGACATTTTACCATACAACTGAATAAATATATATATAAAAAAATAAATAAAATAATAAAATATATATATGTACTTATTGATTTGTAAATCGCCACTTGTTCTCGTCCCCTCTTACCAACAGCGACTATAATTCATTCCTCGCATTGTGACAGCCTTCTAAATCTCTTTTACATACCTATCCCACACAATGCTTCAAGCAAACTACATATCAATCATATATATATGTATATATATATATATATATATATATATATATATATATGTCATATTTATTGAGTAATATGTTATACACGGATGAAACTGAACTATTGCAATATTCAAAATTGAATATACTTCTAACTGATATATCACTATATTAGGAAATAAGAAATAATTGTTAACTTAGCACTGACTTACTACTTAGATATAAATAAGTCACTTGTACGCATTCCCCTCCCCCCTTTTTTTAAATGGAGAGTAGATAATACAGTGGATGTGTTATCGGCAGCTCCAGTAACTCTTGCTTCTCCTTTTCTGTCCCTCAGTCCTCATTCAATGAGTGATTTTTCTGACAAAGGGTGAAGAAAAAGCTGCTTAAAGGTCGGTAGCACTTGGTGACCAGTAGTCTGAGATGTCGGAAATTTTTCTGTCTCTGTCTGTCCTTGTGGCCATGTCACTAGTAAGGGTGCTAGAGGTAAACGTTTTGTCTGGGTTGACGTTATCCGCCTGATAGTCAGGGACTCGAACCTTGGATTAACCACTGAGGAGGCTGTTCTATCAGCAGGCGAAAAGTACTGGGACTGCTGTATTGCCATTTGGTGAGTGGATCTGGACCATGCAGTAGTCTCTGGTGGGGCCTCTCGATGTCATACTAGTGGGTAATTGTTACGGCTTTACCTTTTCGTGTACTTCAAAAACAAAAAAATTCCTGTCTTTTTCTCTCTTACTTTCCCTCTCTGTACTGCTTTAATCAAGTATGCCGACCTATTCCACAAATCCCAAAACCTCAACATGAAATATCTCCAGAATAAAAACTCGATTAAACCTAGAACCCCATCTTCCAATGTAGACCCCTACTACCAGGTCTCCTTCTCCAACATCAGGGGTCTACGTTCCAACCTTCCAGAGGTTGAAACCCAATTACAGGAGACGAAACCGAACATATTATTTCTAAGTGAAACTGGAATAGGGCCGACCACTTCCTTAGATGAGTTCATAATTAACGGATACTCTAATTTAACAGCTAAATCTGACCCCCAAGATCGCCATGGGCATGGAATATGTGCCTACATTAAGGATGGCTTCCCGTGTGGCAGGGATATCTCTAGAGAAGATCCTAATTTACCCTATATGTGCTTCAGGGTTGCACTTGCTAACACTACTGCATTTATATTTGCCCTCTATCGGCCCCACAACAGCGGAGTTACTATCTTTAAGAGCATATCTGAGAAAATAGACCACATACTGTCTGCACATCCCTCGGCTAACATCCACATCTGTGGTGACTTCAACGTCCATAACGTGGAATGGCTGACCCATTCAAATAAGACAGGTGATGAGGGGAGGTTTTGTCATGATTTTGCCATTGCTTATGACCTCACTCAGATTGTTCGTGAACCCACCCGTGTACCCGATACACCCGGTCAATATGCAAGCCTCCTAGACCTTTTTCTCTCAACTTCCCCTGAGCTAAGTTCATGTTCCGTTCATTCTCCTCTAGGATCCTCCGACCACTCCGTCGTATCAGTTAAGATATAAACGAAATGTAAGAAGCCTCCAGACGTACCTCTCCACCGTACTGTCTACCGATACTCTAGTGCTGACTGTGATAGCTTCCGTACATTCATATCTGATTTACCTCTGCACTTCATGTTTAAAAAGGAAGTGTCCTCTATAGTATCAGATCTGACCGAATGGTTAATTATAGGCATAGACCAATACATACCATCTAAAAAATTCCAACAAAAACCTAACAGCCAGCCATGTTTCTCCCCAGAATGTGCTGCTGCTATCGCGCACAGAAATCACTTTTTCCATAGCTACCAACGTAATAGATGCACTGAGACTAAAGCTGCTTTCAGGACTACCAGCAACCACTGTAAAAGAGTAATAAAAAATGCAAGAGAGCTATATGCCCAGTCTGCTAAATCCAAGGTAGCTGATCAGCGGCTTGGTTCTCACCAGTTTCGGCAAATAACAAATAGGATCTTGAACAGAAGTGTGCGTTCTATCCCAACCATTATCAATGGACCAGAGGTCATCTCGTCAGCATCAGACAAGGCCAAACTATTTGCAAAGAACTTTGCAGCTAATTCTACCCTATGCGACGAAGGTCATCAACTCCCCATATTTCCTCCTATAACACAGAACAAGCTAGGTAACATACAAATATCCGTGCATGAGATCGCCAAGCTAATCAAGAACCTAGATTCCAGTAAAGAAACTGGCTCTGATGGCATCCCAATTATAGTGTTAAAAAAGCTTCAACCAGAACTTGCTCCCATACTTACGAAACTATGTAAGCGCTGCCTTAAGAGAAGTGCTTTCCGACTCCCTGGAAGACCTCATCAGTTTGCCCTGTATTTAAGAATTTAGGTGATAAGTCATATCCCTCTTAGTACAGACCAATAAGTCTCCTGTGTGTTATGAGTAAGTTGCTGGAATCCATATTAAATAGAGAAATAGTCAACCACCTCAGCAGGAATAACCTTCTTAGTGACACACAATATGGTTTCCGCTCTGCAAGATCTACCGCAGATGTGCTGACGGTTATATCCCATAGGATTAGTGAATCTCTTGACAAAGACTTCCTTTCTAGGGCAATTGCTCTTGACATATCAAAGGCCTTCGATAAGGTAAGGCATAAGGGTCTACTTCACAAGATTTCCAGCTACGGTATAACTGGAAATGTTTTCTCAATCATTAAATCATTTCTCTCCGATAGGATCATAAGAGTAGTGGTAGATGGACAAAAATCGGAGGCCTGCAATATAAATGCTGGAGTCCCCCAGGGGTCAATCCTGGGCCCAACTCTCTTCCTGATCTACATCAATGACCTCCCTAAACACATACTTAAGTCATTCGTTGACATCTATGCTGATGACACGACCATCTACGGCAACACATCAAAGGCTGTAAATGACAAAGTTCTCTCTGATTCTCTCTCCTCTGATCTCGAGCGCATGGTTTAGTTGGGGAAGATGTGGCTGGTTACCTTTAATGCATCCAAAACCAAACTCCTATCCTTACATCATCAACGCTCTGATCCCCATCTGGCATCAATTGTGATGGATGGCTCTCGTCTGGGTGAGGCCCCGTGTTTTTACAAGCTTCTGGGTTTGACCTTTACTCCTGATCTGAAATGGAACACGTACATCAAGTCTGTTGCCAAGGTCGCTGGAAAGATGGTGGGATCCTTCTACCGCTCCAGAAGATATCTCACTACTGATGCACTTCTCTATCTATATAAAAGCCAAGTACGTCCAAGGATGGAATACTGTTGCCATATCTGGGCAGGAGCTGCTAAAACAGCCTATCCTGCCTTGACAGAGTACAAAATAGACTTCGTGGCTTAGTGGGGGATGCCCTTTTCTCTACCCTGCAACCTCTCTCCCACAGAAGAGACGTTGCAAGCCTATCCTTGTTTTATCGTTATTTCCATGGCAGGTGCTCGTCTGAACTCCAATCTCTGCCCCCCCTTCGCCAATCTTTCACGAAAAACACCCGTCTAGCTGTGAAAAATTTCCCCCACTCTATATCTGTGCCTAAATCAAAACGCGGATTCCATGAACAAAGCTTCTTTCTTAGAACAGCACGCCTGTGGAACTCTGTTCCGTCTGCCTGCTTCCCACCGGACTACAACTTGGATGTGTTCAAGTCCAACGTAAACAAATTCCTAATGAACCGCCCCCTTAAGTAAAAACTTCATCAAATCTCCACACTAACGTAATGTACTTGCAATAACCCTGATCCTTGAGTGGCTTCCGGGCCTTGATAAGCGGTGATCACTGTGTAAAAAAATAATAAAAAATAATACATTTCAAATGTTGAAATATATTTTTTTTAAATACTTAAGTATAAAAATAGAACATCAATACATGAAATATAAGAATTAAATAAGCATTCGTAGTAAAATGACCGATAAAATGAATTCCATGAAAAGTTTTGCGAAAACTAAAATCAAAATCAAACGCCATTCCAATTTTGATAAAAATGCATGATTTTAAAATTCTTAAGGAGAGCTAAACAATAACTTTTAAAAAATGTTTGCCGCTTTCGTTGATTTTAAGCAAATGAAAATTAAAATGAAACAATTATTAATTCTAATTTAGGCGGACATGTACGAGAGTGCAACCCCCTAAAAATGCATGTTTTCCACCTTTTTAAAAACTTTTTTCGGCGATTATCATAGATTACAGACGTAAGTATCATATTAAAAGAAAAAAAATTTGAAAAAAATAAATTCAATGACTTTTAAGATCGGAGTTTATTTCCTCGTTATATCGTTTTACTTCATTGCTATCTGACTTACTGCCAATTCTTTACCGACGTGTCACGTGATTAGTACCTCGTCTTAAAAATTATTAAATTTTTTTATTTTATTTTGCTAATATCATACTTAAGTCTGTAATGTATGATAATCGTTGAAAAAAAAAACTTTAAAAAGGGGGAAGGGATAAAAAACGCGCATTTTTAGGGGGTGGCCACTCTCGTACAGGTCCGCCCTAATTTATTTTAAATGAATAAAGAAAAGCAAGGCGTTGGATTTCAAACCATTTTTTGAATGAGAGAATTTAGCGTCCTAAATTCACTTTTCAAATTTGAATCGTTCTAATAAATTAGCGTCTTGAAGAACATCTACAGTTGATTAAGAAAAGAAACTTACCACAACAGGGATACGCAGAAATTATGATGTCATCCTTGTGGTGTTCTAACAGATGAAGTTGCGATAATGCTTCTGGTAGGCAGCTTAGATACGGGAATGACATGCCCTTATATTTTACCAATGGCATTGATTCTCCATCTTGATCGTATAATTGATCAAGTGATTCTTCGATTTCTTTTTTTATTTCTTCATGCGCCATTTTTTTTTTAAATTTTTTTTGTGTGTGTATGTGTGTGTGTGTTTTCCTCACTCGTCAAACGAAAGAATCTAACTAAAAAAAAGCGAGGCATTTGCTGAATTTAAACATAAGTGCAGAGAAAGTGAGATAAGAGATAGAGGGGGATGGAAGGGGAGACGGAGAGGGGAGAGAGAGAGTAAGAGAGAGAAAGTGAGAGGAGAAATAAGAGAAAGGGAAGGGGGAACAAATAGAGAAGAGGGAAAGATTAAGCACTAGTCGCTTTCCAAAAATGTTCATTTTTTTTTAATGACCTTTAATTAAATAACTAGGATTTTAATGGTAGAGTAAGTCAAATAACTCATAATTTATATCCATTGGCAGTCTAACAAGATATATATCTATATATATATATATATATATATATACTCGCAGGGAGACACGACATTGTCCCGGATTGAAGTGGGACCAAATGAATGTTTAACCCTCCCATATTTTCGGTGACATTTCCCATTTTTTAATCAAATCGATAAACTTTCTGTTTTAGTTGTGGACCTGAAGGACGCTTTACATGCCTCCTTGCAGTGACTTTGTCTACAATTCATTGTAATTTACATTGCACTGTAGAGAACCTGCTGTTGATTTTATAAAATTATTTCATATAATGACTTGCATTAAAGTTTAAAATGCAAAAGTTAAGTATCACGGTTCAATTGTGCTCTAAACAGAAACGTTCATTCCGAATGCGCTCCTGGCATATAAAAAAAAACTTCTGTTTAGTTTATATGGCGAGCCTTACTGCTTGTGCGGTAATAATGGCTTCAAGTAAAATTTAAAATACCAAAGTCAAGTATCATGGTTCAATTGTGCTCTAAACAGAAACATTCATTTTAAACACGCTCCTGTCATATCAAAGAATCTACTGTTTTTTTTATATATGATTGGAAAACAATATGAAGGTCATACGGTCTAAAGATAGCAGATATATGAGGTGGAAGGGCTAAATGATAAGAAGGTCAGGCCATAAGAATAGATCAAAACAAAAAAGAGAGACAAGGTTATTAAAAGCGTAGGTGTGGCGGATTATAGTTCAAATCATAAATTTGAACAACGAAAATAAAAGAAAAAGAGAAGAGAAAAAGAGAAGAGAAAAAGAGAAGAGGATACATTTATAAGTCAACAGTATGTTTCCATGGTTCATCAACATCAACATCATCATTATCATCATCATTATCATCATCACGCAGACCTTCATAGCTAAAGATGACTAAACAGTTTTCTGTGTTTATCCTACGCTGTTGTAGCATTCCACGCTCAGTGTGGAAAATTTCCCCACAAGAAGTGCACAGGTAGTTACCAGGGTTTTGTGCCTTTGGTGATTTTTCTGGTCAGACTTGGCTTTTACTTTTGCCTCTGTTTTCTGCCCTTCCCGTGTGAAGACTACTGCGTCAGTAACTTCGGTCTGCTGCTAGTTCTTCCCAATTTTTCGTGTTCATTTTCATTGCCTTTAGGTGGCGCTTAAACACATTCTTGTAGCGGAGTTTCTGGCCACCAATCTTTCTGTGCCCATTTTCCAATCCTCCGTACAATAGGATTTTTGGGATGCGATTGTTTTCCATCCTGGCCAGATGCCCAGTCCATCACAGTTGTGTAGTGGCGACATTTAGTCATCAGATAGACTGGATTAATATAACACTATATTTTTTGTTTTCAATCTTTAATTTTAATTATTAAGAACAAAGTTTCAATCAAGCATTACTTGAAATATATTTGATATTCAACATACAATATTTTATATGGATAATTTTATCTCGAACATTGAGCATGTTTCGTCACCATCGTCGAATCGGGTGGGTTGCCCGGACCATATTGATTATTTCCCTCCACAGGTATCTATCTTCCATGGTTTTAGGAAGATTTCCAAGTTGTAAGCAAGTGTCTTCCGTCAATAATTTTTTTTTTTTTTTACATGGTAGTAACCGCTTATCAAGACCCGGAAGCCACTCTGAGATAAGGGTTATTGCGTGTACAGTAATCAATGGGATAGTATCGTAGTAATCCTTCTTAGATAAGAGAAAAATCCAGGTTTTCCTCGACGATCGTACGTCTAAACAGTGTGATATAAATGCGGGAGTGCCTCAGGGGTCTATCCTTGGACCTCTATTGTTCCTAATATTTATTAATGACCTCCCCGACAAAACTGCCTCTGAGATGGGTATATATGCTGATGACACTACACTCTATAACAGGCATGACAGGAAAACAAACGAACACATATCTAAAGAAATGGCAAAAACACTAGAGGATGACCTCCAATCTGTAGTGGAATGGGGACATAAATGGATGGTCACATTCAATGCTGCCAAGACTAAACTGGTTTCCTTCAATAATTACAAGAAACCTTCTCTGACACCCATAGCAATGGCTAGTGAGTCTGTCTGAGAGTACATCTTTCAAACTGCTTGGCCTAACGTTCACAGAAAACATGAGTTGGAACAATTATATTGAAAACATTGCCAAGGCCGCTGCGAAAAAGGTAGGCTCTCTCTACCGCGCTAGAAAACTGCTGACACCTGAAAGTATCTTGTACCTCTATAAGGCCACCATTCGCCCATGTATGGAGTATTGTTGTCACATTTTGGCTGGTGCATGTGCTACTAGTCTCTCGCTCCTAGACAAGGGTAAAAAAGTCACCAATCTGATAGGCCCTGAACTGGCATCTAAGCTTCAGCCTCTGTCCCATCGACGAAATGTTGCATCCCTCTGCCTGTACTACAAGTATTTTAATTGTGAATGCTCTGACGAACTGCAGACACTTGTGCCCCCACGACATAGAAACCCTCAACAAAACCGACGGGCAGCTAAATCCCACCCCTACACAGTAGAGATCCCTAGATGTAAAAGGTCTTTCTACTCCAGTAGTTTCTTCCCCAGAACCGCTAGACTCTGGAATTCCATTCCAAGTTCCTGCTTCCCCAACTGTACTGACATACAGAAGTTCAAGTGCAACGTGAACCGACATCTTGCTGCCCAAATCCCAACATAGTGCCCCAATAGTTGCTGCCCCTGATAGTAGCCCCCTACACAAAAGTGGCAATGCGCCTTGTTTGGGGCGAAAATGTAATTTTAAAAAAAACGTTAGTATTGGAGATTTGATAAAGTGTCTACTTAAGGGGGCGGTTTATCAGGAACTTGTTTATATTGAACTTGAAGACATCCAAGTTGTAGTCAGGGGGGAAACAGGCAAACGGAAGAGAGTTCCACAGGCGTGCACCTCCAAGAAAGAAGCCCTGCTCACGGAATCTACGAATTGATTTTGGCACAGAAAAAGAGTGGGGATAATTTTTGACAGTGGTTTCAGCTAGACGAGTGTTTATTTATGTACGTCTTGACAGGTCTTCCTACTTTATTTATGTACGTCTTGACAGGTCTTCCTACTTTATTTATGTACGTCTTGACAGGTCTTCCTACTTTATTTATGTACGTCTTGACAGATCTTCCTACTTTATTTATGTACGTCTTGACAGATCTTCCTACTTTATTTATGTACGTCTTGACAGGTCTTCCTACTTTATTTATGTACGTCTTGACAGGTCTTCCTACTTTATTTATGTACGTCTTGACAGATCTTCCTACTTTATTTATGTACGTCTTGACAGGTCTTCCTACTTTATTTATGTACGTCTTGACAGATCTTCCTACTTTATTTATGTACGTCTTGACAGGTCTTCCTACTTTATTTATGTACGTCTTGACAGATCTTCCTACTTTATTTATGTACGTCTTGACAGGTCTTCCTACTTTATTTATGTACGTCTTGACAGATCTTCCTACTTTATTTATGTATGTCTTGACAGGTCTTCCTACTTTATTTATGTACGTCTTGACAGATCTTCCTACTTTATTTATGTACGTCTTGACAGGTCTTCCTACTTTATTTATGTACGTCTTGACAGATCTTCCTACTTTATTTATGTACGTCTTGACAGTTCTTCCTACTTTATTTATGTACGTCTTGACAGGTCTTCCTACTTTATTTATGTACGTCTTGACAGGTCTTCCTACTTTATTTATGTACGTCTTGACAGATCTTCCTACTTTATTTATGTACGTCTTGACAGGTCTTCCTACTTTATTTATGTACGTCTTGACAGATCTTCCTACTTTATTTATGTACGTCTTGACAGTTCTTCCTACTTTATTTATGTACGTCTTGACAGGTCTTCCTACTTTATTTATGTACGTCTTGACAGATCTTCCTACTTTATTTATGTACGTCTTGACAGATCTTCCTACTTTATTTATGTACGTCTTGACAGATCTTCCTACTTTACTTATGTACGTCTTGACAGGTCTTCCTACTTTATTTATGTACGTCTTGACAGGTCTTCCTACTTTATTTATGTACGTCTTGACAGATCTTCCTACTTTATTTATGTACGTCTTGACAGGTCTTCCTACTTTATTTATGTACGTCTTGACAGGTCTTCCTACTTTATTTATGTACGTCTTGACAGATCTTCCTACTTTATTTATGTACGTCTTGACAGGTCTTCCTACTTTATTTATGTACGTCTTGACAGATCTTCCTACTTTATTTATGTACGTCTTGACAGGTCTTCCTACTTTATTTATGTACGTCTTGACAGATCTTCCTACTTTATTTATGTACGTCTTGACAGGTCTTCCTACTTTATTTATGTACGTCTTGACAGGTCTTCCTACTTTATTTATGTACGTCTTGACAGGTCTTCCTACTTTATTTATGTACGTCTTGACAGATCTTCCTACTTTATTTATGTACGTCTTGACAGGTCTTCCTACTTTATTTATGTACGTCTTGACAGATCTTCCTACTTTATTTATGTACGTCTTGACAGGTCTTCCTACTTTATTTATGTACGTCTTGACAGGTCTTCCTACTTTATTTATGTACGTCTTGACAGATCTTCCTACTTTATTTATGTACGTCTTGACAGGTCTTCCTACTTTATTTATGTACGTCTTGACAGGTCTTCCCACTTTACTTATGTACGTCTTGACAGGTCTTCCTACTTTATTTATGTACGTCTTGACAGGTCTTCCTACTTTATTTATGTACGTCTTGACAGATCTTCCTACTTTACTTATGTACGTCTTGACAGTTCTTCCTACTTTATTTATGTACGTCTTGACAGGTCTTCCTACTTTATTTATGTACGTCTTGACAGGTCTTCCTACTATATTTATGTACGTCTTGACAGGTCTTCCTACTTTATTTATGTACGTCTTGACAGGTCTTCCTACTTTATTTATGTACGTCTTGACAGGTCTTCCTACTTTATTTATGTACGTCTTGACAGGTCTTCCTACTTTACTTATGTACGTCTTGACAGATCTTCCTACTTTATTTATGTACGTGTTGACAGGTCTTCCTATTTTATTTATGTACGTCTTGACAGGTCTTCCTACTTTATTTATGTACGTCTGGACAGGTCTTCCTACTTTATTTATGTACGTCTTGACAGGTCTTCCTACTTTATTTATGTACGTCTTGACAGGTCTTCCTACTTTATTTATGTACGTCTGGACAGGTCTTCCTACTTTACTTATGTACGTCTTGACAGATCTTCCTACTTTATTTATGTACGTCTTGACAGGTCTTCCTACTTTATTTATGTACGTCTTGACAGGTCTTTCTACTTTATTTATATACGTCTTGACAGGTCTTCCTACTTTATTTATGTACGTCTTGACAGGTCTTCCTACTTTATTTATGTACGTCTTGACAGGTCTTCCTACTTTATTTATGTACGTCTTGACAGGTCTTCCTACTTTATTTATGTACGTCTTGACAGGTCTTCCTACTTTATTTATGTACGTCTTGACAGGTCTTCCTACTTTATTTATGTACGTCTTGACAGGTCTTCCTACTTTATTTATGTACGTCTTGACAGGTCTTCCTACTTTATTTATGTACGTCTTGACAGGTCTTCCTACTTTATTTATGTACGTCTTGACAGGTCTTCCTACTTTATTTATGTACGTCTTGACAGGTCTTCCTACTTTATTTATGTACGTCTTGACAGGTCTTCCTACTTTATTTATGTACGTCTTGACAGGTCTTCCTACTTTATTTATGTACGTCTTGACAGATCTTCCTACTTTATTTATGTACGTCTTGACAGGTCTTACTACTTTATTTATGTACGTCTTGACAGGTCTTCCTACTTTATTTATGTACGTCTTGACAGGTCTTACTACTTTATTTATGTACGTCTTGACAGGTCTTCCTACTTTATTTGTGTACGTCTTGACAGGTCTTCCTACTTTATTTATGTACGTCTTGACAGGTCTTCCTACTTTATTTATGTACGTCTTGACAGGTCTTCCTGCTTTATTTATGTACGTCTTGACAGATCTTCCTACTTTATTTATGTACGTCTTGACAGGTCTTCCTACTTTATTTATGTACGTCTTGACAGGTCTTCCTACTTTATTTATGTACGTCTTGACAGATCTTCCTACTTTATTTATGTACGTCTTGACAGGTCTTCCTACTTTATTTATGTACGTCTTGACAGATCTTCCTACTTTATTTATGTACGTCTTGACAGGTCTTCCTACTTTATTTATGTACGTCTTGACAGGTCTTCCTACTTTATTTATGTACGTCTTGACAGGTCTTCCTACTTTATTTATGTACGTCTTGACAGATCTTCCTACTTTATTTATGTACGTCTTGACAGGTCTTCCTACTTTATTTATGTACGTCTTGACAGATCTTCCTACTTTATTTATGTACGTCTTGACAGGTCTTCCTACTTTATTTATGTACGTCTTGACAGGTCTTCCTACTTTATTTATGTACGTCTTGACAGATCTTCCTACTTTATTTATGTACGTCTTGACAGGTCTTCCTACTTTATTTATGTACGTCTTGACAGGTCTTCCTACTTTATTTATGTACGTCTTGACAGGTCTTCCTACTTTATTTATGTACGTCTTGACAGGTCTTCCTACTTTATTTATGTACGTCTTGACAGATCTTCCTACTTTATTTATGTACGTCTTGACAGATCTTCCTACTTTATTTATGTACGTCTTGACAGGTCTTACTACTTTATTTATGTACGTCTTGACAGGTCTTCCTACTTTATTTATGTACGTCTTGACAGGTCTTACTACTTTATTTATGTACGTCTTGACAGGTCTTCCTACTTTATTTATGTACGTCTTGACAGGTCTTCCTACTTTATTTATGTACGTCTTGACAGGTCTTCCTACTTTATTTATGTACGTCTTGACAGGTCTTCCTACTTTATTTATGTACGTCTTGACAGATCTTCCTACTTTATTTATGTACGTCTTGACAGGTCTTCCTACTTTATTTATGTACGTCTTGACAGATCTTCCTACTTTATTTATGTACGTCTTGACAGGTCTTCCTACTTTATTTATGTACGTCTTGACAGGTCTTCCTACTTTATTTATGTACGTCTTGACAGGTCTTCCTACTTTATTTATGTACGTCTTGACAGATCTTCCTACTTTACTTATGTACGTCTTGACAGGTCTTCCTACTTTATTTATGTACGTCTTGACAGGTCTTCCTACTTTATTTATGTACGTCTTGACAGATCTTCCTACTTTATTTATGTACGTCTTGACAGATCTTCCTACTTTATTTATGTACGTCTTGACAGATCTTCCTACTTTACTTATGTACGTCTTGACAGATCTTCCTACTTTATTTATGTACGTCTTGACAGGTCTTCCTACTTTATTTATGTACGTCTTGACAGATCTTCCTACTTTATTTATGTACGTCTTGACAGGTCTTCCTACTTTATTTATGTACGTCTTGACAGATCTTCCTACTTTATTTATGTACGTCTTGACAGGTCTTCCTACTTTATTTATGTACGTCTTGACAGGTCTTCCTACTTTATTTATGTACGTCTTGACAGGTCTTCCTACTTTATTTATGTACGTCTTGACAGATCTTCCTACTTTATTTATGTACGTCTTGACAGGTCTTCCTACTTTATTTATGTACGTCTTGACAGATCTTCCTACTTTATTTATGTACGTCTTGACAGGTCTTCCTACTTTATTTATGTACGTCTTGACAGGTCTTCCTACTTTATTTATGTACGTCTTGACAGATCTTCCTACTTTATTTATGTACGTCTTGACAGGTCTTCCTACTTTATTTATGTACGTCTTGACAGATCTTCCTACTTTACTTATGTACGTCTTGACAGTTCTTCCTACTTTATTTATGTACGTCTTGACAGGTCTTCCTACTTTATTTATGTACGTCTTGACAGGTCTTCCTACTATATTTATGTACGTCTTGACAGGTCTTCCTACTTTATTTATGTACGTCTTGACAGGTCTTCCTACTTTATTTATGTACGTCTTGACAGGTCTTCCTACTTTATTTATGTACGTCTTGACAGGTCTTCCTACTTTACTTATGTACGTCTTGACAGATCTTCCTACTTTATTTATGTACGTGTTGACAGGTCTTCCTATTTTGTTTATGTACGTCTTGACAGGTCTTCCTACTTTATTTATGTACGTCTGGACAGGTCTTCCAACTTTATTTATGTACGTCTTGACAGGTCTTCCTACTTTATTTATGTACGTCTTGACAGGTCTTCCTACTTTATTTATGTACGTCTGGACAGGTCTTCCTACTTTACTTATGTACGTCTTGACAGATCTTCCTACTTTATTTATGTACGTCTTGACAGGTCTTCTTACTTTATTTATGTACGTCTTGACAGGTCTTCCTACTTTATTTATGTACGTCTTGACAGGTCTTCCTACTTTATTTATGTACGTCTTGACAGGTCTTACTACTTTATTTATGTACGTCTTGACAGGTCTTCCTACTTTATTTATGTACGTCTTGACAGGTCTTCCTACTTTATTTATGTACGTCTTGACAGGTCTTCCTACTTTATTTATGTACGTCTTGACAGGTCTTCCTACTTTATTTATGTACGTCTTGACAGGTCTTCCTACTTTATTTATGTACGTCTTGACAGGTCTTCCTACTTTATTTATGTACGTCTTGACAGATCTTCCTACTTTATTTATGTACGTCTTGACAGGTCTTCCTACTTTATTTATGTACGTCTTGACAGGTCTTCCTACTTTACTTATGTACGTCTTGACAGATCTTCCTACTTTATTTATGTACGTCTTGACAGGTCTTCCTACTTTATTTATGTACGTCTTGACAGATCTTCCTACTTTATTTATGTACGTCTTGACAGGTCTTCCTACTTTATTTATGTATGTCTTGACAGATCTTCCTACTTTATTTATGTACGTCTTGACAGGTCTTCCTACTTTATTTATGTACGTCTTGACAGATCTTCCTACTTTATTTATGTACGTCTTGACAGTTCTTCTTACTTTATTTATGTACGTCTTGACAGGCCTTCCTACTTTATTTATGTACGTCTTGACAGGTCTTCCTACTTTATTTATGTACGTCTTGACAGGTCTTCCTACTTTTCTTATGTACGTCTTGACAGGTCTTCCTACTTTATTTATGTACGTCTTGACAGGTCTTCCTACTTTATTTATGTACGTCTTGACAGGTCTTCCTACTTTATTTATGTATGTCTTGACAGATCTTCCTACTTTATTTATGTACGTCTTGACAGGTCTTTCTACTTTATTTATGTACGTCTTGACAGATCTTCCTACTTTATTTATGTACGTCTTGACAGTTCTTCTTACTTTATTTATGTACGTCTTGACAGGCCTTCCTACTTTATTTATGTACGTCTTGACAGGTCTTCCTACTTTATTTATGTACGTCTTGACAGGTCTTCCTACTTTACTTATGTACGTCTTGACAGGTCTTCCTACTTTATTTATGTACGTCTTGACAGGTCTTCCTACTTTATTTATGTACGTCTTGACAGGTCGGCCTACTTTATTTATGTACGTCTTGACAGGTCTACTTACTTTACTTATGTACGTGTTGACAGGTCTTCCTACTTTATTTATGTACGTGTTGACAGGTCTTCCTACTTTATTTATGTACGTCTTGACAGGTCTTCCTACTTTATTTATGTACGTCTTGACAGGTCTTCCTACTTTATTTATGTACGTCTTGACAGGTCTTCCTACTTTATTTATTTATGTACGTCTTGACAGGTCTTCCTACTTTATTTATGTACGTCTTGACAGGTCTTCCTACTTTATTTATGTACGTCTTGACAGGTCTTCCTACTTTATTTATGTACGTCTTGACAGGTCTTCCTACTTTAGCGGTTCTGTGTTTAGGATTCCACAGTACCATATCACTGACGACTCCATCTTTTCTTCTGTAGCAATGTCTGACATATCATGTTCTTCTTTCTCTTATTACTGAAGATATTGTTTGCTAGCAGATCGTAGCTCCATTTGATTGATTAGTTCCTATCGCCAATATCTATAAATAGAACCTTTTGATTTCCTTTAATCATTCCTTTTTATTACATTAAAAATATTGCAACAATTTACAAAACAAAAGATACCGTAAAAATTAAATTCAACTCGAAAATTCTATCTAAATATAGCACGGCACGGTCTGTAGACTGCAGAAGTGCCTATAATGTTTGTTATGCGGCATTGCACGTCAGATATCCTTAAGCAGTTTTCCATACGTATAATGTGATCATTGTACATGTCGTTTTTTATTTATTTTTTTTGTGTTTTGTTTTCTTTTTGTTTGTTTTTGTCAGAATTTCAAACCTCATTAATTTTAAAACATATGAATTTCTTTATATTTATAAGGGGCGTTCCAAAAGTACTGTCTCCTATTTTCTATTCTGCCTGAAGGGGTCACAGGGGATTGCAAATTATATTGCTATGATGACTGAACTTATGCATTCATGACCTGAAAGTTTCATCTGTCTGTTGTAGATATTGACAGTATGAGATTCTAAGAAAGCAACCATTGTCGTGACATGCATCAGAAGTAGAGACGCATCATTGAATTCCTCCATTCAGAAAATATTTAACTGATCGACATTCACCGACGCCTGTTGAACATTTACGAAGCGGATGTAACTTGATGTCAGTACAGTTGGAAGATGGGTTCGTCGATTTCAGATTATCGGCAGAGATGTGAATGACAAAGTGCGGTCCGAATATTTACGACCGAGCCATCTTTCATCTCTAGCAAAAGTGCACTAAAAATTGCGATGATTATGTAGAAAAATAAATTCTGGATCACAAAGGATCACTTGTTTTAATGGTACCATTCCATTTTCGTACCTCTTCAACATTTAAATTTTTTAACGATCCTCATATTTTTTTTTAATCTTATTGACGTTACAGATAAAAGAATGCTTGGATTTCCATTCTCTGACCCAAAATATTTTTTTTTAAATGTTTTTATTAAATTTTTTCCGGCTTTTCCGAACTTTGTAATCTTTGTCACTCCCTGTCTTTGTCATATAATTGCACTAAGTGTTCAGTATTATTAGACGACGCTAGTGCTCAAAATATATCTATAGATTATTAACAGGCCGCCCGGCGTTGCTCAGTCATAAAACACGCCTAAATATTATATTCTATTTCATGCAGATTTCTTATTTATTATCATAGAGTCAATTCTATATTAATTATTATCCGATATATAGTAATTATTTCAAAAAAAAGTTTTGAATGACTTAGGTACGAAACGCTAGAATCAAAACCAATACGTTTAGTGCTCCAACCTTCGTAGTTATTTATCTCTCATCATAGTTTGAGCTATCGACAACTGGATACGAAAGGTTAAAAATTAAGCGAATTTGAGCTACAAGGGGAGTGCAATAAATCATTGCACATGCAAAATTTCAGCTAGATCAGACAACCGGAAGTGGGTCAGAGACATTCCTCTGACCCACTTCCAGTTGTCTGATCTAGCTGAAATTTTGCATGTGCAATGATTTATATCTCTACAGGTTATGAGGCAAATTATTGCTCTGAACTGATTGTGGTTTCTGTTTTACAGGTGTTTGAACTGAGTCAGGCGTGAAATGGAGCCTGTTGAATGTCAAGCAGTAATCCAGTTTTTGTATTTGAAAGGACACGCACCACAGGAGACTTTTGATGAAATGAAAGAAACTTATGGTGATAATGCCCCATCATATGACCTTGTAAAACGCTGGCATCATGAATTCAAACATGGCCGGAAGTCTGTGGAAACAGCTCCCAGACCTGGTCGCCCACCTTCTGCCATTAATGAGGCATCTGTCCGTCAAGTTGAGGCTGCCATTTTGGAAGATCGGCGCATTACTATTCGCCAAATAGCCCAAGATGTCAAGATTAGTACAGAGCCTATGGAAACTATCATTCATAACCATTTGCATATGCATAAGGTGTCTGCCAGATGGATTCCCAGATTGCTCACACCATTCCAGAACCGAGAACGCGTCGAGTGCTTGAGGATGAATGTGGAGATGTACCAAGAAGATGAGTCAAAGTTTTTCAAAAGACTGATTACACAGGATGAAACCTGGGTCCATCACTATGATCCAGAGACCAAAGCCCAGTTAATGCAGTGGAAGCACTTGGACTCACCACCTCCAAAGAAGGCAAGGGTGCATCTCTCCGCTGGCAAGGTCATGCTCACAGTCTTCAGGGACCAGGATGGAGTAGTGATGACATATTTCCTGGCAAAGGGTACCATAATTACAGGAGCCTATTATGCTTCACTTTTGAGGAAATTAAGGGAAGCTATCAAAATCAAGAGGCTAGGCAAGATCAGCAAATGTACCCTCCTCCTGCAGGACAACGCTCTGGTCCACAACTCGTATGCCGCCAGATCAGAAGCACGGGCGTGTAGTTATGAAATCCTCCTCCATCCTACATACTCTCCTGACCTTGCAGCCTCTAACTTTCACCTCTTCCCAGCCATGAAGTTGTTTTTGAAAGGAAAGCGTTTCCCAGATGATGCAGCTTTGATTTCTGAAGTCACGTTGTGGTTAAAGGACCAACCTGGTGTGTTCTACAAAAACGGTCTCCAGAGTTACATCAAACGATGGGAGAAATGCATAACTCTGGATGGTTCCTATGTAGAGTAGGACTAATAACTGTGCCAAGTTTCGTTGTTCTACTGCTATGGGAAGTGGGGCAGGCGCATTACTTATTGCACGCCCCTCGTATGAATGTTTAATTTTGGTCATGCACAAAGGTAATATTTTATTCGATTTCCTCTGCCAAAGTCAACGGTTTTGTTTTGTTACCGGCCAAAAACCAAATCAAAAGTGTGCTACAGATCTAAATATCAAATTTCAACTCTGTAGATCAAATATTCAGAAAGGAGTTTGGTATAGATTTTTCGCACACACATTAAGGTCACTTCTTTATATATATATATATATATATATATATATATATATATATATATATATATATATATATATATATAGAAAGAGAGAGAGAGAGAGGGGGGGCGAGAAAGAGAGTGAGAGAGAAAGAAATCTAAACTATTTCTGTGAGCTAGAACGTTTTTATCTTAAATTCTACGTAATTACGCAGAATGTAGAAAATATGATTAAATAAAATTTAGCAGTCAAATGATCTAATAAGAAATCATAAAAAATGAATAATTAATTAATGCTCGTTTTTCAAACGAAAATTAATTGGTCAAATTAGTTCATCTTCTTGTTGTTGCTCGCATATCTATGACTGAGTATATTATGAAGTTTGTTTAATAATTTTTAAGTAGGATTTTAATATCAATGTTCAAGAGAGAAAAACTCAATATTATAGATATATAGATTTCTGACATTGTAACTATAAAATTTGCAAGTCTCTCTGATCCATTCGGGCGGAAAAATAGGAGGCATTACATTTGGAACGCCCCTTTATTAATGTCCTGCCAGCTTTTTGGTGATTTACCTTTAGAAAAGACCAAATGCATGTTGATCTTTTTCTTTTGTTTTCTTTAGCGCCCAAAATATTAAACGGACTAATTTTTTAATTTTATCATTTGAAATCCAAGGTTGTTTCAATAAACAAGATTTGCACGTCATCTTGTAATGTATATGTATTTTTTTTTACATAGGCATCACCACATTATCAAGGCCAAGAGGCCACTCAAGGATAAGGGTTAAAGAGTGTACAGTAGAAATTGGACATTATAGTAATCATTAGTAATGAAAATTTGGTAAAGTTGATAACTTATATGGAACGGCTCATCAAGAACTTATTTACGTTAGATTTGAAGACAACCATATTGTAGTCAGCCGGAAAGCAGGAAAACGGAAGACAATTCCACAGACGTGCAGTTCTAAGAAAAAAGCTTTGTTCATGGAATCTACGTTTAGGTTTAGGCACAGATAAAGAGTGGGGGGAATTATTGATAGTGTTTACAGCTAGACGAGTGTTTCTTGTGAAAGTTTTGCGAGGGGGGACCATAGATTGAAGCTCATTCGAACACTTTCCATGAAAATAACGATACATCAGAGACAAACTCGCAACATCTCTTCTGTGAGATAAAGGTTGCAAGGAAGAGAAAAGGACATGTATGTTTACACGGTTATAATACAGATGAGTATCGGCTGAAGACAGTTTGATATGGGGATCTAAAACAATCCTCTATTATCAGGTTTGAAACCGACGGTACCGCTAATTATGTAAACTTTCTGAAAATAAATAAATATATATATACAGGGTGACCCAAAATGAACGGGTCCCAACTCTAATTAGGCCCCGTTTCTTAGTCTTTTGCCCGAATCAAATAAAACTTTGGTCATAACTAGTTTATTATATTCAAAACATCACATCAAAACACTAGGGTCTTTGGCCTTTTTTTCTCCGTTGACTATAAAAATGCTCAGAAAAAACAATTGAATGTCCTCTGTTTTTTTGGGGGAGGGTCACCCTATATATATATATATATATATATATATATATATATATATATATATATATATATATATATATATATATGCTTTAAGTTTTGGTTTTGATCTTAGCTTAAGTGTATTTTTTATTACAAGAAAAACCATAATACTCGCATATACATGCCTCAGTTGCTTTCTATTTTTTACTTCATTTTTTTTAAGGAATTGAAAGTTACGCTTAATACCGGACAACGCCGGGTACACATCTTCTAGTATATATATAAAAGTGAGAATGTCTGTTAGGATAATTCTCAACCTACTTATTCAACAAATTCGTGATCTACAGACTTGAAACTTGTTATATAGGGTAATCAGGCATGAGACGTGAAAAACTTTTTAATCGGTTTTCATCTGGAAAAAAGGGGCTGTTAAGGGGTCAGAATTGAAAAATTGGTACATGTGGGTCATCGTATTTTTATCTGTTTGTCAACTGCTTCCCGAATGCGTATACGTGAATCGTTCACATGACAGATTACTGGTTTACGTCCAAATAAAAAATGGGCAATTTTCTAAAATAAAAAAAAAACGATCTCCAAGGTGGAGACGCTAGCCATAACATCGTTTACTGGAATTAAAACAGTCTCAACTCGGGAGAGATGTGGTTGGAGATTGTGCAACTCTTGCTATACAATCAATAATTTCACACGCAGGCACCCTTTATTGGGTATCCATAGTCTGACAAGACTGAACAGGGCCGTTATATATATATATATATATATATATATATATATATATATATATATATATATATATATATATATACTAGCAAAAGTACCCGTCGTTGACTGGGTTAAAAAACAGCCTACAGAAAATGGACTCTGATTTATGAAAGTATGATAGGTTATGAAAAGGAAGGGTTGTAAAGAGATAGCTTCGAATTTCGGGGTATCAAAACCAAAGCAAAATATGTTGAAAGTAAAAATAAAATAGATAAACCCCATAATTTATCATACCATACCTATTCACACTGAAACACTTATCACAATATTCTGTGGATCTATATTAAAAAGCCTTGTTAAACTTTGTGACATATTTCCATTCTATGGAGGTCAGGTGTGAACGAACACCCCATAATTTTATTATACCATATTTCTTCAAACTGAAATATAATTATCAAAGTATACTTACGCAGATAGATATGAAAAGTCTTTATTAAAGTTTGTGCCTATTTCCATTCTTTGGAGGCCAGACGCGAGCGCAGACCCCACAATTTTATTATCCCTATTTAAATTAAAACATACTTATCAAAGTATTATTATGTACATCTATATCAAAAACACTTGTAACCATTTTTTGTTTTGTTTTTAATTTTTTATTTCCATACTTTGTGGACCAGGCGCGTACGCAGACCCACAATTTTAATGAATCATCATTATGCCAGATCAAACATACCCATTCCTGTCTCTCGATACATCTTCTATCATTATATGCGATCAGTTTTCTATAATAGTCAACCATATAGGAGCCTATTCGTGACCAGAGACACACACAGACGTTCAGCTTTATATGAGAGATATATATTCCGTGCAAGAATTATACGCAAATCGATATTTTTGTTCTAACTCCGATAGTTTTCAATGGAAATTCGTGAAACTTCGCACGTTATACGGCAACACTAACGCATGTGCAGATATAAAATTTATAGCTGATCTGCGCAATAGCGAGCAAACGGCAGCCATTTTGGGGACTTGCATTTTTTTCAGCGTATCAACTTTATATGCAAGATGGGACATAAAGGTGCTTTAAGTCAAGCTGAGAAGTCTAAAATTGTTCTAAGGCTCCATAATAAGATTTCTACCTTAGAAATTGCCAAACAATTACACCGTGATCATCGTACAATCAAAAAATATTGTACTAACTCTCAACTTTGCAACGGACGTTCTGACAAAGGGAAAATTCGTAAAAAACATATCTGTAACGTCGAACAAGGAGCAAGATCAAGAGAGAAGTTCGCCGTAACCCACTTGAAACTAGCAAACAAGTTTTTGAAAATGCTGACGTTCCTAATGTGTCCAAATCAACTTGTTGCCGTATCCTGAGGACGATTGCAAAATTTGGAAAGCCAGAGGTCAACCCTCAATTGAAGGATCTCCACAAGAAAAAGAGGATGGAGTGGGCAAGAGATCGCATGAAGGCAAATTTTCAAAATGTTTTGTTCACACATGAGTGTCGAGCGACTCTTGATGGACTCGATGGGTGGAGGGGAGGATGGTACCATAATGAGGGTCTACGCCCCCAAAGTATCAGGCGTCAACAAGTAGGTTGCGGTGTGATGTTATGGACTGCAATCATTGGCAATATGCTGGTAGGATCATTCAGAGTCGCAGATGGGGTGAAAATTACCGCCAAACTCTACCTTGACTTCATTACGGAACACTTGGAACCTTAGCACAATTAGAAGAATTTGACATTCCGGAAAAAAAATGGTATTCATGTATGATAATGCACCGTCTCATTCTACAAGGATAACCACTGAATATTTGGAGAGAGTTGTGCCAGACATGGGAAAATAATGTGATAGCCAGCCTGTTCTCCAGATTTAAATACCATCGAATATCTGTGGAACATCTTGAAACAAAATATCTACTCCGGATGAAGGCAGTACAACTCCAAGGATGATCTCTGGAATGCTATTCTAACTGCTGCCAAAGACATTTCATCAGATGAAATCGAAAGTTTGACATCTTCAATGAACCAAAGACTTTTTGCTCTTGTCAATAAAAAATGGCAATTATATAAGATATTGATTGTACTATGAAACCGTATTGAAATTGTTTGTTCTTTATTATTTTTGTTCTCAATTTACAAATTCCTAGAATAATCAATGTTTCGATGATCTTTTAGCACTTCACCATATTCTAGCATTGGCATATAAAGTTGGCATGCTGAAAAAAATGCAAATCACTAAAATTGGTGCCAATATATATATATATATATATATATATATATATATATATATAATTACTGAGATTAATGTACATTTTAGCTTTGTTTGGTTGTTCTTTCTCTTATGAAGGTTGTAAGTTAACAGGTAATGTTATGAATTAATTGATATTTCCATTAAACTTGATTTATTAGCAAAAATAGCACAATGTGTTTCCTCTTAATTGATTAATTTATTATTATAAAAAAAGACGCTCGCATTAAATGTCAAATAAATTCAAAAGGACGACGCTACTGAGACTTTTAACCTACTTCTCAATGTGGATACAAAGTCCCAAAGATACGATAAAAAAAATTTTTACAAAAATTACTGTTAACAGATAAGTTAATGTTTCAACTTTTAGAAACACAAACATTACTGTTTGAGTTTATGTGCGTTGTGTTTGTTATTTAGTGGATCTACATCTGCTGAATTTCATACGACAAAAGTGAATTTCTTCTATTTTGTATATGTATGTAGCGTTTTAATCTCACTGTCAGCGTGATAAATAACCCAAAGTTGCAAATAGGGATAATGAAGATGAAGGATCTTCTATTCATTTAAGTAGTTTTTAAAGGTGTTTTATTCACGCCAATGCAGGTCGGAAAGTGGGACTGAAAACTCTGCACCCCAAAGGAGAGGCACTCTGCATTGCAAAAAGTGTCTGGGAAGCTCCGCCTGAATTCTCTGTTGAGAGAGCCTCAGGCGATTAGCAATAAACTAATTCCTTCTCAAAGAGAGAAGGCAAGGCCTGGGAGTTTGAATCTCCTAGAACTGCACAGAACTAAATCCCCACTACAAAATCAACAGGGAATGGATCATTACAGGAATGGTACAATCTCTGTTGATTTTGGAGACTAAGGAAAAAAATCCTATGCTGAGTAGTTTTTAAATTTTTCTAGCCATCTCATATGTCTCCATATACGCAGCTAAGCCATTTCAAATATATTAATAATTTCCAACTAACTTTTAGAAATTGTTTAGGGTCATCCTAGAGAAGGTTTTTACAATACTTGATTGATTTTACCAAGATGAAAATATTTCTCAGACTAGTGAAAATAATTCAATATGATCCAGTGGCGTAGCATCAGTTTTTTGCGGTCGAAAAATTTGCCGAATGGAATATAATTATGTTTTGCCCCCCCCCCCGCACCCACCCGCAGGTATATAATTACCTGTTTTGCCCCTCCCCCGCTGGCATATAATTACCTGTTTTGCCCCTCCTCCGCTGGCATATAATTACCTGTTTTGCCCCTCCCCCGCTGGCATATAATTACCTGTTTTGCCCCTCCTCCGCTGGCATATAATTACCTGTTTTGCCCCTCCCCCGCTGGCATATAATTACCTGTTTTGCCCCTCCCCCGCTGGCATATAATTATGTAAGTATAATAGGTTATGAAAAGGAAGGGTTGTAAAGAGATAGCTTCGAATTTCGGGGTATCAAAACCAAAGCAAAATATGTTGAAAGTAAAAATAAAATAGATAAACCCCATAATTTATCATACCATACCTATTCACACTGAAACACTTATCACAATATTCTGTGGATCTCTATTAAAAAGCCTTGTTAAACTTTGTGACATATTTCCATTCTATGGAGGTCAGGTGTGAACAAACACCCCATAATTTTATTATACCATATTTCTTCAAACTGAAACATAATTATCAAAGTATACTTACGCAGATAGATATGAAAAGTCTTTATTAAAGTTTGTGCCTATTTCCATTCTTTGGAGGCCAGACGCGAACGCAGACCCTACAATTTTATTATCCCTATTAAAGTTAAAACATACTTATCAAAGTATTATTATGTACATCTATATCAAAAACACTTGTAACCGTTTTTTGTTTTGTTTTTAATTTTTTTATTTCCATACTTTGTGGACCAGGCGCGTACGCAGACCCACAATTTTAATGAATCATCATTATGCCAGATCAAACATACCCATTCCTGTCTCTCGATACATCTTCTATCATTATATGTGATAAGTTTTTTATAATAGTCAACCATATAGGAGCCTATTCGTGACCAGAGACACACAGACGTTCAGCTTTATATTATAGATATATATTCCGTGCAAGAATTATACGCAAATCGATATTTTTGTTCTAACTCCGATAGTTTTCAATGGAAATTCGTGAAACTTCGCACGTTATACGGCAACACTAACGCATGTGCAGATATAAAATTTATAGCTGATCTGCGCAATAGTGAGCAAACGGCAGCCATTTTGGGGACTTGCAGTTTTTTTCAGCGTATCAACTTTATATGCAAGATGGGATGTAAAGGTGCTTTAAGTCAAGCTGAGAAGTCTAAAATTGTTCAAAGGCTCCATAATAAGATTTCCACCTTAGAAATTGCCAAACAATTACACCGTGATCATCGTACAATCAAAAAATATTGTACTAACCCTCAACTTTGCAAGGACGTTTCGACAAAGGAAAAATTCGTAAAAAACATATCTGTAACGTCGAACAAGGAGCAAGATCAAGAGAGAAGTTCGCCGTAACCCACTTGAAACTAGCAAACAAGTTTTTGAAAATGCTGACGTTCCTAATGTGTCCAAATCAACTTGTTGCCGTATCCTGAGGACGATTGCAAAATTTGGAAAGCCAGAGGTCAACCCTCAATTGAAGGATCTCCACAAGAAAAAGAGGATGGAGTGGGCAAGAGATCACATGAAGGCAAATTTTCAAAATGTTTTGTTCACACATGAGTGTCGAGCGACTCTTGATGGACTCGATGGGTGGAGGGGAGGATGGTACCATAATGAGGGTCTACGCCCCCAAAGTATCAGGCGTCAACAAGTAGGTTGCGGTGTGATGTTATGGACTGCAATCATTGGCAATATGCTGGTAGGATCATTCAGAGTCGCAGATGGGGTGAAAATTACCGCCAAACTCTACCTTGACTTCATTACGGAACACTTGGAACCTTAGCACAATTAGAAGAATTTGACATTCCGGAAAAAAAATGGTATTCATGTATGATAATGCACCGTCTCATTCTACAAGGATAACCACTGAATATTTGGAGAGAGTTGTGCCAGACATGGGAAAATAATGTGATAGCCAGCCTGTTCTCCAGATTTAAATACCATCGAATATCTGTGGAACATCTTGAAACAAAATATCTACTCCGGATGAAGGCAGTACAACTCCAAGGATGATCTCTGGAATGCTATTCTAACTGCTGCCAAAGACATTTCATCAGATGAAATCGAAAGTTTGACATCTTCAATGAACCAAAGACTTTTTGCTCTTGTCAATAAAAAATGGCAATTATATAAGATATTTATTGTACTATGAAACCGTATTGAAATTGTTTGTTCTTTATTATTTTTGTTCTCAATTTACAAATTCCTAGAATAATCAATGTTTCGATGATCTTTTAGCACTTCACCATATTCTAGCATTGGCATATAAAGTTGGCATGCTGAAAAAAATGCAAATCACTAAAATTGGTGCCAATATATATATATATATATATATATATATATAATTACTGAGATTAATGTACATTTTAGCTTTGTTTGGTTGTTCTTTCTCTTATGAAGGTTGTAAGTTAACAGGTAATGTTATGAATTAATTGATATTTCCATTAAACTTGATTTATTAGCAAAAATAGCACAATGTGTTTCCTCTTAATTGATTAATTTATTATTATAAAAAAAGTCGCTCGCATTAAATGTCAAATAAATTCAAAAGGACGACGCTACTGAGACTTTTAACCTACTTCTCAATGTGGATACAAAGTCCCAAAGATACGATAAAAAAATTTTTTACAAAAATTACTGTTAACAGATACGTTAATGTTTCAACTTTTAGAAACACAAACATTACTGTTTGAGTTTATGTGCGTTGTGTTTGTTATTTAGTGGATCTACATCTGCTGAATTTCATACGACAAAAGTGAATTTCTTCTATTTTGTATATGTATGTAGCGTTTTAATCTCACTGTCAGCGTGATAAATAACCCAAAGTTGCAAATAGGGATAATGAAGATGAAGGATCTTCTATTCATTTAAGTAGTTTTTAAAGGTGTTTTATTCACGCCAATGCAGGTCGGAAAGTGGGACTGAAAACTCTGCACCCCAAAGGAGAGGCACTCTGCATTGCAAAAAGTGTCTGGGAAGCTCCGCCTGAATTCTCTGTTGAGAGAGCCTCAGGCGATTAGCAATAAACTAATTCCTTCTCAAAGAGAGAAGGCAAGGCCTGGGAGTTTGAATCTCCTAGAACTGCACAGAACTAAATCCCCACTACAAAATCAACAGGGAATGGATCATTACAGGAATGGTACAATCTCTGTTGATTTTGGAGACTAAGGAAAAAAATCCTATGCTGAGTAGTTTTTAAATTTTTCTAGCCATCTCATATGTCTCCATATACGCAGCTAAGCCATTTCAAATATATTAATAATTTCCAACTAACTTTTAGAAATTGTTTAGGGTCATCCTAGAGAAGGGTTTTACAATACTTGATTGATTTTACCAAGATGAAAATATTTCTCAGACTAGTGAAAATAATTCAATATGATCCAGTGGCGTAGCATCAGTTTTTTGCGGTCGAAAAATTTGCCGAATGGAATATAATTATGTTTCCCCCCCCCCGCACCCACCCGCAGGTATATAATTATCTGTTTTGCCCCTCCCCCGCTGGCATATAATTACCTGTTTTGCCCCTCCTCCGCTGGCATATAATTACCTGTTTTGCCCCTCCTCCGCTGGCATATAATTACCTGTTTTGCCCCTCCTCCGCTGGCATATAATTACCTGTTTTGCCCCTCCTCCGCTGGCATATAATTACCTGTTTTGCCCCTCCCCCGCTGGCATATAATTACCTGTTTTGCCCCTCCCCCGCTGGCATATAATTACCTGTTTTGCCCCTCCCCCGCTGGCATATAATTACCTGTTTTGCCCCTCCCCCGCTGGCATATAATTACCTGTTTTGCCCCTCCCCCGCTGGCATATAATTACCTGTTTTGTCCTCCCCCGTCTACTGATGGCATATGACAACCTATTAAAACCTTCAAAATTCAAAAAAGCCTTCAAAATATTTATTTTTGTTGAACTACTGTTTACACAATTCCCTTTAGATAATTAAGTTCCCCTTTTTTAATTTTAATTTTATTTAACAATTTTTTTTCAATAATTTGAAAAATAATAAGTATGTAAAGATTAATCTGAAAGGAATTATGTAAACGTTAATACGAGACAAAAGAAACCAATTTAAAAAAAAAAACTTATTTATTCAAATTATATAAAAAATGTTAAATTAAATTAATTGGCTGCACAAACAAATATAATAATAAATTTAAATGAGAACATTTGGACACTTGAAAATGTTATGAAATGATAAAATTATTTTTATTTACTTTTTTGTTGTTGTTAAAGTCCGAATTTCCGCACAAAAACATAGCGGTATCAAAGAGAGGATAGTCCGATGTAGTTTTCTTTTCGTTTTCTTCATAGTGTTATTATTAAGAGGCCGAACTTCTCGGAGAGAAAAAAAACATCTTGTATCGGCGTTTTTTTAAATCCTTGTGTACAATCGCCTGGTTTAAGCGCAAAATTTAAGAAATGGGAAATCACGCATTTTAGAATACATTTGTTTATAAATTTAAATGAGAATATTTAAATTTGAATTTATAAATTTAAATGAGGACATTCGAAAACATGAAAAGGTTAAGAAATGATAAAATCATTTTTATTTACTTTTTTATTGTTGTTATTTTCGAATTTTCACAAAAAAAGTGGCTGTATTAAGGAGAGGATAGTCCGATGTAGTTTTCTTTTCTATTTCTTCATAATGTAATTATTAAAAGGTCGAGCCTTCCTAAGAGAAAAAAAATGCCTTGTATCCGTGCTTTTTGAAATCCGTGTGTTTAATCGCTCGGTTTAAGCGCGAAATTTAAGAAATTTGTTGTTGTTAATAATGTTTCAGTCCTTTATAAAAATAGTTTAATTATTTTTTAAATGAATATATTCATGAATTGAAAATAAGTCTATAATTTTTTTTGGTGAGAGAACTATCGCAAGGTATCAAGTCGGTTGAAAATTTACAAACATACTTTTCGCGCTTTTTTCGGCAAATTCACTCTATCGACAAGTTCCCTCTCTATGGAGAGGATTGCCAAGTCTTGTCAGGCTGATCGAAGGTAGTTTTTTTATGAGTTTCAGTTTCGAGAAAGAGCGCTCACAGCTGGCAACGCTAATAGCTCGGGTAAAGAAAATGCACAGCAAGATCACAATATTAGGAACGGAGTTCAAGAGGCCCATTGATTTCATCTTTTCCTGAAGCTTTCACAAATCCTGTAATCTCTTCCTTTCGGTAAAGAATTTACCTTTTTCTATACCTTCATCAACTTCACCAAGCTGACAATCATAATTATCATCAAGCAGATTTGGGGGGTGTAAGAAAAGCGTATTTACTTGCAAGATTGTGAACTTGTTGAAATCTGCAAGTCAGCCTGTCTATGGCAGACAGCATTTCCCGTCTCAACTCAGTATCAAACCCGAGTGCTGCATCAGTCAATCGCTCATTTTGCGTTTCTTTTTTGCGGATACCATGCTCCATGCTTATCCCCATTTCAGAACATAGTTTGTTGACTCGTTTATTGCAGTGTCCACCATCTCTATTCTGAAGAAGGCAATCTCTCAAGCCGTCAGCCTGACAGAACTTTGTTGCAGATCCAGCCACTTTTCTTGAAGATACTTCTAGGCATCATTGATTTCTGGGAGAATAGTTTTCCAAAAGCTCAGAAATAAAAGAAATGGAAACGACAATACCGAGTTGAGAATTAAAGATACATTTGATCTTGTGGTTGCATTTTTTCCCGGGCAATGCCGACTTCCAATAATTTTTTACCATATCATTTACAGCATCTGGTCGACTACTCCATCTAGTTCCCATAGTCTGCTTCATACTTAGACCGGTCAACTTAATCAAGACGTCCCAGCGATTTGTAGATGCAGAAAAGAACGAGAATAACAGGTCCAGTATGCCAAAAAAGCTGTAACATAGTGAACCACTACAGAAGCGGCATGTACACAAGCCAGATTTAATGAATGGTTAGTGCATATTACAAATAGAGCTTTTGGGTTGATTTCGGAGATTCGTTTCTGCACATCCGATTGGTGGGCTGCTATAATAGCAGAATTGTCAAATGCCTGGCCAATACAGTCACCAATCTGAATCCCATCGTTCTCCAGTTCTCTCAAAATCAGTTTAGAAATGTCCTCCGCGCGTTTACCTTTTGTCTTAATGGAGCGGAGAAACGACTCCTCCAGTGTCACTTTATTTTCATCAATTTTTACGTAGCGCAACACCTCACTCATCTGGTCCTTGTGAGATACATCAGGAATGCTCTCAAAAATTATCGAAAAATATTTGCTTTCTTTGATCTGATCGATGATTTTCTTGCTCACCTGCTTTGCCAAAATGCTCACAAATTCATTTTGAATTTTTGGTGACTGATAAGAAGTAGCGATTTTCTTTCCCAGGTTAACTTTTACCAAATGTTAACGGAGCATGGGATCATACTTGGCCAATAAATTTACCAATTCTAAAAAATTCCCTTTTCTTGATCTCTTTCATCATTATGGATGTCTTCCCGGTGACCTCGTAGTGCCAAATTCTGCTTGGCAAGAAACCTGATGATGTCCAGCAATCTAGCTAGAATTTCCCGCCACTTCTTAGTTTCCTTTTCAATAAGATGTTGCTCTACTTTGTCAACTATGTTTCCTTCAACAAGTCGGATCTCTAGATCCTTCCAGTTGAGAAACGCTTGAGCAATATTAATTGGGCGTAAAATGTTTTTTTATTTCAGAGATATTGTAGCATTTTAGAACACTAACCAAAAATTATTATTTTCCTCGTGAAAATAAATTCTGTAAGATTTTTTTTTGGGGGGGGGTCTAAGCGATTACGCATAGTTTTACAACCATGCCAGTCAGACTTTGGCTTAGTGAACATTTCTACAATATTAGAGTAGTCTAGAAATGATGATTATTCATCATTTTAGGTTTAATTAATGTACGAAAGTTAAAATTTCAAAATAATGTTTTGCGCTTTTCTCGGCAAGAATTTAAAGGTGTCCATATATAATTGCATAAAACAATAAAAGTCGATTAAAACAAAAGGAAAATATCATTTTTAGCCAAGGTTGTTAGTCTAAAATTCTCACAATATTAGTAAAAAGTGTTTCCATTATAATTATCTGTATCTTGTTTTTTGTTTCGTTTTTTTTTTTTTTTTGCATTAAAACACATCAATCTATTACATATCTATGGCATTGTCCATAGTGATAACCGGGCAAATATTTATGATAAGAGTAAACATATGTACATTGTTTGGTAGAGAGAACGTATAGAATACTAAAGAATGCATTCATATCTGTTCTTAAGTTAAGAATTATTTTCTATATAGAAACTATGTTATTTAGAACTCATAGTTAAAATGGAGAGGGGATTTTGTTAACTATTCTGTTCCTATATCGTTTTATTTTGCATAATAATCGTTATTTTCAATTGTTTATGAAATATTCAAATAGTATTTAGCCAACTAATGGCAAATGCAAATCGGCTTTGTTTTAAAAGAGAAATGCGTCTTTAGCTGTTTCATTATTTTTAATCAATTAAAAGGAAAACATTCAAGAAAAATAATTAGTATCGCGTCAAGAATTTAAGACAGAATCGGCAATTGAATCGGGGAAAAAACTTGCAATCATCCCATAAGGAGTATGTATATATATATATACACACACACACACACACACACACACACACACACACACACACACATATATATATATATATATATATATATATATATATATATATATATATATATATATATATATATATATATATATTAAGTAATGTGATTTATTATTTAAAATTTAAAAATTTTTTAAAAAATTTTAAATTTAAAAATCAAATTTTAATTAAATTAAAAATCAGTTTCATAAGAAGGAACAACAACAAAATCAATTATCTGTACGATCGTTTCGGAAATCAGTGCTTTTTATTGTGGTATACATCAAGTTATGTAGAACAATTAATTATATATAGTTTTTTGGTAAGCAAGGTCTCCTCATCAGCAAATTTAGGAGGGTTTTTATTGAATTTAAAAGACACCATAAATAAACCTAGCATTAAAAGTAAGGCAGATGAATCTGAAAAAATTGAAATAAAAGGTTTGGATTTAAAATTTATTTTAATGGGTTAGAGATAGAAATAAGTAGAGAAAAATATATATTTTTGAATTTACATAATAAATTTGATTTAAAAATATATAGAGATATTTACCTTTTAATTTTTCTTTTTTTGAAATCAGGAACTGTGTTTAAAGTAGTCATTTAGATGTTTGCTATAGCTTTTTATTTCATTGAATGATGAATTTAAAAAGGGGGGACGCTCGTGCAATAAATTGTTTCCGTTAGCGTATTTTTGATTTAAAGACGCTACAGTTTATATATAGAGAGAGAATATTTCTATTACAAGTTTTTAAGGGGAGATAATTGTCATGTGTTCTTGACTTTATTTATTATTTGTTTTACGGGTCTAAGGGAGGTAATTAGTCTAACTTAATTCAATAAAAAAAAAAATAATAATAATAATAATTGTAATCTATTTTTACTAATAAGTAATTTTTAATGATTTAAGGTGGTTTATATTTATTAAATTTAAACCAACGTTTATGACTACATGTCAGAAGCTCCTGTCTTGAATTTAATACTTTGGTTGTACTTTTTATATCTTCATATTTTAAAAATTTTTAGGGTCTCTTTTGTACATAGTGCACAAAATTTATCTCCTGGTTTATATGATTTGCAAGTCTTAATTATTTGCCATTTTAAGTTGAAAGAAATATTGCTGTTTTTTAGTTGCCAAATATAGTTGGATAGAGTAGTTTGGTTTGATAGAGAGTTATTTTTAAAAGAATGTTTGTGCGTTGAAATTCTATGTTTTATTAGACCAGATTTTGTAGTTTATTAATTTTCTTATTATTAGAGCTAATTATTTTCTGATGAATGTTAGGCATAGTAGAGTAAGAGACTTTAATTGTGTTCTTATTGAAAATTTTATTATATCTATGGGGGGCTTTAAAGTTCTTATCTAATATTTTAAAAAATTCTCTAGCTATGTTTGTTTCTAGGTTTTTGGAATATGGGGGGTTGAACCATAGGATCTCCTTGTGTCTATTCTTACGTTTACGGGTTTTAGTTTGCTGTTTATTTGTATTATTATCTAATATTTGTAGTTTGGTTTTATCTTTTTTTGTCTCTTGGTTATTTTTCTTAACTCGTATACGGGAACACATTGCCATATTATATGTTATTACGCTCTTAATAGGTTTATTTTTAATGCAGTTTATGTTTCTATCATTTTCATTTATGAATTTAATTTGTGAATTATATCCAGAGTTTTTAAGGGCCTCATTATAGTATTTTTCATTTTTGGTAAATATTGATTTAGTAGAAGACAGTCTAGAAATTCTTAAAGCGATATTGGGAACTATTGATTTTAATATTGATTTAGGGTAGTTTGATTGATTTTGGACATATAGAAGTGATTGGTTAGGTTTATGATATGGTTCAAAGGTAGAATTCTCAAGATTTAAGGTTATGTCTAAGAAATTAACAATTTTTTTATTAGGGTCGATTTGATAATAAATATTGGACCAGGAAAAATACCCCTAACCACTTCAATATTTTAATGGGATCGACGGACTCGACTCAGGTCACTGATCTAGTTGGCCTTTTCCTTTTAAATGAAATACATTGTATACTCCATAAACAATTCAAACTTGAAGGAGGGCTATATAGAGATGATGCACTTTTCATAACTAATTCTACTAATAAAAATTATGAAAAAGCAATTAAAGCTCTACATGAATTATTTAAAAATTATGGACTTAGTATAAAAATATTTTAATTAAACTAGTAATTTCACTGTTACATTAAAACACACTCAGCTCTTTAGACTATTGTTCGAAACTCATTTAAATTATATATATATATATATATATATATATATATATATATATATATATATATATATATATATATATATATATATATACACACTTAGGGGATCGGACAAAAAGACACCGGACGAAACCCAGCAGCTAATTAAAGCAAAAACAGATAAAATCCCAAATGAATCAAAAACATTAAAAATCACTTTTTATATTTTAATTTTAATTTAATTAAATTTAGAAAAATTAGACACCGAGGAACTAATGTTGGCAAGGTATGAAAATTAAACATCTACGGAATAAATGTCAATTGAAGATAAAGTTTAAGACCATTCTTAAAGACGATATAGTTTTAAATAGGATTCAAGTGGCTCTCACAGAAATATACATATTTTAAATATTTACTCTTGTCTTAAAGCAAGTCGATTTTTCTAAATTAGGTATGCGTTCTAAGGAATTTTTTTTGTGTTATCTTTTACGATTATTATATTAATAAAAAAAAATTAAAAAATTAAAATTGGATTACCAGAATTAATTCATCATGATAAATTTCGGTTTAATCATAAATACGTCAGTGATTATAAAATTTTGTTTATAGTTTGAAAAAAAACAATTACTCTGTGATTGCTCGAAACTTGGCAGAAATTCGGCAGTGTTTAAACCATCAAATAGAAAGCCACTTAAATAGTATTTAAGGTGTAGCGCTTGGTTCCCATTTAAAATTATATTCCCTGATATGACGATCATAAAATCTGTTTCCAGTTTATTTTTATTCCGTACTTTCTTAATGTTTCTACAATTCGAAAATTACGTAATTTTTCGTTTCTTTTATTCCGTTGTATCATTTAATTATCAGTGATGTTTGAAAGTATTTTTCTTGAAAAAATATTTCAATTTTTCAACATTTTTTGGGATATGTAAATCAACTGCTTTCTTTATGCAACTTTTTAAAAGCTTTGTTTACAAATAAAATAAATTAACATCGTATTTTGATGTTATTATCGTTTTAGTTTGAGTGATAATTGAAAAACAATAAATACTTATCATTCGTACCAATAATGAAAAATGAAATTAAAAATTTAAAACAATCGGTTTTGGAATCGTAAATTAGGGACACATTTTTCCGATTCCGATATCTCCAAAAGTTCCTAAAACTTCAATTTATTGTTAGATTTTATTTATTTATATTTATTTTTATTTTCTATTTTTATTCTCACAAAATGCCGTTCGTAAAATAGGGACACATTTTTCAGATTCCAATACCTCCAAAAGTTTCGATTTTTTAAAAACTTTTCGGTATAAAATTTAAGATATTTTGTTAGCTTTTATTTATTTTAATTTATTGTTTCTATTTTCTATTTTTACCCTCTCAAAATGCCCCCCTGACATGGACCGTTCGTAAAAGAGAGACACATTTTTCTGATTCCGATACCTCAAAATGTTCCGATCTTTTAGAACCTTTTCGGTAAAAAAAATTCCGATCTTTTTTTTAGCTTTCATTTATTTTTTCTATTTTCTATTTTTAACCTCTCAAAATGTCGCCCCTGATGTGTGCCGCTCATAAAATAGGGACACCTTTTTCTGATTCCGATGTCTCTAAAAGTCGCGATGTTTTACAACCTTTTCGGCATAAAATTTCAGATTTTTTGTTAGCTTTCATTTATTTCTATTTTTTTTTTTTTTTACCCTCTCAAAATGCCGCCCCCTGGAACGTGCCGCCCGGAAATTTGAAAAAATAGTTGTTTAATCTTCAAAGAAAAAAAAACGCTTCACTTTTTTACTTCTTTAGTTGCTTTTCCACATCTAAAAGTTTTTTATGCTCTTCTGTAGCGGAATACAACTGTAGAAAGGAAGGGGATTGACTAATCTCGGAATTCCGGATGGTGACGGGAGCATAAGTTGAAACTCCTTTCCCTAAAAATAAAAAAAAAAGTATCAGTAAGGATGATTCTGCAACATTGCCACATCTAGGTTGATGCATCTACCACTAGTCTCCTACTCTTAGACGCGGTTCAAAATAGGTCCCACACGATCAACCAAACTCCAACTTCTGTCCCATCGCCGAAATGTTGCATTCATGTGCTTGTTTTACACGTATTTTAATGGAATGTGCTCTGATAAACTCATAGTAAGGGTGCTGGAGGTAAACGTTTCATCTGGGCTGACGTTACCCGCCTGATAATCAGGGACCTGAACCTTGGATTAACCACTAAGTGTAATGTTATGACCCTTTAGGCAGTGATCATAGCGTAAGTATCTGTTAACTGTGGCAAGCGGGAGCAATGGTCAAAACATTATTATTATTATTATTATTATTATTATTATTATTATTATTATTATTATTTTTGTTATTGTATTCTTATTAATTGATTTGAGCGACGGATGCTCGCTGGATCAGTTATTATGATTAGAAGAATAAACAATTAAATTGAGGAAGAAATGATTGACGTGTAAATCGCAAAAGGAATGCGAAAATAGAAAATAGATGTAAACATTCTTTAGGATTTGGATAAACAAATAACTAGATGGAAACATTAGGTTGGTCTGAGACACGTAATTAGGTCACGTGGGAGAACACGTGGTGTAGTTAGTTTTGGAGAGATTGAGAGAGTTCAGGATTGACCACCAGAGCAGACAGACGTCTAGACAAGGGTGGACAAACAGCTAGGAGCGGGCTGTATGAACAGAAAATGTAGAAACTGCAGATCCTGTGAAAACCATTTGAGACAACTGTAATAAATTTATATTATAAAAATATAAAGAGTTGTTTTAATGGTTTCACAAATAAGAACAGATGTCTCAATTGATTGGTGCTGATCGCTTCATGGTTCGTCACGGAGCAGCAGGAAGTTAAAAGAACTCTTTAAGAAAAAGGTATGACGCATATATCATTCTTCTTACATATGAACTGTAAAAATATCCCGTGTGATAAGTCTGATACAACATGATTCAGTTTACACGTCAATATCATGTCCTCCTGGCTAAACAACATACATACGATTTATACGTTTATTATCTGTCTGTTAAAAGAACAATATCTTACATCCACTAGATAACACATGACACGTTTTAATATATTATCTCCTCCAATATAAACTAATATACAACATAATACTCGATACTATACTAGTGGATAATTGTTACGGCTTTACCTTATGATGTGCTACAAAATAAAATTCCTGTCTTTATCTATTTTACTTTCCCTCTTTGTCCTGCTCTAACCAAGTCTGTCGACCTGTTCCACAAATCCCAATCCTCAACATGAAATATCTCCAGAAAAAACACGAATAAACCTAGAACCCCATCCTCCAACGTAGACCCCTACTACCATGTCTCCTTCTCCAACATCAGAGGTCTAGGTTCCAACCTTCCAGAGGTGAACCCAATTACAGGAGACAAAACCGGACATTTTTTTCCTAAGCGAAACTGGCATAGAGCCGAGCACTTCCCTAGATGAGTTTATAATTAACATATACTCTAAATTTGACCCCCAAGATCGCCATGGGCATGGAATATGTGCCTACATTAAAGATGGCTTTCCGTATGGTAGGAATATCTCCAGAGAAGACGCTAATTTACCTTATATGTGATTCCGGTTGCAATTGCTTACACCACTGCATTTATATTTGCCCTCTATCGCCCCCACAACAGCTGAGTTACTATCTTTAAGAGTATATCTGAGAAAATGGACCATATCCTGTCTGCTCATTCTTCGGCTAACATTTTCATTTGTGGTGATTTCAATGTCCACAATGTGGAATGGCTGACCCACTCAAAGAATGGTAAAGGGAGGTTCTGTCATGATTTCGCCATTGCACATGACCTCACTCAGATTGTTCACGAACCCACCCGTGTGCCCGCTACTACCGGTCAGTATGAAAGCCTTCTAGACCTTTTTCTCACAACTTCCCCTGAGCTATGTTCATGTTCCATTCTATCTCCTCTGGGATCTTCCGACCACTCTGTTGTATCAGTTAAGATAAAAATGAAATGTAATAAGTCTTCAGATGTACCTCTCTACCGTACTGTATATCGATACTCTATGGCTCACAGGAATAGCTTCCGTATATTTATATGTGACCTACCTCTGCATTCCATGTTTAAAAAAGATGTGTCCTCTATAGTATCAGACCTGACTGAATGGTTAATTGTAGGCATAGACCGATTCATACCATCCAAAAAATTCCAACAAAAACCTAACAGCCAGCTACGGTTCTCCCCAGAATGTGCTGCTGCCATCACGCACAGAAATCACTTTTTCCACAGCTACCAACGTAAGAGATGTACTGACACTTAATCTGCTTTTAAGACTGCCTGCAACCACTGTAAAAGAGTAATAAAATATGCAAGAGAGCTATATGCTCAGTCTGTTGAATCCAATGTAGCTGATCAGTGGCTTGGTTCCCACCAGTTTTGGCAAATAGCAAACAGGATCCTGAACAGACATAGACGTGAGGTCATCTCTTCATCATGAGACAAGGCCAAACTATTTGCCAAGAACTTTGCAGCTAATTCTACCCTATGCAATGAAGGCCATCAACTCCCCGTATTTCCTCCTATAACAGACAACACGCTATGCAACATACAAATATCTGTGTGTGAGGTCGCCAAGCTAATCAAGAACCTTGATTCCAATAAAGCAACTGGCTCTGACAGCATTCCAATTATAGTGTTGGAAAAGCTTCAATCAGAATTTGCCCTCATACTTACAAAACTATTTAGGCGTTGCCTTAAGAAGTGTTTCCCAACACCCTGGAAAACCTCATCAGTATGCCTTGTATTTAAGAATTCAGGTGATAAGTCATCTCCCTCTCAGTACAGACCAATAAGTCTCCAGTGCGTCATGAGTAAGTTGCTGGAATCTATATTAAATAAAGAAGTAGTCAACCACCTCAGCAGAAATAACCTTCTTAGTGACATGCAATATGGTTTCCATTCTGCTAGATCTACAGCAGATGTGCTAACGGTTATATCTCATATGATTAGTGAATCTCTTGATAAAGGCTTCCTTTCTAGGGCAATCGCTCTTGACATATCAAAAACCTTCGATAAGTTATGGCATAAAGGTCTACTTCACAAGATTTCCAGCTATGGTATAACTAGAAATGTTTTCTCAATTATTAAATCATTTCTCTCTGATAGGCTGATAAGAGTAGTGGTTGATGGGCAGAAATCAGAGGCCCACAGTATTAATACTGGAGTCCCTCAGGGATCCATCCTGGGCCCAACTCTCTTCATATACATCAATGGTCTCCCAAAACATATACTTAAGTCATTCGTTGACATCTATGCTGATGACACGACCATCTATGACAACACATCAGAGGCCGTAAATGATAGAGTTCTCTCTAATTCTCTCTCCTCTGATCTTGAGTGCATGATCAGGAGGAAGAGGTGGCTGGTCGCTTTTAATGCATCCAAAACCAAGCTTCTATCTTTACATCATCAACGCTCTTATCTCTATCTGGCATCAATTGAAATGGGAAGACTCCATATTTTGACAAGCTTCTGGGATTGACCTTTATTCCTGATCTGAAATGGAACACATACATCAAGTCTGTTGCCAATGTCCAGAAGATATCTCACTGCTAATGCAATTCTCTATCTATATAAAACCAAGTACGTCCCAGGATGGAGTACTGCTGCCACATCTGGGCAGGAGCTGCTAAAAACAGCCTATCCTACCTTGACAGAGTACAAAATAGACTTCGTGGTTTAGTGGGGGATGCCCTTTTCTCTTCTCTCCAACCTCTCTCCCACAGAAGAGACGCTGCAAGCCTGTCTTTGTTTTATCGTTATTTCCATGGCAAGTGCTTGTCTGAACTCCAATCTCTTGTCTCTCCTTGCCAATATGTCATGAAAAACGCCCATCTAGCTGAAACCACTGTCAATAATTTCCCCCACTCTTTATCTGTGCATAAATCAAAACATAAATTCCATGAACAAAGCTTCTTTCTTAGAAGTGCACGACTGTGGAACTCTCTTCCATTTGCCTGTTTCCCACCTGACTACAACTTGGATGTCTTCAAGTCCAACATAAACAAATTCCTGATAAACTACCCCCTTAAGTAAGACACTTTATCAAATCTCCAATACTAACGATTACTACAATATTGTCCCATTGATTACTGTACATGCAATAAACCTTATCCCCAAGTGGCTTCCGGACCTTGATAAGTGCTGACTACCATGTAAAAAAAATAAATAACACTTGTACACTCGCGACATAAATACCTAATCAACCAAGCACCAAAATCCCACCCTTTCACTGTAAAAATCCCTAGATACTGGAAAGCCTTCTACTCTAATAATTTCTTTCCTCAAACTGCTAGATTTTGGAATTCCTTTCCGGTCTCCTGTTTCCATGACAATTAACATGCAGAGGTTCAAATGTAATCTGAACAGATATCTTGCTGCTCAACTCCCTACGTAGTGTCGATGTAGATATGCTTCCAAATCGTAGCCCCTTACATCCAAGTGGCACTTTGCCTTCTTTGAGATGAAGAAGGGTAAAAAAAAAAAAAAAAAAAAAAAAACCTATCTAGTAAAGAAAAACTATCTTGTGGAAGGAAGGCAGGTTTGAGCTGGTCAGATGAGTTAACATCGAAATTGGTGGACTAATGTTTTTATTGTGAATATGTTGTGTCTCTGTGGTCTTCTAATGGCATCGCAAGACAAGGGTATTGTGGCTCAGATGTTTTCGGCATGTGCCAACAGCAACACCATAACGAAATTTACTTTGCACTATAAGTTGCTGGAAAGCGACCAAGAGGAAGGCTGATAATGAGATGAGTGATTGGACCCTGTACAAGGATCTTTTAAAACTGGCCTTCACAATGACCAAGCATACGATTGTATGAAGTGAAAATAAAAATCCACCATGTTGCATTGTGGGTTGGAGTGTGTGTACGTGTCATGTTTACTAATGTCTATAGTGGCTCTTCACTATCTGAACCCTAGTTATATTTGTGACCTATTTGAGTTCGTCTAAATGTTCATATGCAGGTGTGTGTGTGTGTCATACATGTATTCGACATACCTTTTTCAACTGCGTCTTTGATCTTGTGGTCCACCTTGAATTCATCTGTTCTTGGAGGGAAGCTGGAAACTGTTTGAACCAATGTATTTCACTCCAAAAACGATGATTAGTTTTATATGTTTTTTTATTCACTTTCCAGGTGTCGAACGCAGAAGAATGGAAAGTGAGGATCTTTGCTTGGGTGGTTAATTCTACTCCCCAATTTGAAGACACGTCATCTCCCTCCCAAGTGCTAACCCGGCTGCTCTTCTTTACATCCAAATTCCAACTTTGACCCATGTCCAGCTAACCTGATCACGTGGTAACAACCACGTCCTTCCAGGTCAGTTAATTTTAGGGCTTCCGGTAAAACTTGACCATTTTATAGTTTTGACAAGTTTATCAAAATATAGCTTCCCATCGCATCCCTTGTTTACCTCACCAGTTAGATAGATAAATAGATCGAGATAGATAGATAGATCGATAGATACATAGAGATAGTTAGATAGAGCGACAGACAGATAAATAACAGATAATTTCTCGTGTTCCCAATTACATAACACATCAGAGCTCGGGATTAACACATAAATAAAAAGAAAAAGGGGGAACGAAACAGGAAATGAAATCTGCAGCAAATATATATTACAGATGAAAACACTAGAAATTCAGAAAAGATTATCGAATAATTAGGTGAATTATGTATCATCCGAAAAAGAGAAAAATATTATAACTAGATCATGTTGGGTCGGTATTTGTTGTAAGTATATATTATAGTGATGAGATGATTCCAATATTTTTCCCGACTCCGATACAATTACTGATTCCAATTCCGATTCTTTATAAATCTCTAAAAATTTATAAGATGGTTATTTTCCCCCCAATCACCATATAAACACATGTTAAATGTGCAGATATTTTCTTAAACGTAAAAACTCATTTGTGGGGAGGCTCATCTATAGCTTTTAGCTTTACTGTTAATTTAAAATCAATAAATATTTGTTATTTTATTATTACTACCAGTAGTGGAAGATGTTGTTGTGAACAAAATCAAATAAAAAAAAAGAAGATAATTAAAGGAATCGTTTTTGGCATCGGAAAATTGACACAACATTTTCTGATTTTAATACTGATTCCAATACCTCAAAAAATTCTAATTTTTCCAATTCCCAATTCTGATTAATCTTCCCAACACTAATATATTATTAAATATATAATCTATGAACTTTGACATAGGTTGATAATTACTTTTCTGAATTTTTGAGATGAGAATTGATTATTCGTATTCTTCGGATTTATAAAATAAAGGCAATGAAATTGGAGTTTCATTCTATATTCAAAAGCAACTGTATTTGTCATCTTCGTTAGTAGCATGTACAAGAGAGGAACAGGTTAGTAGGTGGAAGTGTTCTTGTGTAAAGATAGATTTAATATATTGCCGGCTGGTTGAAGGAGAGAATAGTTCAGTTTACATGTGGTCATTGGGACAAAGGAGGCTGGTTAAAAGAGAAAGAAAGGGAAACATATTCAGTATGTTTACGTGTTGCCGTGGGCGTGCGTGTATCGATGAGAGCAGTTCTGTAGCATGATAGAAAAATGTTCGTTTGGGTACCGCATGTGAAAACAAATGCGAGTTAAAAGGTCGCTATGTTAGCTTGTTGTACTTACGTTCGGCCTGGGGCCAAAGCCGCAGGCTAATGTTTTCTGCCAGCTGAAGCCAGGAGGAAAGAGACAGAGGGTTTGTGATTCTGCCTTTTATGTACTCAGTCACATGATTGAGAGCTGGCTTGTGATTGGACAAGCCAGGGAGAAAATGGATTTCAAATCTCGAGTCAAGAGAATTAGCTTCTGCCTGTGATTGTAGCAAGTTTCAGCTGCTACAGATTCTTTGGACTACTGTTCTCATCTTGAGTGTTATTTTCACAACGTTTCAGTCAATGTAACCTACAACCATCTTCAGGTATGTTTTGTAAAACTCTGGATCTTTCTGTTGAACTTGGGAATCCACACTGAATTTCAAACAGAGGGCTTAACAGAGTTGAGAGGGAAAAGATAACAAAGTATAAATTCCATGACTTATGTATGATATGAAACGAAATTGGAAATTAAAAGACGTTTCAATTATACCAGTCATCATAGGAGCAACTGGGCTTATGAAAAAGAACTTTAAAAAGTACATAGCAAGCATACTCGGTGAACCAAGTGCAAGTGAAATACAAACGATTGCACTGAAAGGGACGGCTAGAATCCTGAAAAGATCTCTTGGTTGGACTCACTAAAATAGGGGTAAATGTCAGACATCTGGTTGGATGTCCCATCCCCTAGAAGAAAAAGTTTAAGAAAAATGAAAAAAAAAAAAGAGACAGACTCTTTATTTAATTCATGGGTGTAGCGTGTAATGGCTGACTGAATGAGAGCATATTTCCCCATAAATTAAATAAACGGTTCTGTTAGAAACTCTGTGCAGACTCCCGAGTTCAACAAGATAACTTGTACAAGATCGGAGGTTACATGAACTGAAACGTTGTGAAAATAACACTCAAGATGAGAACAGTAGTTCAAATAATTAAAAAAATATGGTGTATAATTATGTTTTTACAAGCATCAGAAGGTGAAGGGATTTCACAATCAGAATACATTGTGATCTTATAATATACTTTCTACTCCATGATTTTATTATTTACATCATTCCATTCGTATCATTCAGCATTTATTTACATTATTTGTTTGTTTTTTCAGTAATCAAAATGTCATCAAACTTTTTATGTAAGTTTTTTTGTGAATCATCTCTTTCGTTTGTCAATCTTCTGCTTAATTATCGCCAATCTTCTTATTTTATTAAAAGTGAAAATAATAAACACTCTTCCTTAATTGTCTTGAGCTTTTTATTCTTTCCTTCTTCCCATAATTCCTCATTTTCAAACCACTTATACATAAAAGACTATTTTCATCGTCTAAAATTCATTTAAAGAGTCCATGTTGTTATTATGCAAGAAATAAGTATATTCCTTCGATATAATATTACACAGTAAAATAAAATAAAATTTTTAAAGAGCCAATCTTTGAGCATGTCTTATTTTTTATGAATAATTAAGACTTTTTTATTAGTTAAGAATACTCTTTCTAATAGTAAAGTTTATCATTTCTCCTAGTAAACACCCCGGATATCTTAGCATTAAGTGAAACTAACCTACACTCCTCCATCCCCTCTAACCAATTTAACATGTCTGGTTATCTCCCACTCTACCGTAAGGACTCAGACAGACAAATGCACGAGCTTGGAGTCTACTTTCGTAGCACCCTCCCCCTGACTAGAAAAACAAAACCAGAATCAGACGACCAAGCCTTCATGTGCTTCAGACTTAACATGCAACATAATATTAACTACTTGTATTTTCTCTACCGCTCTCACTCAACCCAGGACTGTACCCTAATAAACAAAGTCTCTGAGAGCATAGATACAGCACTCTCCCTCGATACTAGTGCACAGGTACATGTATTTGTCATGTTTGTAAGTGGCTTGGTTCTCTACCTACACAGACGCAGCTGGTAGCACAACACATAGCTTCTCTATATCTCATCTGATTCTAGTTAAGATTCCGTTGGTTATATTTCCGACACGTTTCCCAAACCAGCAAGATCAACATGCCTCACTTCTATTTCTGACCACAGTCCCCGATGATTGTACAACGAATGTCCACAGCCCACTCGGGAATGCTGATCATGCTGTGATAATGGTAGAAATCACCCTAAATTCTTGACCCAAAACTGAAGACCCACTGCTCAAAACAATAAGATATTATAAAAAGGCTGACTGGGAAGCCATCAAGGATCTCATCAGAGGTGCCCCATCTTTCCTCTTCCAGCTGAACAGTGCGCAAATGAGACCACTGAATGGTTCAAAACTACAATTGAAGCACATGTTCCCACACGGAAATTCTATAGCAAACCTCACTCTCCCTAATGGTTTACTTTTACTTGTGCAGCTGCTATTGCTCAAAGGCAGCATGCGTACCACAGATTTAACCGACATAAGTCCAGTTCAAACAGACAGAAGTTTATAGAAGTAATTGTAAGAAAGAAATAGCAACAGCTAAAAGAGAATACACTGAAATAACCAGAAAATGCATCGAAGCACAGAAATTAGGAAACTGTGATTTTTGGAAAATCTACAACAGTGTAGTTAATAATGGGCAGTCCACTATCCAACAATCATGAGGTTATTTGCACAACAAACAAGAAAGATAGCATGCTTGCTAGTTGGTTTGCCTCAAACTCCACATTGGACCAAGCAAACCACTCCCTCCCTGACTTTCCTTTGCAGACAGATGCCACACTAGACGATTTGAAAATCACTCCTTCTCAGGTACATGGTATCATAAAAAAACTTAGACGCCTTGAAAACATGTGGACCCGATCTCATCCCAGCTGTGCTATTAAAAAAATTGCTCCAGTTCTTTCCAAACTTTACAAGAAGTGCTTTAACGAATCTTGCGCACCTAACTGCTGGAAAACCGCTTTTGTGGAACCAGTTTTCAACAATTCTGGGTAAAGAACTGACCCATTAAATTATCGACCCATTGGCCTCCTCCCACTTTTCGCCAAAAATATTTGAGTTCATAATTAATCAATGTCTAGTCTACCACCTTACAGTTGCTGAACTCCTGGCCAACAAACAATATGAATTTAGACAATCCCATTCCACAGCAGATATCCTAACTGTAATCTCTGAATGTATATACCATTTACTGGACAAAGCAGGAGAGGGTAGAGCGGTAGCTCTAGATATATCTAAGGTTTTTGACAGGGTATGGCATGATCATATGGTATCACTGGAAGAATACATAATGTAATTAAATCCTTCTAAAGTAAGAGAAAAATCCAAGTTGTCCTCGATGGTCGTACATCTAAACAATATGATATAAATGCGGGAGTACCTCAGAGGTCTATTCAAAGACCTTTATTATTCTTGATATTAATAAATGACGTCCCTGATAAAATTATTTTTGAGATGGGTATATTTGCTGATGACACCACTCTCTGTAACAGGCACGAGCGGAAAACAAATGAACACATATCTAAGGACATGGCAGAAACACTAGAGGATGATCTCCAATCTGTAGTGGAATGAGGACAAACATGGATGGTCACATTCAATGCTGCCAAGACTAAACTTGTTTCCTTCAATAATTACAAGAACCCTTCTCAATAGCAATGACCAAAAACACATTACCTAAAGTACTTCCTTTAAACTCCTCGGCTTAACGTTCATAGGAAACATGAACTGGAACAGATACCTTGAGAGCAATGCCAAGGCTGCTGCGAAGAAGATGGGCTCTCTCTACTGTACCAGAAAGCTATTTACACCTGAAAGTATCCTGTACTTCTATTCGCCTATGTATGGAATACTGTTGTCACATTTGGGCTGGTGCATCTGCTACTACTCTACTACTGGATAAGGTTCAAAGAAAGTCACCAACCTGATAAGTCGTGAAATATCATCCAGGCTTCAGCCTCTGTCCCATCGACGAAACGTTGCATCCCTCTGCCTGTTCTACAAGTATTTTAATAGTGAATGCTCTACCGAACTGCAAGCACTTGTGCCCCCTCGACGTAAATACCCCTGACAAACCCGACAGGCAGCTAAATCCCACCCCTTTACAGTAGAGATCCCTAGGTGTAAGAAAGCCTTCTATTCCAATAGTTTCTTCCCCAAAACTGTTAGACTTTGGAACACCCATCCAGGATTCTGCTTCCCCAACTGTACTGACATGCAGAAGTTCAAGTGTAATGTGACCAGACATCTTGCCACTCATCTCCCTTCAAAATATTCCTGCAACTTATATACTCGATAGTAGCCCCCTACTTCAAAGTGGCACTGCGCCTTGTTGGGGGGGGGGGTTGAATAAAAAGGAAAGTAAATAAAAAAGGTGCAGCTCTAATGACTTCTCTTCATATTACCCGTGTTTTGAAAAAGAAGAAAATAAACTTTAGGATAACTATTCTTCGAAAGGACAGAAGAACACCAGCTAAGTACAATTTTATTGTGCTTTTGTTATATATATATATAGTGTGTGTGTGTGTGTGTGTGTGTGTGTGTGTGTGTGTAATTACTAGAATTAGTACAATATTTTGACTTTGTTTGGTTGTTTTTTCTTTTACAAAAGTTGTTTTAAAAGTAAATGCAGAAGATCTTATTTGAAAATTGAATTTGGAATTAATTTCTATTTTATCAATTACTATTTACATAAAAGCATTCTGTGGTTTGTATTATTTGGACTTATGTTCTCATCTTAAGTGCTGTTTGCACAATGTTTCGTCTGATGTAACCTCCAACCTTCTCCAGGTGTGTCTTACCAAACTTGGAAACCTGCACAGAATTTGATTTATTTTATTTAATTTTTATTTAATCCATGGGAGGATTATGTTCTCGTTCCATCAGTCATAACCTAGTAGAGGTAATAGATAAAATACTACATAAAAGTCAGTCGCAAATAACACTCTTCTGAAGGTTGAGGGTTCAATCTTAGGTGTTGGCGATACAAAGAATATAATTGTGAATTATTTTAGACTTTTACTCTGTCATGGCTGATGGAACGAAAGCATGCTGCCTTCACGCAGGAAATAAATCGAAATTCTATGCAGACTCCTGCGTTGGACAAGATAAACCTAAAGAAGGTAGGATGTTACATCGGCTGAAACGTTGTGAAGTTAACATTCAAAATGAGAGCTATAGTACGAATAATCCAAATCATACGAACGATCAATCATAATCTCAAAAATTCAGAAACATTCTATGATAATTATATTGAAATGGTTAAGTAACTATAACGGAAATTAAATTCTGATTTGAAAACTAAATATGAAAGGCAGAATGTTTTTTTTAAATACTTTATCAAAAATTTACAGTTTAGATAACATTTTAATTTTTTTTTTTATTTCAATTTTTTTTTATAAGAAAATCTTCTACTGGTCACTTTTTTTTTAAATTGTTGATTGAATCCAATGCTGGCATCATGTAGTGTTAAGGTGGGTTAATCTAATGACACAGGCATAGTTGTTTTAAAGGGTGACCCCAAAAAAACGGGCCCCAATTCTAATTAGGCCCTGTTTTTTAGGGTTTTGTCTGAATGAAATGAAACTTTGGTCATAACTAGTTTATTATATTCAAAACATCACATCACAACACTAGGGCTTTGTTATTCTCCTTAAGACAACGTTTAAACAGTTTTGTAAGTATAGGCGCTAGTTCTGGTTGAAGTTTTTTGAGTACTATATTGGAATATCGTTAGGGCCAGTTGCTTTACTGGAATCAAGGTTTTTGATTAGCTTGGCAACATCATGTACAGATATATGTATATCACATAGCATGTTTTCTGATACAGGAGGAAATATTGGGGGTTGGCGGCCTTGATCGCAAAGGGTAGAATTAGCTGCAAAGTTCTTTACAAGGAGTTTGGCTTTGTCTGATGCTGACGAGATTATCTCAGGTCCATTGATGATAGTTGGGATAGAGTACACGCTTCTGTTCAGGATTCTATTTGCTACTTGCCAAAACTGGTGGGAACCAAGCCACTGCTCAGCTACTTTGGACTTGACGGACTGAGCATAAAACTCTCTTGCGTTCTTTATTACTTTCTTACAATGGTTGCTGGCAGTCCTGAAAGCGGCACTTGGTACGACAACAAACAAAAAAGGTAAATAAAGTGCAAATGATAAAAGGTGAGAAGAATCAAATACCTAACCAATCAAAAGAAATATAAGAAGGAGAAAGAGGGGAAGGGGAAACGAGGGATAGGAGGAGAGAGGGGGAAAAGGGTCACGGGTGATTTTTTTTTTTTTTTTTTGACTCGTTTAAACACTGTAGCACTCGAAAATGCAATTATTCAATAGGTGTAATGAGGTCAATATTTCCTCTTCATGTGTAAAAAAGGCATAGGAAAGAAGTTTAGTAATAAGATAAACACACATGTATACACATACACAAATACATACATACACTCACACACATATATATATATATATATATATATATATATACTAGCATGGGTGACTGGAATTGCCCAGTGTATGCTGAGAAAAAAAAAAAACGGTCAATTTTTTAATTTGACTCCTATTATGACCCCTTAACATTTATTGTTTTGGGCTCAAATCAAGCTATTAAGTTAGATCCATGTCCAAGGAACCTATATCTAAAATTTCAAGTGTTTAGACCCAAAATTGTTGAAGGAATTTGGTAGAGTTCTCAAAAACTGAAAATTAACAGAGTTATTGCGAAGGAAAATGTACACAGATACACCGACAGACAGACACATAGACATGTTCACTTTTATAGATATACTAGCATGGGTGCCCGGCGTCGCCCGAGTGTTTAAGTCAATTTTTTTAACTTTGACCCCTATTATGACCCCTTAACATTTATTGTTTTGGGCTCACATTGAGTTATTAAGTTAGATTCGTGTCCAAGGAACCTATATCTAAAACTTCAAGTGTTTAGCCCCTCAAACTGTCAAAGGTAGAGTTCTCAAAGGTCAAATCGTTGAACTTTGACTCCTTAACAGCCACAGACACAGACAGACAGACACAAAGACAGACACATTCACTTTTATAGATATATAATTAATTATTATTAAGTCACGCACCAATGTTTATATTTATTTTTCATTAATATAATTTTTTAATTTTATAATTTTTTAACTTTTTTAATTAACATTGGTGTGTGACTTTGTGGTCACCCTGTATATACGCATGTTTAAGTGGATAATTATATTTTAAACAATACATATGCCGCTCTCCAGTTGAGGGTACAAGGGGCGTGCAATAAGTAATGCCCCTGACCCACTTCCCATAGCATTAGAGCAACAAAACTTTGCACAGTTATTAGTCTTTCTCTGCATAGGAACCATCCAGAGTTATGCATTTCTCCCATCGTTTGATGCAGCTCTGGAGACTGTTTTTGTAGAACACCCCAGGTTGGTCCTCCAACCACGACGTGACTTCAAAAATCAAGGCTGCATCATCTGGGAAACACTTTCCTTTCAAAAACAACTTCATGGCTGAGAAGAGGTGAAAGTCAGAGGGTGCAAGGTTAGGAGAGTAGGGAGGTTTGAATTCACAATGTCAGTGTTTTACAAGGTCATGGGGCATTATCATCATAAGTTTCTTTCGTCAAAAGTCTCCTGTGGTGCGCGTCCTTTCAAATAAAAAAAACGGATCACTGCTTGACATTCAACAGGCTTCATTTCACACCTGACTCAGTTCAAACTCCTGCAAAACAGAAACCACAATTAGTTCAGAGTTGTAATTTGCCACATAACCTGTAGAGATAGAAATCATTTCACATGCCAAATTTCAGCTAGATCAGACAACTGGATGTAGGTCAGGGGCATTACTTATTACACACCGCTTGTACCAAATTGGAAAAGGGAAAATTATTCCGGACTCGCATTTAGGTAAAAATGCACTTTTGTATAAATAATTGAATTCATCCAACAAAAACAAATAAATAACATATATATATATATATATATATATATATATATATATATATACTAGATAATCTGCCCGGTGTTGCCTGGAATGTTTACTCTCATTTTAGCCTCGACCCCACCTTCTTTTTAAATTCTTTTTGGTATGACGTCATAAGCTGAATAATTTTCATACTTCCAATAAATTAATGGTTTTTATTATTTTTATGCATTCAAATAATTCTATGTTGATTTCTCTTTTGGTATCAGCAGTTTTTAATTAGCCCCCACCCCCATCAAAATATCAAACTCTTTTTAGCAAAAATAAACAATTTGACTAATAATTATAAGCTAGTCAGCAGTTGAAGAAGCAACAACCACCGTCAGTTGTTTACTTTGAAGTCAATAAGTTTTGTAAATTATGTTTACAAGTTTATTTAAAGATAAAACTTTTTGGCTTAAATTTAATGCAGCTTGTGGTTTTATTATAGAATCATGGTTCCTTAAAGAAATATTGGTTTTCAAATATACTTGACTTTCATACTTTAATTGCAGTAATAACGTTCTAGCCTCCAATTAATAATAATAAAAAAAAAAGATCCTACTTTTTTTTCAGGCAATTATGTGTGAATAAGAAAGAAAACTTAATGGAAAAATGTTTTTTAAAGTAATAAAAATAATTTAGAGTAGAGAGGGATCAGTTTCGCATATAAATTTAATGTATAATAACCCCCCCATTTCCTGACCATTACTGCCTTTTAGAGCAATTAGTACTCCAAATTCTTCTGTTGTTAATTTGAAAAGTTAATATATATGCAGTGAAATGTCATCATACAGACGAATCTATTTCTGAAGAGTCAAAGGGAGATAACTTAATCAAAATTCTCACCTAAAATAGACTAGTATTCAATGCATTCTTCATCTCAAGGCTATGAATAGATGGATCTGTTCTCTACAACATCAGTGCCATTTGACAATAAAAGTTTTCATGTAATTACCTCCCTAGAAAATGAAAATGCTAAAGGAAGTCGCTAACTGATTTGTTTTAAATTGGTTATTCATACATCCATAACCAATTCTCATCTTCGCATGAGGTCGCCAAGCTAATAAAAAACCTAGATTCCAGTAAAGCAACTGGCCCTGATGGCATCCCAATTATAGTGTTAAAAAAGCTTCAACCAGAACTTGCTCCCATACTTACGAAACTATTTAAGCGCTGCCTTAAGGAGAAGTGCTTTCCGACCCCCTGGAAGACCTCCTCAGTTTGCCCTGTATTTAAGAATTCAGGTGATAAATCATCTCCCTCTCAATACAGACCAATAAGTCTTCTCTGTGTTATGAGTAAGTTACTGGAATCAATATTAAATAGAGAAATAGTCAACCACCTCAGCAGGAATAACCTTCTTAGTGACACACAATATGGTTTCCGCTCTGCAAGATCTACCGCAGATGTGCTGACAGTTATATCCCACAGGATTAGTGAATCTCTTGACAAAGGCTTCCTTTCTAGGGCAATTGCTCTCGACATATCAAAGGCCTTTGACAAAGTATGGCATAAGGGTCTACTTCACAAGATTTCCAGCTACGGTATAACTGGAAATGTTTTCTCAATCATTAAATCATTTCTCTCTGATAGGCTCATAAGAGTAGTGGTAGATGGACAAACATCGGAGGCCTGCAATATAAATGCTGGAGTCCCTCAGGGGTCAATCCTGGGCCCAACTCTCTTCCTGATCTACATCAATGACCTCCCTAAACACATGCTTAAATCATTCGTTGACATCTATGCTGATGACACGACCATCTACGGCAACACATCAAAGGCTGTAAATGACGAAGTTCTCTCGGATTCTCTCTCCTCTGATCTCGAGCGCGTGGTTCAGTGGGGGAAGATGTGGCTAGTTACCTTTAATGCATCCAAAACCAAACTCCTATCCTTACATCATCAACGCTCTGATCCCCAGCTGGCATCAATTGTGATGGATGGCTCTCATCTGGGTGAGGCCCCGTGTTTTGACAAGCTTCTGGGCTTGACCTTTACTCCTGATTTGAAATGGAATACGTACATCAAGTCTGTTGCCAAGGTCGCAGGAAAGATGGTGGGATCCTTCTACCGCTCCAGAAGATATCTCACTACTGATGCAATTCTCTATCTCTATAAAAGCCAAGTACGGCCAAGGATGGAATACTGTTGCCATATCTGGGCAGGAGCTGCCAAAAACAGCCTATCATGCCTTGACAGAGTACAAAATAGACTTCGTGGTTTAGTGGGGGATGCCCTTTTCTCTACCCTGCAACCCCTCTCCCACAGAAGAGACGTTGCGAGCCTATCCTTGTTTTATCGTTATTTTCATGGCAGGTGCTCGTCTGAACTCCAATCCCTGGTCCCCCCTCGCCAATCTTTCACGAAAAACACCCGTCTAGCTGAATCCACTGTGAAAAATTTCCCCCACTCTATATCTGTGCCTAAATCAAAACGCGGATTTCATGAACAAAGCTTCTTTCTTAGAACTGCACGCCTGTGGAACTCTGTTCCGTCTGCCTGCTTCCCTCCGGACTACAACTTGGATGTCTTCAAGTCTAATGTTAACAAATTCCTAATGAACTGCCCCCCTAATTAAACACTTCATAAAATCTCCTCACTAACGTGATGTACTCACAATAACCCTTATCCCTGAGTGGCTTCCGGGCCTTGATAAGTGGTGATCACTGTGTAAAAAAAAAAAAAAAAAAAAAAAAAAAATCTCAAAAATTCAGAAATGTAAATAAATTGTTTTTTTTTTTTGTTTTTTTTTTTAAATCAAAGTGTCAATGAAATGTAATTGCTGTAAAAATTTCAATAAAACTTCTCAAATTTAGGTTTATCTTAAGTTGGAAAACCCCTGGAGTGAATGTAGTATTGTGGTGACTGAGATATTTCTAGTTAAAAGCAGGCTAGACAATTTTAAGTATTTAAGACCAAGGATGATCAACAACACCCATTATCCCCACACTTCTGAATGGCATTGTGCCTAATTTGTTCATTATGTATTTTTATATTTTGTTTAAATAATTTTTTTAAAGTGTGGTATCTGTTCTCCACAACATCAGCGCCATTTGAACGTTTTCATGTAATTATCCCCCTTGAAAATGACATACTAAGCAGGTTTGGAATGAATAGAAACATTATTTCGTATTAATGCAAAATTTTCCAGTTGTAAAAGAAATTAAGATATCCATTTACCAAAATTCAAAATGTATGCAGACATAAAAGCAAAATAGAAGTGTGTGTAACATCTTTATATTAAAACTTCTAGCTCTATCTTCCCAATTTTTTCACAACTCTCTACTCCGACCTTTTTTCACGTCCAACCAGCTTTCTCCTATTTTAATGCATCAAAAATAATAATGCAAATCATTCTACATTTCAGAATATTGGAAACGGCTCAAGAAAAAAAAAAGAAAAACTACTCCTCTCTAACAGAACCTGACCCAAATTACTCTCCATAAACATTTTTATTTTTTATTTTAGATATTATTCATCCTGGGCAATGCCAATCAAGAATATATCTACTTTGTGGGTGTTCATTTTTTTAGTTTTTGACGTTTAGTGGGACAGACACACTCACGTACATATACAACTGCCCTTTATATAATAGATGAGAAGCCTACTGATTAAATTAATATTGTATTGATTAAGTTAGAAAACTAAAAGAGGAAGTTATGGTGAGGTGTTGCATCAGTTGTATAAAAGAAACAAATCCACATTTTAATCAAAGTTAAAATAATTTTAGGAGAAAAAAAAAAAAAGAAAAAATTGAAAATAAGATTTTATTGGAATACAAGAACTTGATCATGAAATGCACAGATTTTCGGAAGTAAAGAGAAATGCTTGGAATTGGTCTTCATATTCACAAAATCCATGATATGAAAATGAAATGATTATCAACAGTTTTTTTTTTTTTTTTTGCGCTTTACGAACAAGTAAACAAGCCATCATCATTTTATGGTATATTAAACGAGATTTTAACCGTCAAATTACCAAAAGATCGGTTTAATAACCCATTTGGGGGTTAAAAATATAAATTTGATAATATTAACAATGATTTTTTTTTCTTAAGAGGAGTTGTTAATACCCTCCTGTAAGAATATTTGGTGCATAGTTAGAATTACACAAAAAATACAGAAAAATCTTTAGTGTGTGCATACTAATCACAAAACAAAGGTATTATATTCCAAAAATCATGTAAATTGATCAAATAGTTTTTTTCTTTAAGAAAATCAATTTTTATGATTTTTTTTTGCGACTAATAACGTTTGGCAGCTATTGATGATTTCTTACTTTTAGAGAAGGAACAGAATTAGATTAATCTCTAATCGAATTAAGTTAACTGCCCTTGAATTTAAAGCATCCTAAAAAACTATGGCACATACTGCCTCTTCCATCCAGCTCATCATAAAATTTGATTTTCTTAAAAAAATTTTTTTTTTTAAAATACTTAATCAATTTACGTGATTTTAGGAGTATGACATCTTCATTCCATGCTTCGTATGAACATCATAAAGATTTTTCTGTAATTGTTTTTTATTGTTAAATAAATGTAATTCTTAATAAGAACCGAATATTTTTTATTCAACTTTGATGTTACTAGTGCATATTACACCTGAACTGTGTTTATGATAAGAATAAAAAAAATAATTTTTTAAAAGTCTGTGTGCCCACATGTCAGTGGTCATGATGAAGAAAAGACCCTATAATTCCTCCGAGGCCATTGGAACTGTTGCATGTTCCCGGATGAATTTTGAAAATGCCTTTATTTCTCGATCTCCATCATATTTTAGTGGGTTTTTCTTATTGTTTGAGGGAGCAAAGAAAATGGAAGGGAATCCCTCAACTTTAAATTCAGTAGGAACGTCGTTTGCAGTAGCATCCATTTTAGCAACAACAATGTTGGGATATTTCTGCATAGCCCTGGCCAACTTATTGTATTTGGGTTCCAATTTTTGGCAGTGTCCACACCAGGGAGCATAGAATTCAATGAGGACATCCTTGGTCTTGTCCATGACAATCTTGTCAAAGTTTTTGGCCACAACAACAGTGACTGGACCTTTCTGCTTTTTAGGGACTGGCTGCGATTTTATGTGTGGTTTGAGTTTGTCTGACAAAAAAGAAAAACGATAAACAGAAATCCATTTTGAAACAAAATAAAAATATTGTTCACATGCAAACAACTGCGCTTTATGTCAGAAATGAAATGAATATTTCAGAAAAAAAAATTATAATTTTATACAAAAACTGCTTCTAAAATATTAACTAATCAAACACATACATGGAGTTTATACTTTAAAAAGAAAAGTACACTTCAATAACATGATTTTCTAGAAAGGGAAAAAAATAACATTCTAAAAACTTCAACACTTATAGAAGACAATTAAAACAAAAAAAAATTAACAAATCAAACTCACAAAAAATAAATAGTAATGAACTGATTTTTGAAGAAAAAAATGCATCGACTAATCAAAAATTTATTTTTAACAGTCAGAACAAAAGATGCCAAACAATCAATAATTGCTCATATTATTTGAATTTTTCAATGACAGTAATCATATTACATTTACTGCAGAAATGCGATATGATTGCTGTTGTTATTTCTGTTAACCAAGATATCACAAGCCACAAGAATGGTATCTTATCACTGACACTTGTAAGCCTGCAACATTTTTGTCTCTTTTAGATTGGACATGTATGTACACAGACATTTCGACAAAAACATTTAGATTTCTTTGTCTTTTCACTTTTGAAAGAAACATTCACAAAACTGATGACACATCCACTTAGATGTTGTACAAACTTTCACACGTTGACATTAGACAATTGTTGATTGTTATACAATTGTTTTTGAAGACTGAATTTGATTTCTATTGTTGTCGTGGATTCTCATATTTTGTTCATTTTTTGATGTTTAACAAAATGAGATTTGTTAGACCCCACCCCCACCCCGATTTTACTTGTTCTTATGCAAATAATTTTATGCTTTTCTTGTAGAAAAAGATTTCATTGTATTACTACTTGAAAAGAATTTTCCAATCTTATTTGTTCTGATACTATTCTTGATTTGTTCATTAGAGTTTATTAATGCCATTAAATACATTTTTAGTCGCGTGCAAGCGACTCTATAAGTCACTACGTCAGTCGGTCTGTCCGTAACACTTTTGTGCTTGGTCTTTTTGGTTAAGATCAAAGGTCTGTTGTTAATAGATGCTATTCTTAGCTTTTTAAGCTTTTCTTGGCCTTTTGGCCAAGATAAATTGGGAGTTACTAGGACGTCCCCCAATATGAAAGGGTGAATGCGGTATTATGGTGAAAGAAGATACTAGCTGGGAGAAACTTTTGACTTTGTTTAGTTCTGGAGTGACAAGGATGACCAACGACCCCCAAAATCCCCCCTTTTGAGTTGGCCATGTGCCTAAGTTTTTTTGTTCATCGTTAATTTTGACTGTATTTTTTTTAACATGAATAAAAGATTTAATATCTCAAAGTGTAGTATACCCCACATATAAGACCTTGGTCAATGTAGGGGAAACCAATTGTCACTATCCAGCTCCCCTACTCCCCGGGGAGTTGGTTCCCATTTCCCTTTCACTCCTCACATTAAAAATCAGCCTTGTTCCTAATTTGCTCAGTGGGGGAGCAAATAAATACAGCTTTTCTTGGCCAAAAGGCCAAGATTTTTTACTTTAGTTACAAAGACCCTGCAACACTCCCCTCCCCAGATCTTATAGGGCCTTGTGCCTAAATTTGTTTTGTCTTTTGGAGATTTTACTTTTTTAAATTTTTTAATTTTATATTGGAATTTTTTTAATTGTAATTTTTTCTTTAAACGAAATAAATTAAATATAAAGATCAAAGTGTGGTATCTGTTCCGGCAGATGCTGCAAGCAAAGACCATTGCCCTTGTAGCAATCTTCTGGTCCATGTAGGAGCAACCCTACTTGGGCCAGCTGGAAAATCACTATCCAGCTCCCATTTCCCACCTCTCGGGAGCTGATCCCCTTTTTCCTTACCCCTCCCCTTCACTCCTCACTTTAAAAATCGGCCTCGTGCCTAATTTGCTTGGCGGGGGAGCAAATAAATATCAGCTTTTCTTGGTCTTTTGGCCAAGATCAAAGTGTAGTATCTGTTCTTACTACATGCTGTACTTCTTGTGATATAAAGTGGGGGATCACTTTTCTGTATCAATTTAATGTAAAATAATCACCTAATTTACAACCAGTCAGTCTCAAAGCTATTCAAGTCATTCTCCAGATCATTCAAGTTGTTTTTGAAGGATTCCAGTTATTTTTTAAGCATTCAAGTCATTCTTAAGGTCATTCAATTCATCCTTAATTTCATCTAAGTAATTCTAAGTCATTTACTTTTTATTTAAGTCATTTCAGCCCATTTTTCAGTCAATTTAGTTTATCTTTAAGAATTTCATGTCAATCCTACATTCACGCATTCATTCATTACACAAGAGCCCGCAACTAATGGCTATCGGCCTTGTTGTATATGAAAGTAAAATTAGGATATGGCTTGGAAATGGATATTCAACAAAAACTTTTAAAGAAATATTGGTAAGTAAGTAAAAATGCGTAAGTATACAAGTAAAAACTTACAAACTGATGCCGTACATTGGTGTATATCTTTATATATAAAGTTAGGTACGTGTATATGTTTAAGGATAAACTCCTAAACTAATTAACCATTCAATACGAATTTTGGAACAACTGTGAGGCATAAGGGTGGGTAATGTGAGCTATACTTAATTTAGTTTTATGCAAAAGGATCAAAAAGGAGCGGGAAACTCTTTAGGTAAATTCAGATACGGAGCTATTACCCATGAATTAATAAGATCAAAATTTCATCTTAAGTGTTATTTGCAAATAACACTCAAGATGAGAACGTTAGTTTATTTAATCCAAATAATATGAACAATCATTCATCATCTCAAAAATTCAGAACTGTAAAATAAAGTTTTCAGTTTTAAAAAATTTTTTAAAAACTTTTAAATTCAAACATTTCGGATCAAAATGAAATGTTATTCATATTTTAATATTTATAAAGCATAAAAGTGGTACAAAACTATTCTGTAAAATTATTTTATTAACAGAAACAACCATCTTGTAGACTTTATTCTGCAAATAATAAGAGGTTGGATTATTTTAATGGCATGTCAACTATTATAGCGTTTAATTGTTGATACAGTCATTTAATGGCTGTAAATGTATTGTCAGATAAAAACTAGTTGCACTATCTTAACATTTAAATGTGCAAAATCTTTAAAAGCTTTATAAGTTGTGTACAACAAAATTTCACATCAAGAAAGTAAACCTCATTGTGTTCAAATGCATTCATTTTTAAAATACTGTCTCGTTTAAGTTTAAATGACATTTTTATATGTAACGTAGGTGTTACACTCAGGCCGTGTTCGTTACAGTTCAAACCTCTCACTTCCTAATTTGCATATGTGTTCAAACACTGCTCCTGCTACTAGTACAATTGCTCACCATCCATCGTTCGGCTGCTGCTATTTTCATACGTGCTCATATGCGCTCTGTTTCATATCTGTCAGTTCTTCGCATTTGTACTTGTTGACAGCATTCACCCAGGATGGGTTGAGCTGGCTTCAAGTGAATTCACCGCATCACGTCAACGCAGTTCATTCAGGTTTGCCCACTGCACCCGAATTCAAAATAGCATTTTCATCATTAAAACACAGATTTAATAGACATTTTTTTTTTTTTTACATAGGAGTCACCACTTATCAAGGCCCGGAAGCCATTTGGGGATAAGGGTTATTGCGTGTACAGTAATCAATGAGATAATATCGTAGTAATCGTTAGTAATGGAGACTTGATAAAGTGTCTTACTGAAGGGGGCGGTTTATCAGGAATTTGTTTATATTGGACTTGAAGACATCCAAGTTCTAGTCAGGTGGGAAACAGGCAAACGGAAGAGAGTTCCACAGGCGTGCACTTCTAAGAAAGAAGCTTTGTTTGTGGAAACTACATATCCTACGAATATACGTTCGTGTTTTTACTTTTACAACATAAGGCAGTCCGAGTAATCTCCCTCTGATAGAAATTTCTTTCGGCCTGAGAACGTTTAGTAATAATCAAGTCAAGATCACAGTGTAGTATCTGTTCTGATGCTACACTTTATCTTTTCTGTCCTCGGTCAGTGGAGAAAAAATTTTACATAGGCATCATCACTTATCAAGGCCCAGAGATCACTCAAGGATAAGGGTTAAGAGTGTACAGTAGTCAATTGAACGATATAGTAATTGTTGGTAATAGAAATTAGGTAAATTTGTTAAATTAAGTGGAATGGCTCATCAAGTACTTGTTTACGTTGGACTTGAAGACAACCATATTGTAGTCAGCTGGAAAGCAGGAGAAGAGAAGACAGTTCTATAGGCGTGCAGTTCTAAGAAAAAAGCTTTTTTCATGGAATTTACATTTAGGTTTAGGCACAGATAAAGTGTGGGGGGGATTATTGATAGTGGTCTTGGCTAGACAAGTGTTTCTCGTGAAAGTTTGGCTTTTAATTTGTTTTTCCACTAAGAAAAAAAATAGAGAAAAAAAAAATCCTACAAATTTCCAAAGAGATTGAAAAGATAAACAGAAAAATAAAATTTTTATTTATCATATTTGGTTTAAAAGCTATTTTACATGCTGGCATGCCGGTACAGTGTTAAGAAATTAACTCTTTCTTTTTTTTACTTGGCTTTCCATGTGAACGAGCTACTACTTTAACTTTTCTATATTTATTAATCAAGAATTTTCATCCATTCTTACAATGTGGCCATTGGCCTTTTTGGTCAAGATCAAAGTGTGGTATAAATAAAAAATGTTTTAAAATTGGGCTTAAGTAGGCACCCCCCCCCCTCCCACCACACACACACATAAATACAAATTTAAAGGGGTAACCATGATAAAAGAGGCTGGCCGAAAGAAAAATCATTTAAAATTTACAACAGAGACGAGATGGATCAACCAACCTCACCATCCCCCCACCATCTTTTTGAGTTGGCCTTGTGCCTAAGTTTTTTGTTCATTTTCCCAATTGTACTTTTTTTCCTGTGAATAAAAAATTTAATATCTCAAAGTGTAGTATCTGTTCCGGCAGATACTGCAAGCAAAGATCCTATGTGGGGGCGACCCCACAGATAAGACCTTGGTCAATGTAGGGGCAACCATTCATACCAATTGTCACTATCCAGCTCCCCTACTCCCCGGGGAGTTGGTCCCCATTTCCCCTTCACTCCTCACATTAAAAATCGGCCTTGTGCCTAATTTGCTCGGTGGGGGAGCAAATAAATACCTCAAAGTGTAGTATCTGTTCTTTAGATGCTGCACTTCCATTTCTTGTTCTCTTTCGGTGGAGGAGCAGTCGTTCACGACTGAGACAATTTTTATTTTTGTACCTTTTCTCCACGTTAAAAAACGACCCTGGTGTCTAACTCTGTCCCGTGGGGAGGCATAGTAAATAGGTTCAATGTGGCCATACCATCAAAGTCATGTTTCGCACACGTCTCTTTTCCTGTCCTGATTAGATCTTCCTCCGAGGTCATCAAAACTAAATTCATCTCAAAGACTCACATTATACATCTATTGCACCGCATGTCCTTATCACAAGATTTAACTTCCATTCATCATCACCCTGTATACACCCAATGCTTAAGCAAAATGCTGACACTCTGGCAAAAGAAGCAACCAAAACGACAATAACAGTACAAAATTTAATCCATATACAAGAAAATAACAGCAAACAACATGGGACCAAACAAACATCTAAAATAAAATCAGAAGCTACAGAAGTACTGACCAATCAAAGATTAAATTTGGTACCGAATAGAATCAAGATCGGACACACGCACTCACATTACTCATTCATATCATCTAAAAGAAGCTGCCATGAAATGTATAACCTATAAAGTTCCCCTTACAATCAAACACATTCTTACAAAATGTGACAAATTCAAACAACGATACCCCAAATATTACCTGACACGTGTGAGATATATTTGGTTATATTTTGTGACACCTGAAAAAATTAAACTATTTATAGGGAAAAGTATTTTATCTAAGTGCTAGGTGTGAATAATTGTCTCTTCATCAATGTGATGTTCTATATGGGGTGTGACATACATTTTAAATATAATTATTCAGACATGCATTTCATAAACATGTACGTGGGTTCATGTGCACGAGATTATTGTGCTTGTTTGTGTTCTGTTGCTTATGCATACGTACAAGAACACATCAAATTCAATGACAGGTAACTTAATGAACATTTCTGCAGATACCAGACTAGAAGAAATGCAGTCTCGTCAACAAGACAAAACAAAAAAAAAAAAAACAGAAAAACAAAAAACTCATACCCTAAAAACAAACCCTTTCTTGGCATTAAATTACTCAGATGTTTAAATATCATTAAACAAAAACTCATACACTTGATGAACAATTTTTTTTTTAAATTACTTACATCCTCTAAAGTCGCTCAAAAATTTTCTCACTTCTCCACTATCAAATTCCTCCATTGGTTCCATGGAAAAGCGTTTTGTACCAGTTAGAATTCCGATATTCATTTCTTCTCCAGAATCATCAAATCCGAAATCACCCATTAAATTTGGATAATCCTCTTCATTCACGATAGCAAACGTAATCTCTCTGTATTCAGCTGCAATTCGAGCAATTTTGTTTCGCCAAAGTTGCGTGGCTGTGAGCAAAAATAGAAAATGGTCACATAACGTTTACAGAATCAGTAAATATGGAAATCAGAGTTTTAAGATCAGCTACAAAATAAATTTGCAGATATTTAAACTGATTAATACTAGTAGAGCTACCTGGCATTGCCTAGGTATTATATAAAAATTAATACTAGCTATGGCTGTCGTTTTAAGCTGTGTGTCAAATAGTTGTGATATCTATTACAAGTTTTTAATTTATATCTGAAGGTTCAATTAATGAATGATATCGTCTAGTTTAGGGTTAGGGTTATTTGTACTTTGCATAGCTTAGTATACTAGGAATTATGTCTAGACATTCTCTTTTATATTTTTTTCATTAGATTAATTGCCCCTACCAGAATCATAATGATTATTTCTTTCAACTATGTTGCCTTTATGCCATTTTAGAGATCATGTAAGTTTATTTTTATTTTGCAATGTTTTTGTGACTAAGTGAGGATCAAAGATGTCTTACCTTTTTTATGATCATGCGAAAAGTCTACACTGTAAATCACAAGGCAGAGTGGGGACATTTTGTTATATTTCTTTTCTGTGTTGAAATTATAATGACCAACAAGAGGGAACTGTTTAATCTCCACAAATTTTATGATATCATCTCTGGTAATAGTTGCCTAGAAAAAAATTAAAAATGTAAAAAATAAAAGTAAAAATCAAATTTTTTATTTTTTTTTTTTTTAATCAAAAGGTAATTTAATTTTAAAGCAAAAAAAATTTAATTGGAAAAAATTAAAGTAATTGAATAAAATTCAAAAAATTTTATCATTAAACAAAATTTATTTGATTTTTTATATAAATGGTGCACTATCCTTTTTTTCTTTCTACTTCAAAATCAAAAATGCGTGTGTAAATTAGATCCTTTCCTTTTGTCGTTGATGTTTATATATGCATGGGTAGTTCCTATCTTCATTTTTAGCCTTAATCTAAAATATGTGTTCTTTTTCCTTTACTTTAAACATGTGTTCTGTTGTTCTTTTAAGTTTTTATATAAAAAATATCTTGCATGGTTTTTTGTTTTTTCCTCTTTATGGGTGTATCATCATTTTATGACCTCAACTCCTGTCAAACGTTTCTTCATTGCTGCTATGTATCTTCTTGTTGGTTTAGGATTCATTGTTCGAATAATCTCATTGTACAGAGAAAAATATTTTAAGAATGAGAATTTTTGGATTAGTAGATGCAGAACAGCTGGTCAGTTGGCAGTGAAAAGTTAAGGAAAACAAGGGAAGAAATGATAAGGATATATTTGAGAGAAAGATGGATAATAAAGACCTGGCCAGAGATAGATTAGTTTGGAAGTCTATTTCTAATAAAAGCCATCCAACACATGCCAGCACACATTAAACTGATGGTGATGATGTTCGAGTTAGATTTTGACACCTCAAAAGCATGTGGACCCGATCTTATCCCAGCTGTGCTATTAAAAAAGTGCTCAGCCGAAGTAGCTCCAGTTCTCTCCAAACTCTACAACAAATGCCTTAATGAAGCTTGCTTTCCGGGCTGTTGGAAAACTGCTTCTGTCGTACCAGTATTCAAGAATTCTGGCGAAAGGACAGACCCATCAAATTATCGCCCCATTAGCCTCCTCCCACTTTTTGCCAAAATATTTGAGACCATAATTAACCATGCTCTAGTCCATCATCTTACAGATGCTAAACTACTGACTGACAAACAATATGGATTTAGACAAGCCCGTTCCACAGCAGACATCCTCACTGTGATCTCTGAACGTATATACCATTCACTGGACAAAGCGGGGGAAGGCAGAGCGGTAGCTCTAGATATATCTAAGGCTTTTGACAGGGTATGGCATGAGGGTCTCCTCAGTAAAATCAGATCATACGGTATCACTGGTAGAATACTTAACATAATTAAATCCTTCTTAGATAAGAGAAAAATCCAGGTAGTCCTCGACGGTCGCACATCTAAACAATAGGATATAAATGCGGGAGTGCCCCAGGGTTCTATCCTTGGACCTCTATTGTTCCTGATATTCATAAATGACCTCCCCGACAACATTGCCTCTGAGATGGGTATATATGCTGATGACACTACACTCTATGGCAGACACGACAGGAAGACGAATGAACACATTTCTAAAGAAATGGCAGAAACACTAGAGGAAGACCTCCAATCTGTAGTGGAATGGGGACAAAAGTGGTTGGTCACGTTCAATGCTGCCAAGACTAAACTAGTTTCATTCAATAATTACAAGAAACCCTCTCTACCACCCATAGCAATGGCCAACGACTCTTTATCTGAGAGTCCATCTTTCAAACTCCTTGGCCTAACGTTCACAGGAAACATGAGTTGGAACAATTACATTGAAGGCATTGCCAGGGCCGCTGCAAGAAAGGTAGGCTCTCTCTACCGTGCTAGAAAACTACTAACACCCGAAAGTATCCTGTACCTCTATAAGGCCACCATTCGCCCATGTATGGAGTACTGCTGCCACATCTGGGCTGGTGCATCTGCTACTAGTCTCTCGCTCCTTGACAAGGTTCAAAAGAGAGTCGCAAACCTGATAGGCCCTGAACTGGCATCTAAGCTTCAGCCTCTGTCCCATCAACGAAATGTTGCATCCCTCTGCCTTTTCTACAAGTATTTTAGTGGTGAATGCTCTGACGAACTGCAATCACTTGTGCCCCCACGACGCGAGCACCCTCGACAAACCCGACAGGCTACTAAATCCCACCCCCACACTGTAGAGATCCCTAGATGTAAAAGATCTTTTTACTCCAATAGTTTCTTCCCCAGAACCGCAAGACTCTGGAATTCCATTCCAGGTCCCTGCTTCCCCAACAGTACTGACGTGCAGAAGTTCAAGTGTAACGTGAACCGACACCTTGCTGCCCAAATCCCTACATAGTACCCCAGTAGTTGTTGCCCCTGATAGTAGCCCCCTACACCAAAGTGGCAATTTGCCTTGTTTGGGGTGAAAATGTAATAAAAAAAAAAAAAAAATATCTGTACCATACAAAGGATTTCTCCCATATAATACATAGCCTCCACCACCACTATCACCTCTCCTCCAAATAAAATGTGATTTGAAAGCCAAAAACTTACCTTCTTCAAAACATGCATTTTTGGTTCAAATTGGGTCTGGAATCTTTCAGGAATAAAGACAGCAATGGAATTGATATCAACTTTGTAAACTCGGGCGATATCTGGATCAGTTGTATGGATGAAATGATGTTCATCGCGCAAATCATTTGCTACAAAACGATCAATTAGATTTGATATAGTTGCATAGTATTTAAAATTTAATATAGGAAACATTTGAAATTCCTAATTTCTATTGTCATTCGAGATAAAAATTATTTCATTGAAAAATTCCAATTCTTTGATATTTCGCTGTTATTCAAAATGATAAACAAGCCAAATTATAATTGGTCACTATTTCTTTTCAATTAAATCAGCAAACATTTTCATAGATATTTAAAGTTAAGTATGTTTACACATGTAGAAAACTCTGAAGTTAACTGATCAGTGCAATACTCCTAGCTATGAATGAACTCCTTTATTTTGGAGGGGGTAGTATAGTATCTGTTCTCTTACCATGCTCCCATGCTCCCAGGTATTATCATCTCTTATTTTTTTTAGGATGAATCCTTCCAGGCTTCAACTCCTTTGAGAAGTAGTAAAGTAGATTTCAATTTTTCATGATACATTCCTCCCAAGCATTATCTCTCTTTAAGGGGGGAGGGGAACTAGTATAGTATGTGAGCATTTCTCACGATACCATTTCTCTCAAAATTACCTTCTTTTTTTTTGGAGGGGATAAGGAAGATGAGTGTAGCGTACTATCTGTTTTCTTATGATATTATACTTTCAAGAATTAACTCCTCCTTTGGGAGGGGGAGGAGTAATGTTAGTTCATCATATTAGCCTTTCAGTCATTACCCCCTCCTTTGGGGGTTGGTGAATGTAGTTTTTGCACAATGATATTATTCCCACCCAACCTAGCAAAAATACATGACCAGAGGGATATTTTTGATAGTACATTTGTAAACACAAATTCTTGTTTTATTATTATTATTATATATATATATATATATATATATATATATATATATATATATATATATATATACTAGCTGTACCCTGCCACGCGTTGCTGTGGCTTAATTTTGTGTAATGGAAAATTCTAATAAAAAGAGAAAATGCATGTTTCTTATATTCTTAGTACAGCAATCCACTCCAAAAAGTAAAAAAAAAAAAAAAAGGCGAAAATGAGAAAAAATATGGTACTCTTGCAGAATTGGATCCGGATCCTCGGGAGTTACCATCAATCATGGCTTGGGCTCAACCAACATTCAGTGGATTAAGCCGAAAGTTGCTAAACCATTGAAAGCTAAATAGTTTTCTTTTTTATTGTATTCAAAAATGTGAATTTTTAATTAATATTTGGGTAAGGGGGGGGTGTTACTATATACAGATTCGAAAAAGTTGTTCAAAAACGAATAAATGAAAGCAAAGGTAAGGTAAATTACGTTTCTATCTAACTGGATAATTTTTTAGTGATTTTATTTAATGTAAAATGTTTAATCGGCTCAAAAACGCAGTGTTTATCTATGTATTTGAAAAAGACGAATGGTCGCGGACTCTGTTGAATACGTTAAGTTTGGGAAAATCAGTTAAAAAATATACAAAACAATGTCAGACACCTACTGATTATATGTTATTGTGACATAGGCTGACATATTCGGTGGGTTTCTGATAGTATTTTGTATAGTTTTTTAGTTTTAAATCATTTTCTCAAACTTAACATCATCAACAGTGTCCATCACAATTTGTATTTTTCAAATACACTGATAAACACTGTTCTTCAAGCCGACAAAACGTTATAGTAAATAAAACGGGTTTGTATTACTAAACACAGAAACGAAAAAGTTGTTGAAAAATGAATATAACAAATAAATGTCATCAAAGGCAAGATAAGTTACTTTTCTACCTAACTGGATAAGATTTTAGTGTTTTTATTTAGTGTAAAATGTTTAATCGGTTTGAAAAAATGTAGTGTTTATCTGTATATTTGAAAAATACAAATGGCGGCAGACTGTTGAACGCAATAACTTTGGGGAAAATGAGTTAAAACTAAAAAAACTACACAAAATACTGTCAGAAACTCACTCAATATATGTTACTGTGACATAGGCAGACATGTATTCAGTGGTTTTTAACAGTATTTTGTATAGTTTTTTTTAGTTTTAACTCATTTTCCCAAACCTAATGTGTTAAAACAGTCTGCTGCCATTTGTAATTTTCAAATATAACAGTAAACGCTGTGTTTTTTGAGCCGAATAAAAATTTTGCATTAAAAAAAAAAACAAAAAAAATTATCCATTTCGGTAATAAAGTAACATATCTTGCCTTTGATAATATTTGTTATACATTTATTTTTTGACAACTTTTTCGAATCTATATGTACAGTAGCACAAACCCAATAAAAACACTAAAAATTATCCAATTAGGTAGAAAAGTAACTTATCTTGCCTTTGAAAATATTTACTTGTTATATATTTGTTTTTGTTGACAACTTTTTCAAGTCTTTGTGCAAGTACAAACCCAAAGGTGTATTTTTCTGTCTAATTTTATTTTTGTTACCGTGCTTAAATTTAAATTTCACAATATCTTTTTGGGAGAAGGGTATTTTTTTTTACATTAGGTCCACCTCCACAATTTTTTACTATGCTGAATAAGAAAATCTCATTTAAAATTTGCAGAGGCCATTAGTTTTCGAGATATAAAGACCTGTACTATGCACTATAATTCACTGACGGCCATGAACAAACACTCCCAACCTCCCCATATTAAGAACGGCTTTCGGAATAAACAGCACCCATGCCTAACCACATGTTTTAACCTTTTACCTGTCTTTCGTCTTTTAAAAACGGCTTTTGGAATAAATACCACCATTCTCCCCATGTTAAGAACGGCTTTCAGAATAAACACCCCCAACCTACCCATGTTAAAAATTGTGGAGGTGGACCTAATGTGAAAATTTACCTTTTGTTTTTTTAATAAATTGTTAGTTGAAAGCACAGAATAGTGACAAAACATCATCCCCTCCCCTTGGTAAAAAAAAAAAAAAATAATGGTTTTCTTGGTAGAAACTTTTCTGTATTTCACCTAACAATTTCTGGTGCTAATGAACTTACTAATCCGCGCTATTTTTTAAATCGAATTTCCAAGTTTAATTAAAGTTTTATATGTTTTTTTATTCAATTGTAAGGTTAAAGTACAGAATAGATACAAAACACCCTTCGCTCCCCATGTTAAGAATGGCTTTTATATAACGTTATTATTTCAGCACGGATCACTCTCTACATAAGTACCTAATATTTTTTTTTCAGCCATTCTTACCATAGAGAGGGGATGGTGTTTTGTAACTATTCTGTGCTTTTTTAACTAACAATTTATTATTAAAAAAAGATATTGTGAAATTATAAAAAAATAAAAAGATATTGTGAAAGTTGAATTTAACTTGAAAAAAAACAAAAAAACAATGTGAACATTGTAGCCGGACCTTATTTGGCAATAACATTGTAGCCGGACCTTATTTGGCAATAAGGTCACGTGAGTCGATTAATGGGTGCTAATGCACTTACTGATCCACGCTATTTTTTTAAATCGTATTTCCAAGCTTAATTAAAGTTTTATGCTTTTTTGGTATTTTTTTTAGATTAGGTCCACCTCCACAATTTTCTTTTAAATGACGACTTTTATAGGTTTCCGACTATGCTGAATACAGAAATCGCATTGAAATTTTGCAGAAATAAGTAGTTATCGAGATATAGATAGTTGTTTTATGCATTGTATTCTTTGGTGGCCATCTTTATTACGTGCGTAGATTTGTTTATGACGCACGCAAGCGTGTAAAAAAGACGGATACCAGAGATTACAATGCATTATAAAAATTTTTAATATCTCGATAACTACTTATTTCTGCAAAATTTCAATGCAATTTCCGTATTCAGCATAGTCGAAAACCTACAAAAGTCGTCATTCAAAAGAAAATTGTGGAGGTGGACCTAATCTAAAAAGTTACCGTTTTTTTCATTCAATTGTAAGGTTAAAGTACAGAATAGGTACAAAACACCCTCTTCTCCCAATGTTAAGAATGGCTTTTTAAATAATAACGTTATTATTTCAGCACGGATCAATAAGTGCACGAGTACCCAATTTCTTTAAAAGCATTCATATTTTCTTATATAAATACAACTTCTGTAAAAAAAAACAAAAAAAAAACGTGCACTTTCAATCTTTGTTAAAAAAGGTTTTCTTGAAAAAAAAATACAAAAAAATATGGTAAAAAAAGCAAAGAACAAAACGTTAATCGGTATTCATGCAGACAGTGATCCGTGCTGAAATAATAACCTTATTATTTAAAAAGCCATTCTTAGCATGAGGAGAGGAGGGGGTTTGTACCTAATCTGTACTTTAACCTTACAATTGAATAAAAAACATATCATAAAACTTTAATTAAACGTGGAAATACGATTTTAAAAATAGCGCAGATCACTCTCTGCATTAGCACCGAAAGTACAGAATAGTTAGAAAACATCCTCCCTCCCCATGTTAAGAATGGCTTTCTAAATGTTAATGCTTCAGTACTGTTCCTTGTCTGCTTAAGTTTAATTTTTTCTTATTAAATTGTTAGGTGAAAGTCCAGAATAGTTACAAAACACCCTCTTCTCCTCATGTTAAGAATGGCTTTTTAAATAATAATGTTATTATTTCAGCACAGATCAATAAGTGCACGAGTACCCAATTTCTTTAATAAAGAAAAAGCATTCATATTTTCTTATGTAAAAACAACTTCTGTAAAAAAAAAAAAAAAGAAAGAAAAAACGTGTACTTTCAATTTTTGTTAAAAAAAGGTTTTCTTGAAAAAAAAAATAAATAAAAATACGGTAAAAAAAAGCAAAGAACAAAACGTTAATCGGTATTCATGCAGAGAGTGATCCGTGCTGAAATAATAACCTTATTATTTAAAAAGCCATTCTTAACATGGGGAGGGGGTTTTGTACCTATTCTGTACTTTAACCTTACAATTGAATAAAAAACATATAAAACTTTTATTAAACATGGAAATGCGATTTAAAAAATAGCGCAGATCACTCTCTGCATTAGCACCGAAAGTACAGAATAGTTAGAAAACATCCTCCCTCCCCATGTTAAGAATGGTTTTCTAAATAATGTTAATGATTCAGTACTGTTCCTTGTCTGCTTAAGTTTAACTTTTGTTTATTAAATTGTTAGGTGAAAGTCCAGAATAGTTACAAAACACCCCTATCCCCATGTTAAGAATGGCTTTCTAAATAATAACGTCATTATTTCAGCAGGGTAGCTTGCATAAGTATCATGTTTTGTTTTTAAATTGTTAGGTGAAAGAACAGAATAATTACAAAATACCATCCTCATGTTAAGAATGTCTTTCTAAATAACATTATTTCAGCACGGTATTTTCTATGCATACATACTATCTATTTTTGTTTATTAAATTGTTAGGTGAAAGTATAGAATAGATGCAAAACTCCCTTCCCATGTTAAGAATAGCTTTCTAAATAACGGTATTATTTCAGCATGGTACCTTCTCTGCATAAGTACTATCTTTTGTTTATTAAATTGTTAGGTGAAAATATAAAATAGTTACAGAACACTCTCCCTTTCCCATGTTAAGAATGGCTTTCTTAATAGCATTATTTCAGCACGGTACCTTCTCTGCATAAGTACCATCTTTTGTTTATTAAATTGTTAGGTTAAAGTATAGAATAGTAACAAAACGTCCTCCCCATGTTAAGAATGGATTTCTAAATAATGTTATTCTATTATTATGGTACTTTCTCTGCATAAGTACCATGTTTTGTTTATTAAATTGTTAAGTGAAAGTACAGTACTCATGCAGAGAGTGATCCGTGTTGAAATAATAACTTTATTATTTAAAAAGCCATTCTTAACATGGGGAGAGGAGGGTGTTTTGTACCTAATCTGTATTTTAACCTTACAATTGAATAAAAAAAACATAATAAAACTTTAATTAAACCTGGAAATACGATTTAAAAAATAGCGCGGACCACTCTTTGCATTAGCACCAAATATTATTTAAGCAAGTTACCAATCCGTAAAAAAAACTGTACTTTTACCAACCAATCTTATATCGAAAAACAAAAAAAAAACTCAAAAAGCAAGCAACAAACTTTTTTTTTGCCTTATATAATAAAGAAAAAATGTTTAAATTAAAAAATTTGGAAGATAAACAAATGAATTATGTTTTTTTTGTTTTTTTTTACTTATCGAGTAAACAGAAAATGAAATCTACTTCGTTTCATCAATTCGTGGCTGTGAAATAAATCGAACTGGAAGTTCAGTTTTATCAACAAAACAGGTTTGCACTAACGGTTACGAAAATATATTTAATATTTTAATAATTCGCGAGGTAAATTTATTTTAATAACATAAAAACATCCCTCGACTCTAAAGATGGGTTGTCTGAAAATTTCAAATAAATTGGTAACGTAGAAATATTGTTTTATTCACTTATAACAAACCAAGAATTACATTTTTATATATATAGATATATAGCGCCATGCAAAAGTATTGCAGACATTACATTTTTCTTCATAACTTTAATTAGGGTTAAAGATTTTACCTAAAATTTGGTCAGTATTTTCCTATTACTATTCTAAATTATATTTGGAGTAGTAATTACAAAATCAAAGTTTAGAAAGTTTATATTTAAGGAAAAATATGAATTAACAAACACAAAAGTATTGGATACACTTTAAAAAAATTCTTTTTCTGAAATTAATTTAAATGACTTTTGCTTAGCGTGTTGCGATAACGCAAACGAGTTATCACTGACCAAGAGAGCTTTTATATCAAAATAATTTTATAAAATTCTTTCAGTTTGGGCTCACTCCTTCAAAATCAACCAGTTCATTTATAAAATTGCTTAAAACTAAAGAGTTGTCAATAGACATTAGTCAAAAAATCATTGATAAGCACAAAGAAGGAAAAGGGTATCGAATAATATCAAGGGAACTTAATCTACCACTTAGTATAGTTGGAAACGTTATTAGAAAGTTTAAAAACCCTGGTGAAGCTGTTGCAAATCTTCCAAGATGTGGTTGGCAAAGGAAATTAAACAAAAAAAATCAAGGTGGGTAAGCAGAAAGGTATATAAAAAAAACCTATTCTTACTCGTGGTGAAATTCAAACCGACCTCAGAGAAGCTGGGATTAATGTGAGCAAGGATACAATCAGTAGAGTTCTAAATCATGCAGGTTTTGTATCAAGGTCCCCAAAAAAGTTCCATTATTGAAACTTAAACATGCCAGATCACGTTTGAATTATGTTAAAACATATGGGGAACAAACCCAAGAATTTTGGAACAAGGTAATCTTGTCAGACAAAACGAAAATCAAAATCTTTGGAAGAAACTCAGCAACACATGTATGGCATAAAAATGGCACCGCCTATAACAAAAAGATTACCATTCCTACGGTAAAGTTTGGCGGTGGTTTAATTATAGTATGAGGGTGTTTTTCATCCAAAGGTACTGATGAACTAGAAATCATCAATGGTAGAATGAATGGACGTATGTACAGGTAGATTTTGGAGAAAACCTCCAGAAATCTGCTGATTTGTTGGGACATAATAACAATTTTGTGTTTCAGCAGGACAATGATCCCAAGCATACTGCCAAACTAACCAAAGAATGGCTTAGAAATAACGGAATTGACATTCTTATTTGGCCCAGTCAGTCTCCAGACCTCAACCCAATTGAAAATTTGTGGAAAATATTGAAGATCAATATTCACAAGAGGAATCCACAAAATATTCAATAACTAGGACAGTTCTTCAAAGAAGAAGAATGGCGCAAAATACTTGCATATCTTTTCAAAAAACATGTGTGCAACTATAGAAAGCGATTGGAAGCTGTTGAACGCAATAAAGGCTACGCAACCAAATATTAAATCAATGTATCCAATACTTTTGTGTCAGTTGATTTATATTTTCCCTTTAATATAAACTTTCTAAACTTTAATTTTGTAATTACTACCATAAATATTAGTTAGAATAGTAATAGGAATATACTGACCAAATTTTAGGTAAAATCTTGAACCCTAATTAAAGTTATGAAGAAAAATGTAATGTCTCCATTACTTTTACGTGGCACTGTATATATATATATATATATATATATATATATATATATATATATATATATATACGCACACACACACACACACACACACACACACATTTGTTAAAATGTCCATTATTTGTATATGTGTATAAAATCGATTAAAAAAAACTAGTAATACCTGCATCCATGTAAGTCGTGAATATCGGATCGGAAATGTTCTTGAAGAAACCAACAACTGAAATTGCATCGACTTTGAGAGATTTTCTCAAATCTTTCAAGTGATTTACTAACTTGGAAGCATCACCATGTTGAGAAATCATATGGTTAACAATTCCTAAAAGAAAAAAAAAACATTTGTTATGTACATACTTATTTACAATAGAAAAATGCAAGCATGAAAAGTAATATGGTTACGCTTAAACATGAAAAACTAAAGGACTAGTTGCTAAAAGTGGAAAAGAAAGGAACAAGATATTCTAATAAAAAATATAAATTTATGACTGAAAATATTGCAGCATTAAGAATTGATTATATAATGTTATAAATTGAATTTAAAAAAAAAAAATCTTAATGCTGCAATAAATTTATTATATTTTTTACTAGAATATCTTTTCTTTTCTATTGTAATCCATGATTTTTACAGGCTTCCAATAAATTCACTTGTTCTTTGATGGGAGTTAGGGTGGGAGTTTTGTGAAATTTTCCTTGTGAATGCTGGTTTGATCTATTGAGTTGTCTGTCTAGTGATTTTATTGTTTCTTTCATGTAAAGACAAAAGGGTTTAATTGCATTTTCCTTTTTTTTTGAATAGATGTGTAGCTGTAGGCAGAATTTTGAGGGTTTGATTTGAGTTTTAGATAATATTGTAAGCCTAATTTTTCACGTCTCCTTTTCAGTGGCGGATCATAGGCTTCAGCATATGAGCTTTCTATCGGGGAGGTTTTGAATGCTCCCAAAACAAGTCTTAATCCTGTGTGATGGATGGGGTCCAGAGTTTTAAGATAAGTTTTTCTGATTAAACCATATATAAAGCTTTCATAGTCTAGTTTGGCTTTTATCAGGATTCTATATAATTTTAGGATGCGCAGTCTGATTCCCATTCAGTATTTACTATAACCTTTAATAGTTGTGGGGTTTTGAAACATTTTTGTTTTAAATATTTTAAGTGAGGGACAAAGAAGAGTTTTTTGTCAAAAATAAATCAAAATAGCTGACCAACATAAATTTCTAGAAATTTATGTTGGTCAGCTATTTTTGTTCCATTTAGTCTGAGAGTAGGGTCATTGCGCATTTTCTTACGATTACAGAAATGGACACATCTAGTTTTGGTTGTTGAAAATTTAAAGTCATTTTCTGTTGACCATTGTGTTAGCTTGTTTATGCACATCTGCAGTTGGCATTCTGAGGTATGAATATTTTTTTATCTATGGCAGATTACAAGGTCATCCACATATAAGGAGCCATTTATCTCATTGTTTAGACAATTTACATTATTGATTTTTATATTGAAGAGCATAACTGATAAAATTTATCTTTGTGGAACTCCTTTTTACTTTTGTGTTTTATAGGGTTGGTCTGATTCTTAAAAACTTCTATCAGGATGGGTAGTCTGCCCTTTGATCCAGGTGCATTTTTTTATATTCCCCGCAATTTCCTTTTTTTATTTTCCATTGGGGAGATAGATTTTTGTTTCTTTCTGATTTGTTGAAACCACTAGAAAAAGGTCGCTACTCCATGAATCTTCTCGAACCTTCCATATAATAGAAAAAATATATTATGAACGATAAAAAGCAAAATTACTTGATGGCCATTAGATTTCTTACCATATTCTTCTGTTGGTCCTTTATATTCATAATGTACACCTTTACGGAAGATTTTAAGAGTTGGGTATCCATTGATGTCATATTTCTCGCCAATTTTAGAGTGTGCAGTGGCATCAAGCTTTGCCAGAGGAATGGGTGGATCATTTTTTAACAACGTTTTAGCTGCTTTCTCATATGCAGGCGCCAGACGTTTGCAATGGCCACACCTAATTTATAAATGGAAAAAGAAAAAAGAAAATTATTAAACCAAAATGAAAAGGATTGATCACTTTTCAAACAAGCATGTACTACGAAAATACCAATCAACCTAAAAACAGTTATCCAGAGACAACCGAGAAGCTTTGAACGTCACCTCAATCCTAAAGTTCAATCGTTCCTCACTATTGTAGGGGCAGCGGCCACGTGATAGTATCAGAGCTGTGTGACTAATGGGTGTCACGTCTTAAAAAATGTGTGAATAAAAACGCAAGAAATGTAAAGAGAACAACAGGAAATTTTTAAATAACATTTAATTTACATCAAAATATTGAATACAAATGATAAACATGTTTTTATTTAGGCTGATTGCTAATTCAGCACTCTAGTTAAGGACTCCCACCTCCAAAGCTTCATATGCTTCCCCACAGTAACTTAGTCAACAATACATTGGAGTCTACATTGCACTGTAGAGAATCTATCATTGATATTATAAAATTATCTGTAAATAATGATTTTACTTAAAGTTTAAAATACAAAAGTAAAGTATCATGGTCCAATTGTGCTCTAAAAAAATATTTGGACATGCCTCATGTCTTATAGAAGAATCCACTGCTGATATTATAGGCTGGACCTTTTTGCTTATGCGATAAAATTTCTCAAATGCATTTGTGATATTAGGTTGTAGAAAAGTGTTAATGTTGGTCAAAATTGGACTTCCTTCTTTAATCTGATTTTTTCGATTATCAAATTTTCAATACTTATCAGATGCATCCTAATAAAAAAAAAAACCTACACAAGAACCAGGGTTGCAGAGTTGGATGGGAAAAGTCCGACTCCGACTCCTAAAATTCCTAGGATACTGACTCCAATTCCTTTGATACCTTTGACTCCAACTCAGACTCCTTGCCCCCGATGTGGAAATCTATTCTGCAGATCCATATATCAACCTCTCACACCTATTCAATAAGCATTTTATAATTACTTTCCATGTATATTTTTTACGTTTAACATTCACTTGTATGATAAATATACTCACATATACACTCAACCAGCTTTATAGAATAAATTAAGATAACAAAGGATAAAAAATTTACAATTAAATTTTATTATGCTATCAATTCAAGAGAGAATACAATATTTAGAGATAGGGAAAACTCTTTAGTTCATGGCATTTCGAAGCCAAACGCTTCTCATCTGAAGAAGTGAGTAAAGATTACTATACCGAGAAGAAATTTTTATAAAGATAATATTGCTTTTATGGAAAGAGTACCAAAGTAAAAACAGGAAACTGTACTGAGACTAAAGCCAGGACTGCCAGCAATCACTGTAAAAAAGTAACAAAGAACGCGAGAGAGTTGTATGTCATTAAGTCCAAAGTAGTAATCTCATCAACATCAGAACCAAACTCTTTGCAAAGAACTTTGCAACTAATTCTACCCTATGCGACCAAGGCCATCAACCTCCTGTATTTCCTCCTGTATCAGAAAACACTATGCGACATACAAATATCTATGCATGATGCTGCCAAACTAATCAAAAACCTTGATTTCAATAAAGCAATTGGCCCCCATGGCATTCCAATTATAGTGCTGAAAAAGCTTCAACCAGAACTAGCTCCCATACTTACAAAGCTGTTTAAGCATTGTCTTAAGGAGAATTGCTTCCCAACATCATGGAAAATCTCAAATATGCACGATACTTAAGAATTCAGGTGATTGGTCATCTCTCAGTACAGACCAATAAGTATCCTGGATCCCACCATCTTTCCAGCGACCTTGGTAACAGACTTGATGTACGTGTTCCATTTCAGATCAGGAGTAAAGGTCAAGCCCAGAAACTTGTCAAAACATGGGGGCTCCCCTAGACAAGAGCCATCCATTTCAATTGATGCCAGATGGGTTAGTTGGTTGTTTTACGGCATATCAACCCTTTTCAGGTTATTTAATGCCGAATCCGGTGATTTTGAAGAAAATTTTTTTTGATAGAATATATTTGTTTTTTGCAAGTCAGTTTCTATTTAATCCATAGTTGGGACCCTAACAGGTACTACCACTCCGGGTCAGAGTGGACCTGGGAGCAATGGCAATTAAAGGGAGGCTCCACACTCCCCAGAGCCCGCAAGCTGGGGCCTCACCATCGGATATAGTTTAAGGTCATATCCAGGACCATGCCAGATGAGGAACAGAGCATTGATGATGTAAAGATAGGAGCTTGGTTTTAGATGCATTAAAGGTAACCAGCCACCTCTTCCATCATTGTACCACGCGCTCAAGATCAGAGGAGAGAGAATCAGAAAGAACTGTCATTTACAGCCTTTGATGTGTTGCCATAGATGGTCGTGTCATCAGCATAGATGTCAACAAATGATTTAAATATGTGTTTTGGGAGATCATTGATGTAGATCAGGAAGAGAGTTGGGCCCAGGATTGACCCTTGAGGGACTCCAGCATTAATACTGCAGGCCTCTGATTTTTGTCCATCGACCACTACTCTTATGAGCCTATCAGAGAGAAATGATTTAATGATTGAGAAAACATTTCCAGTTATACCGTAGCTGGAAATCTTGTGAAATAGGCCTTTATGCCTTACCTTGTTGAAGGCCTTTGATATGTCAAGAGCAATTGCCCTAGAAAGGAAGCCTTTGTCAAGAGATTTGCTAATCCTATGAGATATAACCGTTAGCACATCTGCAGTAGATCTTGCAGAATGGAAAACATATCGCATGTCACTAAGAAGGTTATTTCTGCTGAGGTGGTTGACTACTTCTCTATTTAATATGGATTCCAGCAACTTACTCATGTAACACAGGAAACTTATTGGTCTGTACGGAGAGGGAGATGACTTATAACCTGAATTCTTAAATACAGTGCATACTGATGAGGTTTTCTAGGGTGTTGGAAAGCACTTCTCCTTAAGGCAGCGCTTAAACAGTTTCGGAAGTATGGGGGCGAGTTCTGACTGAAGCTTTTTCAATACTATAATTGGAATGCCGTCAGGGCCAGTTGCTTTACTGGAATCAAGGTTCTTGATTAGCTTGGCGACCTCACGCACAGATATTTGTATGTTACCTAGCATGTTGTCTGCTATAGGAGGAAATATGGGGAGTTGATGGCCTTCGTAGCATAGAGTAGAATTTGCTGCAAAGTTCTTGGTAAATAGTTTGGCCTTGTCTGATGCTGACGAGATGACCTCTGGTCCATTGATAATGGTTGGGATAGAACGCACACTTCTGTTCAGGATCCTATTTGTTATTTGCCAAAACTGGTGGGAACCAAGCCGCTGATCACGTTGGTAGCTATGGAAAAAGTGATTTATGTGCACAATGGCAGCAGCACATTCTAGGGAGATCCATAGCTGGCTGTTAGGTTTTTGTTGGAATTATTTAGATGGTATGAATCAGTCTATGCCTACAATTAACCATTCGGTCAGGTCTGATACTATAGAGGACACATCCTTTTTAAACATGGAATGACACTGCAAAAGCATGTGGACCTGATCTCATCCCGGCTGTGCTATTTAAAAAGTGCTCCGCCAAAGTAGCTCCAATTCTCTCCAAACTTTACAACAAATGCCTTAATGAATCTTGCTTTTCTGCCTGCTGGAAAACTGCTTCTGTAGTACCAGTTTTCAAGAATTCTGGTGAAAGAACTGACCCAGTAAATTATCGCCCCATTAGCCTCCTCTCACTTTTCGTCAAAATATTTGAGACAATAATTAACCAAGCTCTAGTCCATCACCTTACAGATGCTAAACTTCTGACTGATCAACAATATGGATTTAGACAAGCCCGTTCAACAGCAGACATCCTAACTGTAATCTCAGAACGTATATACTAGTCACTGGACAAAGTAGGGGAGGGTAGAGCAGTAGCTCTAGATATATCTAAGGCTTTTGACAGGGTATGACATGAAGGTCTTCTCAGGAAAATCAGATCATATGGTATCACTGGAAGAATACTTGATATAATTAAATCCTTCTTAGATAAGAGAAAAATTCAGGTTGTCCTCGACGGTCGTACATCTAAAAAATATGATATAAATGCGGCAGTGTCTCAAGGGTCTATCCCGGGACCTCTGTTATTCCTAATATTCATAAATGACCTCCCTGACAAAATTGCCTGTGAGATGGGTATATATGCTGACGACACCACACTCTATAACAGACACGACAGAAAAACAAATGAACACATATCTAAAGAAATGGCAAAGCACTAGAGGATGACCTCTGATCTGTAGTGGAATGGGGACATAAATGGATGGTCACATTCAATGTTGCCAAGACAAAACTCGTTTCCTTCAATAATTACAAGAAACCTTCTCTACCACCAATAGCAATGGCCAATGACTCTTTATCTAAAAGTACATCCTTTAAGCTCCTCAGCCTAACGGCATCAGGAAACATGAGTTTGAACAATTACATCGAGAGTATCGCCAGGACCGCTGTGAAGAAGGTAGGTTCTCTCTACCGTGCTAGAAAGATACTAACGCCCGAAAGTATCCTATACCTCTATAAGGCCACCATTCGCCCATGTATGGAGTATTGTTGTCATATTTTGGGCTGGTGCATCTACCACTAGTCTCTCGCTCCTAGACAAGGTTCAAAAGAGAGTCACTAATCTGATAGGTCCTGAACTGTCATCTAAACTTTAGCCCCTGTCCCATCGACGAAATGTTGCATCCCTCTGCCTTTTCTACAAGTACTTTACCGGTGAATGCTCTGACGAACTGCAAGCACTTGTTCCTCCTCGACGTAAATACTCCCGACAAACTCGACAAGCAGCTAAATCCCACCCCTTCACAGTAGAGATCCCTAGACTTAAGAGAGCCTTCTACTCCAGTAGTTTCTTCCCCAGGACAGCTAAACTTTTGGAATTCCCTGCCGGGTCCCTATTTCCCCAACTGTACTGACATGCAGAAGTTCAAGTGCAACGTGAACTAACATCTTGCTGCCCAACTCCCTACACAGTACCCCTGATACCCATGTCCCTGATAGTAGCCCCCTACAATAAAGTGGCAATATGCCTTGTTTGGGGTGAAAATGTAATAAAAAAAAAAAAAAGAAAAAGAAAAAAAAAAGAAAAAAAAAGAAAAAAAAAGAAAAAAAAAAAAAGAAAAAAAAAGAAAAAAAAAAAAAGAAAAAAAATGCAGAGGTAGATCAGATATACACGTACGGAAGCTATCCCAGTCAGCCATGGAGTATCGGTATACACTACGGTGGAGGGGTACGTCTGAGGACTTATTACATTTCATTTTTATCTTAACTGATACAACAGAGTGGTCGGAGGACCCTAGAAGAGATAGAACAGAACATGAACATAGCTCGAGGGAAGTTGAGAAAAAAAGGTCTAGAAGGCTTGCATACTGACCAGTAGTATCGGGCACACGGGTGGGCTCGCGAACAATCTGAGTGAGGTCATAGGCAATAGCAAAATCATGACAGAACCTCCCCTTATCTGTCTTATATGAGTGGGTCAGCCATTCCACGTTATGGACATTGAAGTCACCACAGATGTGAATGTTAGCCGAAGGATGTGCAGACAGGATGTGGTCTATTTTCTCAGATATACTCTTAAAGATAGTAACTCCGCTGTTGTGGGGGCGATAGAGGGCAAATATAAATGCAGTGGTGTAAGCAAGTGCAACCCGGAAGTACATATAAGGTAAATTGGGGTCTTCTCTGGAGATATCCCTGCCACACGAGAAGCCACTGCCTTGACAGAGTTTAAAATAGACTTCATAGCCTAGTGGGAGGGGGGGGGGATGTCCTTTTTTCTTCCCTGCAACCTCTTTCCTACAGAAGAGACTGTGTGAGCCTGTCTCTGTTTTATCGTTATTTCCATGGCAGGTGCTCGTCTGAGCTCTAATCTAATCTTGCCAAACTTTTATGAAAATTACTTTAGCTGAAACCACTATCAAAAATTTTCCCCAGTCTTTATCTGTGCCTAAACCTAAACGTAGTTTTTACGAACAAAAGGTTCTTTCTTAGAACTATTTGCCTGTTTTTCCAGTTGATTACAATATGGTCATTTTCAAGTCCAATGTAAACAAGTTTTTGATGAGTCGTCCCTTAAGCAATCCAATTCACCAAATTTATACTACTAACAATTGCTACAATAGTCCCATTGACTACCGTACACTCAGTAATCCTTATCCTCGAGTGACCTCCAGGCCTTGAAAAATGGTGACTGACTCCTTCATAAAAAAGAAAAAGACGCACGAGAGAAAGCAAAGTTCTGCAAAATTTAGCCTTGTCAGTTTTCTGCTCTCATATTTAAGCAAAAATTATTTATAAAAAAAGAAAAAACTTGAAAGAATTTTGAGATCAACAAACAAATAGACCATCAGATAACAAAGATTTCTTTCAATAAATATACGGCTCTGATAAGGCATAAAAATTAAAAATAAGGGGTAACTGCTTACCAAGGTGCATAAAACTCAACCAGAGAAAGTTCATGTTTGTTAATAAATTCATCAAAATTCTTTTGATCAAGTGTGACAACAGCTTCTGGTGGAGGTTTCCAATTAGCGCTCGCTCGCTCCTCCATGTATTTAACGATGCCTGAAAAAATAAATAAAAAATATAACATCAGTAGAATTTGGATTCTGATCAAACTTGAATTATTTGATATTTTCACAAAGAAATAGATTTCCCTTATTAAACTTATTTTTCATCAAAATTATCTCCCTTGGGCTGATAAAAAATATATTCTCAACTGATCAAAAAACATTTGTTTTTATTTAATTATTTTTTTTTAACAAGCAACAGATAGATGGCGAGATGTATTAGAGTTTGGGTACATTACATCAATTTGCAGTCGTTTTATTGAATGTACTAACATTTTGCATTGGTTTCGTTGAATTTTTCAATGTTTATAGACATTTTTATAGTGGTCACTTACATAACAGTGTACAGTTTCAGTTTATTTTTATTTTTAGGGGGAAAAAGAAAACTTATTGTCAAAAAATCCCCATATATTGAAAAAAAAAAAAAAAATTGTATGATATACATACCTATGATGAAACGAAAATATCACATTCTAAAAATCATATAAATTGATCAAGTAGTTTTATTTTTAAATAAGAAAATAGAATGTTATAAATATTGGAGGCATGACTGTCTTGCCTGACATTTTGAAAACAATTTCAAGAAGCAAAGGGAAATAACACAGCAATAATTCAAACTTGCAAGATTTGTGCTGTAATGTCTATGAATTTACATTAATCGCTTTAAAATTATTTTCTTCTCTAAAAATAAGAATTTGTTTGATGTTTGGAATATGATTTTGTTTCTTCACAGGTATGTACATCATACAGATTTTTCTTGAGTTTTGTTTTATTTTTGAATACAGGGGCATTTTTTTTTTTTCATTCACGTTCATTTACATTTCATTTCCATTACATTTAAACTCCTGCATATCAGTAGTTAGGGAAACAGGTAGCAGGGGAGGGAATTCCAAAGTCTAGCTGTTCGAAAGAAGAAACTATTAGAGTAGAAATGTTTCTGGCATTTAGGGGCCTCAACAGTGAAGTGGTGTGATTTTGTTGCTAAGCAGGTTTGTCAGAGATAAGTACATCGAGGGGGCACAACTGCAACGAGTTCATCAGAACAGGCACAGATGTAACATTGCAGCGATGGGACAGGGGTTGGATATTAGATTGGAAACTCTTTTTTGGACCCTATCCAAGAGGGAGAGATTAGTGATTGATACACCATCCAAGATGTGGCAATAATACTCCATGAATGGACAAATGGTGGCTTTGTAGAGATACTCTCAGGTGTGAGTGATCTTCCAGCACAATAGAGGGAACTCAGCTTCTTTGCAGCAGCTTTTGCAATGTCCTCAATGCATTTGTTCCAGTTCATATTGCCAGTGAATGTTAAGCCAAGGAGTTTGAAGGAAGAATTCTCAAGTAGGGTGTTATTTGTCATGGATATCGGTGGTTGAAGAGGCGTCTTGTAATTAAAGGAGAGCAGCTTAGTTGTACTAGCATAAAATGTTACCATATACAGGGTGGGCCAAAATAAGGGTCCTATTTTTAAAAATTCATAACTTTTTTATTTATTGATTTTTCTTTTTAATTTTTTTCAGAATAAGTAAAGGACCCCTTTCGAAGCCAGCATGAGCCGTATTAGCCCTAAGGAATGTACCCTCATAATAGAGTGGTACTTTAAATCCAATGAGTCGATTTCGGAGACTCACCTCACCAGAAACTCTCCTTCGGCAAAAGCAATCCGAGGAATTATTGCTCGTTTTAGAGACCAACAAGGAATATCCAACATGGCGAGAAGTGGTAGGCCTCGTACTGTACGAACAGCTCAAAATTTCGAGGAATTGGGGAGAAGTTTGGAGACGATGCATCCACAAGGAGGAGATCAAAAGAACTTGGCATTTCTCGAACCTCACTTCGGAGAATGCTAAGAGAAAGAGGATATTTTCCATATAAAGTGCAGCTAGTTCAAGAACTTCAACCTCGAGATAATGAAAAAAGACTTAAGTACGCTATGCGACTCCAGGATTTGGCCAATGATGATCCCGATTTTCTCAAAAAACTAATAATGTCGGATGAAGCCCATTTTCATCTTGATGGGTTCATCAATAAACAAAATTGCCGAATATGGGGTACGGAAACCCAAGGATAATTCAGCAGCACACATTACATCCACTCAAGTGCACAGTGTGGTGTGGCGTTACTGCTGAAGAGATGATTGGCCCCTATTTCTTTGAAGACGATGCCGGAAATCAGGTAACAGTAACCGCTACCGAGAAATGCTGCAAAATTTCTTGCAACCGTGGGTTGCCGCCAAACCTGACAGGATGTGGTTCCAACAGGATGGAGCCAAAGCACACACTGCGAAAGATACCCTTACACTTTTACAGGGTATATTTGGAAATCAGATTATCTCTCGCAGTTGCAAAATTCAATGGCCTCCACGATCACCCGACCTTACAGCTCCTGACTTCTTCTTATGGGGTTACCTCAAAGAAAAGGTTTATGTCAATAAACCAAACAATATTGAGGAACTGAAAGCAAATATTGAAGCAGAAATAAGAGCCATAAGTCCTCAGATGTTGCAAACTGTTATGGAAAATGTTTTAAAAAGAGCCGAAGAGTGTGAAGCCGCCAACGGCGCCCATTTAGAAAACATTATTTTTGCTTAAAAAACTCAAAACTGTGTAAAAAACAATACTTTAGTTTTTGTAAGTTTTAAGAAGTGTTTTTCGGCCAAAATTTGTTTTGTTTATTTCAAAAAATCTCGGAAGGGTCAGTCTACACACACATAAAGTTTGGTGAGTTTATCTTTTATTTTGTGGAAGTTATTTAAATTTAAAGATAGGACCCTTATTTTGGCCCACCCTGTATTTGCGACCCCATTCCACTATAGTTTGGAGGTCATTTTCTAACGATTCTGTGTCTTTGTGTACATCCGTTCTTCCCTTGTGCATATTATAGAGCATTGTATTATCAGCAAATATACCTATCTCAGACACAATATCAAGGAGGTCATTAAAGAATATCAAGTATTGACCTCTGAGGCACTCTCGCATTAATGTTATGCTTTGGATGTACGTCCATCAATGACAAAATCATACAGATTAAAATAACACAATCTTTATTTGCACTTTCAATAAAATTTTTAAAAATAAGTTTTTATTTTATTTGAAATTTTAGAACAAATACATATTTATGAAATTATTTTTTTAATCTTAAAAATAAAGCTTTTATTTGAATTTATATAATAATTATATGTTTCTGAAAGTATAAAAATAAAATTATTGAAATCAAAATAACAAAGTTTCCACCATCATTAAAAAAAAAAAAAAAAAAACGTATTCAATACAGGATATTCCTAAAATACTTTTAAAAGATTTTAAAAAGTGTTTTCAATAATTCTTAAAAATAGAACTAATTTCAATAATTCTTAATTAAAATAAGATAAAAAAAAAAAAAAAACTTTTCAATGATTGTTAAATAAAAAAAAAGAAAAATCAGAAAAATATAATTAAAAAAGTTGCATACTGGAGATATAGGTATGACAGAAAAAAGCAAGGGAACTGATTTGCCTTGATAGCACTATGCCAGAAGTTAGAAAGTATGTCAGCTGACTATTACCGATTTAGCTTATTGTATTTTTAACATTGCCAGTAAAAAGTTCTGCTGTCATCTAGCATTTTAAGATAAATTTTCCTTTCATTTAAATACGAAAATGTATTTTGCATAACCATGAGTAGCAACTCTTTTTTTTTTTTGCATTAAATTTGAATTAGAAGAAATGGTTTGAACTAAAGTTAAAATACAGTATTAATGTATACTAAGATTCAAAAGATGCTGTTTAGGTATGATTAAGGGTTTAAACAAGTTAAGATAATGTCTAAAGAGCAGAACATATATGTAGTGACTTGGAGTCAGAATTATTTTCTATTTTCAAACTGCATTTTCATTTACGGGGAAGATAGGGCAGTAGCGTTAGATATATCTAAGGCTTTTGACAGAGTATGGTACGATGGTCTTCTAAGGAAAATCAGATCATATGGTATCAATGAACGAATACTTAACATAAGAATCCAGGTTGTCCTCAATGGTCATATGTCAAAACATAATATAAATACGGATGTATCTCAGGAGTTGATCCTTGGACGTTTATTATTCCTGATATTCATAAAAGATCTCCCTGATGAAATTGTCTCTGAGATGGGTATATTTGCCGATAACACCACGCTGTATAACAGGCATGTTGGGAAAATGAATGAGCACATATCTAAGGCAATGGCAGAAACACTAGAGGATGACCTCCAATCTGTAATGGAATGGGGACAAAAATGGATGGTCACATTCAATGCTGCCAAGACTAAACTTGTTTCCTTTAATAATTACAAGAAACCTTCTCAACCACGAACAGCTATGGTGAATGATACGTTACTTGAAAATACTTCTTTCAAACTCCTCAGCTTAACGTTCACAGGGAACATGAATTGGAACAGATACATTGAAGGCATTGCCATGGCTGCTGCGAAGACGGTGAGTGCTCTCTACCGTGATAGAAAGTTACTTTTGCCTGAAAATATCCTGTACCTCTATAAGGCCACCATTCGCCCATGTATGGAGTACTGCTGTCACATTTAGGCTGGTGCATCTGCTACTTGTCTCTCATTCCTGAACAGGGTTCAAAAGAGAGTCGCCAACCTAATAGGTCCTGAACTGTCATCTAAGCATCAGCCTCTCTCCCATCGACAAAATGTCGCATCTCTCTGCCTATTTTACAAGTATTTTAATGGTAGATACGCCGACGAACTACAAGCCCTTGTATCTTCTCGACATAAGTACCTGACAAGCAGAAAAATCCCACCCCTATACAGTAGAGATCCCCAGATACCAGGGGGGGGGGGTACTGTTTCTTAGAACTTTATATATACTCCCTAAATTATAATATCTACGATTTACAAAAGGAGCTCATCTATCTTTTATTTGAGTGACTTTTACACTATTTTCGCGCTATTTCTTACTCTTGCCCATTTGTTTTACTTTTCCGTATAAAAAAGCGAAACTGAATCCGAAGCAAATGTGTGGCACTCATGCCAGAGGCGTCCAGAAAGCAATGATCTTTGATCAATGTAGGGAAAACCCGTCATATCAGACAATTGCTATTCATTTGGACATACCATTTTTTATGGGGAGCTGGTTTTCCCAACAACTTGGAGGGTGGGGGACAAAAAAATACGCAGAAACTGGCTTGCAGCCAAAGATAAGTGCAGGATTTCATTCCCCTATGGTGTGATGTTTGACCTCGTTAAATTTACGCACTTTTATGAACGCATTCACTTAACATTTTAATGATTTAATTTCAACCATTCTCACTTCCTCTGCCCGCTTAGCGTCACGGTAAGTTATCAAGTTTTCTTTTCCACCTTCGCCTCAAGGTTTCGGGTTCGAGCCTATCTGCCTACCAAACTTTTTTCTTTTTTTTTTACCTACACACACACACTGACAAACACCCAGGCAATGCCAGGCACCCCCCGCTAGTCTAAAATATAAATCTCACCTGTCTGTTTAAATGTATGTATGTATATCTGCCGAAAACCTTCGACAGAAGCAACGGATTTTCACAAGATCGATATCGTTTTGAAGCTCAATCCTTCAGACGACATATCGAAAAATTGGTTAAAAACAAATTCCTTCACCCTCAACTGGGCACTTTTCCACAAGGAGGGGGTCGCTTTTTTGCCGATATTTTCAAAAGTCATCCCCTCTTTTCGATTGACTAGCGTTAATTTAAACATTCGCCACTTCCGGTTGGCAATAGATGCAATGACGTCACTTGTTTTTTTTTGTTTTTTGTTGTTTTTTTTTGCTCAACACACTCCTACAAACACCCGGGCAATGCTGGGCACACAGGCTAGTCTAATAAATAAAAGGCAAAATGGGCGCGCACATTTGTTTATGGCCACGAAAGGCTTTTTGGGTTGGGGTTCTCGCGTCGGTTAGATTCCATGAGAAGTTTTCTTATACTTTCTAGATCATAATATCTCAGATTCGCAAACACACAGTTTCTTTCATTTTTTTTTTTGATCAAGTTTTAAAAAATTCTCACCATCCCATTCTCTTGGCTGGTTGTTCATCTTTTTCATATAAATAAAGCAAAACTATTGGAACGCAACCGCCTCTCCCAGCCTTCCGGTCTGTAATTCATCCTTGGTCAATGTAGGGGAAACCCTTCATACTGAGGCAATTACTATTTATTTGGACACTGCCAGAGTGTCCACATTTTTGGTCTAGCAGCTTCCCCCCCCCCCACATTAAAAACGACCTTCGTGGGAAGTTCGAAAGCAACGCCATTTCTGCAAGTCATCTTTTTGATTGACTACGTTTTAATTTGAACACTTAACACTTCTGGTCACGTCATGGCATAGCGGTAAGACGTCAGGTTTTCTTTCACTTTTTTTCCCATCTTCACGTCATAGGTTCAAGCCTGCCTGCCTACTACCACTTTTTTACACCTCCAAAACCCTGGGCAATGATGGGCACCCAGACTAGTTACGTATAAGAATGAATTACAGACCTTGTACTCGTCACTTATTGTAAAGTTCAGGTTATAGCAAGATGGAACAAGTTCTCACACTTCAAACCTGTCCGAGCATTTGTCAAGAGAAATTTGTGAAGACTGATCAGGTCCAAGACTGACTTTGAGCGTGAACCTGACAACCAATATCCTCGCACAAGCTCTGATATTTTTTACACAAAAGACAAAGCTATGCATAGAACTGAAAGAAGTCATCAGGAAGGTCAGAGCCATACCTCAGTCAGTTTATAAGGATATCATGGATAAAAATTTTTTTTAAATGTATTTCTAAATTAGATCATTTGTTTGCATTTTCATTTAATTATATAAAAACTGCAAAACAAAACATTTGTGGTTTATTTATTAAAATAGTGTATTATATAGTTAATCAATGTATCATATAGTTAAGTCAATGTATCATATAGTTAATCAATGTATTATATAGTCAGTTAATGTATTATATAGTCTTCACAAAACTTTGTTCAAGTATTTTTATTAATCATTTTCTATTAAATATGAAATGTAATAAATTATATTTCAATAATTCCTCATTTCGAAAACGTTAGCTGCCACGAAAGTAGCTTGTGAGTTAACAAATCTTATGTTATTAAAAATTTGCTTACCATTTTCTTCCCTGGGGCCGTCATAAGGATGCATTTTACCCTTCTTGAAAAACATTAAGGTTGGATATCCATTTACATCAAATCTGAAGATAAAATAAAGGAATAATTATATTTCAAAAGTATAATGCATGGAAATTAGAATTTTTTTTTTTTTTTCATAGACAAAATATTTATTTGGTCTTTTGGTGAAGAGCAAAGTGTAGTATCTGCTCTGTTCTGATACTACACTTTAATTTTTATGGCTTCAATTAGTGAAGGAAAAAAAATCATTCTAGACTGAACCAAATTTTAGTTCAATCCAGTGCCTCTTTTCCTCCACATTGGGGAGGCAAATAAATAGGGACAAAACTTAGTTTTAATTTCAGGGGAGAAGTTACTTGCCTTTCTATAAACAAAGGTGGAGAGTCGGAATTAGAGTTTGTAGTCACAAATTTTTTTGTTGGAGTCAGTTTCTTAGAGTCAGATATTTTTTCACTGAAATGGTAGGTTTGGATCGATAATTATTGCAGGAATTCAAGACAGAGTTATATTTTTTTTTATATATATTTGTTTCTTTTTTTAAATCTACTCTCAAGTTGGATTTTTTTTAACTAACTCTCTAGCAGGCGGAGAGTCCGAATCAGATTGGAAAATTTTTTTTGAGCTGATTTACCAAAGGAAAATGTGTGATATAAAGTCCATTTAAAGTAGTGATGCCCCACATAATGAGATATCAAGGGTAAGTATTACAGCATTATGTAACGATCAATATTTTCTCTTTAGTTTAAATACAAAGCTGCTTGCTTTTTACAGCACATTGTGTGTGTGTGTGAGAGAGAGAGAGAGAGAGAGAGAGAGAGAGAGAGAGAGAAAAGAGTGCAACATTTTTCCTAAACAGCTCCAATCAGTTTCAACTAAGAAAGTCAGAATAAATAAAAAGAGGGTGAGGGGGTGGGGCTACCTTTGATGAAATAAGGGTTATCTAACTCCTTTACCTCCATATATAGTGGTTATAACTAGTCGAATGTTTTTTGTGAAAGATTGGCAAGGGGGTATTCAGTCAAGCACTTGCCAGAAAATAGCTGTTATGGAGTTAAATGGTAATAAATGAAAGGAACACAGGATTTTTAGGAACGAAACATGTATTCACATAAATTACAGGCAAACTCAAGTTGAGAATACCATTGCTCAACGGTAGTACGTTTGCACATGTCCCGCTTAGTCATGTGCTAATCTCAGACTGCCGGGCACCGGTACTCGATACTGGAAGTGATGTCATGAGATGGTCCATTAATCCCTTGGAGGGTTGTCTCCAACAATAGCAATAGAGCAGAGACAGGCTCGTGACATCTCTTGTGGGAAAGAGGTTGCAGGAAAGAAAAAAGGGCATCACTTACTAGGTTTTGAAGCAGGTTTTGAATCATCAAGGCTGGATAAGGCATGCTGAGCAGCTACTGCCCAAATGTGGCGACAGTACTCCATTTTGGGACGCATCTGACTCTTATAAAGATAGAGGACCACATCAGCAGTGAAATACTTACTGGAGTAATGGAGTGATCCAACCATTTTATCAGTGATCTTGGCAACAGATTTGATGCATGTTCCATTTCAGATTAGGAGCAAAAGTCAGTCCCAGAAGCTTGTCAAGACATGGGGCTTCCCCAAGATGAGAGCCATTCATTTCAAGTGGGGTGTGGTGAGGATCAGAGCGATTAGTTGTGTGTGTGTGTGTGTGTGTATGTATATTATGCCAATCTGTCCCAGTAAACTGGGATTTCTTGCTAAACTAGTATTGCAATGCAGCATATAAGATACAAATGAGTGTCGGGCAATAATTATACAGCGCTGTAATCGCCCATCACTTTTAAATCACGGTCGTCAATTTATGAGTGAGTTAATTGAAAATAAATACAAGTACTATAGTTTAGATTTTATAAAAGATTTCAAAAAAGCAAAAAGTGATGTACCTCGATGTAACCTTTTCGTGAACGGTGGCATCAACTTTTCCTAAAGAAACAGGCGGATCATTGGCTTTGAGTCTTTTGGCAGCTTTTGCATATTCAGGAGCAAGTGATTTACAATGCCCGCACCTGCAAAAAAAAAAAAAGACATTAAATCACTTATAAAGTTGTAGTTTCTATGTATTTGTGTCTCAAACACATCTCGAATATGTGCTTCTCTGAACACCGGCCACGCCTCAAACACAACTCCTCCGAACATTCTTCTTTTAACACACGTGTCCTTTTTATCTCTGCTCTGATGTCACATCACACACTGGTTTGGACATTTGTGTATGGCTGCTACTGCTAACAGCATTAATGGCTCTGTTACACTTTGAGATAACTTTACAGACAACAAGCCAAGCATGCAGGGTCCTCCTCCACAATTGAAAAATTTACTTTCACCATGATTAATGTTTGTGCAAAATTTTTAAAAATCCAAGACGTGGTTATTGAGAAAAGTACGAACAAATGAATGGATAAATTATTTAGGGCCAATTTTACCCCTATAATGCCCCATAAGTGAGTAACCAGAGTTATCTCTGAAAATCCGTTCTGGCAAAAATTTACTTACAAAATTATCATCAAGCCATGTAACACTTTATCTTATACTAGCAGAGGGGGTAGGGGTAGGGTTAGGGGGTAGGGGTAGCTTTGCCCAGGCATAAGATATGCTTAAATATATTTTAATTTGTTTAGATTTCGTATATATTATTATAGAGTTGTGATTTCAAAAGTAAAAAAAAAAAGTATTAAGGTGCCATCAGCTAGAATCGAAAGCAAAACTGTAGCATTCAAATCTGGTGACGTTACCACTTTACCAACATGACACGCATATAAACTGATTAAAAATAAATTAAAGATGAATGTACAAAATGTTTAACGATTTTTTCAATTTTGACCCATTTTTGACACTTTAAAAACAATTCTAATCGGCTTAAAACCAATAAAAGAACGATCGGTAAAAAATCCAATCATTCGAGGCTCCTAGTGCCGCTCTGCGACTTTTAGTTTCGGAGGAGATAGAGTTTGAAAATATGGAGACAGACAAATGTTTATATATTAGATAACACATTTCTAGAATATTTCATAGACATCTTGTGAAATTTTTACAGATCATACTAGTATTTAATTTGTTAATTTTTAGATATTTTTATGATTTATTGATTTTTTTTTATGGTTTAATCTAGATAATAGGGTAAAAAAAACTGGTATATTTCTGATTGCCTTTTAGTTATAATATACAGGCAATGCCAGGTATCTCTGCTAGTAATCTTTATGATAAAGTGAAGATATATTAGATGTAATAGTTTGTACATTCGCCTGATTATGATGAGAACACGGAATATATTTAGCTGTAGAAGCTGCCAGGTACAGAGTTACCTCCCCTTAAACCAGTAACTGCATTTCTTATTATATTGCTTTTCTTATCAAATCAACTCAAAGTGAGTTTACATGCGTTAGTAACAAGGAAAAGATGTAGCCGGCATGAATAAAAAAAATACTTGTTTTCTTTTACGAATCAAGATCCATGCAACATGATTTGGTCATACACTGATCAATCAGCTTGCAGGACGCATGGATTCCATCTGTCCCCTAAGGAACTTCTTTAGCTCCTTTGAGCGTCATGGTTGATCAACAGAGAAATTTTTTGTCAATCTACTTAGGTTACTAATTTTAGTGAGAGGCGATTTACTCTATGTGAAAAAAAAAAAATGTAAGTAAATTTTGTTTTTCACATATGATATTTTTTGCCCTATTATTAAATTGCGTTTCTTTCATGGTACAAATCTGACTTATTTTTATTGATTTACAATTAAAAGAAAAATTTAGCTTGCTCTCTAATTATTATGAATCATTAAGATTCAATGCATTAGCTGTTGAAACGAAGCTTATATGAACAACCAAATGTCATTTTTGCACTTTTAAGAATGTGATTTTGCCCATAGTCCAGGCTAGTTTGATCAAATAACCATTGCTTTTATTGCGATTTATTTTTACCAAAAGATGTCATTACATTTGTAAGGATTTTCCACTTCTATCAAGATTGCATTTTTAGTTATACACTGGGAAAATCGGCTTATATACCACAGGACGGCAAGATAGTATATGAGGTATGATACGATAGTATATGAGAAAATCGGCTTATATACCACAGGACAGCAAGATAGAAGTATACAGACATAGTACCCCTGGAACTTAGGTCCCTGATAGTAGCCCCCTACATCAAAGTGGCAATATGCTTTGTTTGGGGTGAAAATGTAATTTAAAAAAAAAAAGTTTTCTAATTGCCAACCAACTTTGAACAATCATAATTTTGTAGCAAAAGAAATTTGGTACAATTGTTTATGTTTTTCCCAGATCTGCGTTTTCACATTAAAAGTTTTTAGAAATAATGCAAATATAATTTTTGTTTTATCAACTATGATGTAAAACTGTTCAATTAATATGCATAATTGTTATTCGTTTTCTTCAAAAGCTGTCACTACAATTCTCAACGGTCGTCTTGAAGCACGATTCTTAAGCAAGAATTTTTTTGGTTGTTTTGTTTTTAACATATCAACCCTTTTCGGTTATTTAATTCCAAATTTACTAATTTTGGAAAAAGTTTTTATGCTTCAAGTTCTTTATATCTTCAAATATTTATTCATGGTGTTTAGTTTGGCTGTTTTGTAGTGGAAAAATGTTTTGTTTTGTTTTTTGGTTTTGCAGAATATGATTGAGTATTGAAAAAAGAAAGAAAAATAAACATCAATCTTTGGTATATGTTAGTTTGGAAAGCCAATATCTTCAGAAAGCCTGATCTGGTAGCATCAGGAGAGCAAAATTTTTTTTTTTTTCAATTATAGAAACCAACAGTCTAGTGACTAATAATTGATAGATTTTTATTTAAAAAAATAAAAAAATTTATTTTTGCCAGAGCTCTACGGACAAATTTATTTATAGTTGACCTACGACAAATATTTTTGTTTACTGGCCAAATAGAAAAGTTACTAGACAAACACACGTGATTTTTGGAATATGACATCTTTGTTCAGTGATGAGTACATACATAAAGATGTTTTTTTTTATTTTTTAAGTGCATTTCTAAATATACACCGGATTTATGTAAAGATTTGAAGGTATAAACATTCAAATTTCTTCAGATGTTCTTTAAACAGCCTTTGTTAAAAAAAAAAAAAAGCAGATATTGTTGTATTAAATCTTATATTGTTTCAATAATTTGACTTGTTTTATTAAAAAAAAAATAAAATAAAAGAGAAAATGAGCTTTCGAAGGATGTGAAAAACCACAATCATCAAAAAATGAACGTTTCATTATTTCTAGTTGCCACTTGGAAAAATCACTTGCAAATGTGACTGTTCCACTCACAACATAAAGCTCTGTTCACACTTTAATAACCAAAAGAATGAGGAAAAAAAAAACCTGAAAAAGTAGCATTGGTTGTTAACTGTGAATAGCACAGAAGAACAAGTAATGAATGATAACGAATTGAAACTTAATATTTCTAGAAGATTTTTATCACAAACAGTGGAGACGTTTGATTCTCTGTCTGATAATAAAGAGTTTGTGTTAATAACGAGCAAGAAAGGAGATTCAAACGAGTTAAGAAACACAATCTTCTTTGAAATATCAGATTTCTATATTTGATAGAACAGACAGAGATAAAGATTTAAACCAATAAATTTGTCAGCGTTGACAATGACAAAAATCCGTTATATTAAATATGATACTATCCCTGTTCCTCTAAAATAAAATATGTTTGTGACAGCAAAGTCAAAATATAGATGAAAAGAAATATTCTGATTGGTATCATTATGGGCTGAATTGCATTTCACAATGATATGAACGTTATCTGAATTTTCACAATGGGCTTTCATCTCTTTGTATAAAACTAAATATAGTCAACATTTGGACCCATTACATCTAGCAGCTGTGTTTCAAAATTCACAAAGACATCAGTACAAGGTGTCAGCCTTTTGCACTAAACGAGACCAGGCTGCAGCCATATTTAGTAAAGTAGTCATCAAAATGGTTAACCTAGCAAAAGGAATGAAAATTCCAAATTGTGAAAACTCTCAAAACACAAAGTCTGAGAAAATAAATATTTTTTCTGAGATCTGTCGAGATATCAGAAGTTCTTAAGCTGAGAGCAATTGAATTTCTGTGTAAACTTAATCGCAAAGCAACCACTTTGAAGTGCAAAGATAAGGGGTTCAAATCAGTGTTACAAAGAATTTATCTTGAGCATTACCCACAGAAAATCATGTGTCATTTTTGTTATTAGATGAAAAATATGCAAGATCAAAATTTTCCCAAAAACAATTTTTTCGATTTTTGTGTATAAATTTACAAATTTTTATATAGGATCAGGTTTTGTTTTATTTATTGAAATAATCACAAAAAAATGTAACAAAACTAATCTAAAAGAAATATATATTGTATGAAAATATTTCATTTTTATTTAGAAAGTATCATGATTAAACGAAAATAAAACGCACTTTTTTCTTCTTTTTTTACCTATCAACCTCTAGAGGTTATTTAAGGTCAGTTATGTTTTTTGTTGAGATTTTTTATTTTCCTTGATTCAGATTTTCTGATATATTTTTAGCTCTTTTAGAAACTTAAAGATATTTTCTATATTAGTATATTCAAATAAATTTTGCATATTAATTTTGAAGAAAAACTTTCTAAGATTCTTTAGCGTTTCACTTTCCAGAAGGATGTGTTTGGCAGTGATAGGTTTTTTTGGCATGTGCTACATTTAGGTTGTAATTCTTTGTTCAATAGAAAAGAGTGTGTGAGATTTGTGTGTCCTGTGTGGAGCCAAGATAGGATAACTTGATCTTTTCTGGAATTTGCAAGAGTAGGGATATACTTTTCTATCTTGGGTCATATTTGAAATAATTTGTTTTGGTTGTTCTATTTTTGTTGCGTTTATTTTGGAGAAATTTATTTCATTTTTGTTTCAGATCTATATGTGGAATTTTGAGATTTGTGGGGTGGGGAGTAAATTTGAGAGAAGATTTGGTTGCTTTGTCAGCTCTTTCATTGCGTTTTTATCGTATGTGGCTCAGCGTCCAACACAAAAGAATTTCCAATAACTCTTGTTTCTCATAATTTGGCTCTCAGTCCTCATTTAGAATAAGTGATTTTTCTGACAAAGGGAGGAGAAAAAGTTGTATTCTAGGTCGGCAGTATTTTTGTGTGGACAGTCACCTGAGATGTTGGAAATTTTCTGTTTCTATCTTTGTAACCATGTCACTAATAAGGGTGCTGGAGGTAAATGTTTTACTGGGCGAACATTATCCGCCTGATAGTCAGGGACCTAAACCTTCGACTAATCACTAAGGACGCCGTCCTATCGACAGGTGCAACTAGGATTGTTGTATTGCTATTTGGTGAATGGATTTTGGCCCATGCAGTAGCTTCTGGTGGGGTTTCTCAGTGCAATATTAGTGGGTAATTGTTACAGCTTTACCTTATCATGGTCTACAAAAAAAAAATTTTTTTCACTTCTTTTTCTTCCTTATTTTCCCTCTCTCCTAGTTTGTCAACCTATTCTCCAAATCCTTAAATTTCATCATAAGTCTCCAGAAAGAATATACAATTAAGCCCAGAACTCCAACTTCCAATGTAGACCCCAACTACCATGTATCCTTCTCCAACATCAGGGGGTGTACATTCCAACCTTACAGAGGTTGAAACCCAATTACAGGAGACCAAACCAGACTTATTCTCCCTAAGTGAAACTGGCATTGGTCCGATTATTTCCCTAGATAAGTTCGTAATTAAAGAATATTCTAATTTAACATCCAAACTGATCCCAAAGAATGCCATGAGCATGGAACATGTGCCTACATTAGAGATGGCTTTCCATGTGGTAGGGACATCTCCACAGAGGACTCTAAATTGCCCTATATGTGCTTCTGGGTTGCACTTGCTTACACCACTGCGTTTATATTTGCCCTCTACCATCCCCACAACAACATAATTACTATCTGTAAGAGCATATCTGAGAAAATTGACCACATCCTGTCTGCTCATCCTTTGGCTAACATTCACGTCTGTGGAGATTTCAATGTTCACAATGTGGAATGGTTAACCCACTTAAACAAGACAGATGATGAGAAGTTTTGTCATGATTTCTCCATTGCTAATGACCTAACTCAGATTGTTCGCAAGCCCACCCACGTGCCAGACACTGATGGTCAGTATGCAAGTAACAAAGACCTTTTACTCACAACTTACCCTGAACTATGTTCATCTTCTGTTCTGTCTCCACTGGGATCTTCCGACCCCTGGGTTGTCTCAGTTAAAATAAAAACAAAATGCAATAAGCCTCTCAATCGTACAGTATATCTATGGTTGACTGGGATAGCTTTCATACATTTATATCAGATCTACCTCTGCGTTCTATGTTTAAAAAGAATGTGTCCTCTATAGTATCAGACCTAATGGAATGGTTAATTGTAGGTATAGGCCGCTTCGTACCCTCCAAAAAATTCCAGCAAAAGCCTAACAGCCAGCCGTGGTTCTCTCTAGAATGTGCTGCTGCCATTGCACGCAGAAACCACTTTTTCCATTGTTTCCAATGTAATAGATGTACTGAGACTAAAGCCGCTTTCAGGACTGCCAGCAACCACTGTAAAAGAGTAATAAAGAACGTGAAAGAGTTGTATACTCAGTCCGTCAAGTCCAAAGTAACTGAGCATCGGCTTGGTTCCACCAGTTTTGGCAAATAACAAACAGGATCCTGAATAGAAGTGTGTGCTCTATTCCAACCATCATCAATGGACCTGAGGTAATCTTGTCAGCATCGGACAAGCCAAACTCTTAGCCAAGAATTTTGCAGCTAATTCTACCCATGTGATCATGGATGCCAACCCCCTGTATTTCCTCCTGTGTCTGAAAACACGCTATGTCACATACAAATATCTGTGCAGGATGTTGCCAAGCTAATCAAAAACCGTGCTTCTAGTAAAATAACTGGTCCTGACGACATTCCTATGATAGTGCTCAAAAAGCTCCAACCAGAACTAACTCCAATATTTACAAAGCTGTTTAAGCATTGTCTTCAGGGGAATTGCTTCCCAACACTCCAGAAAATCATTAGTATGTCCCATATTTAAATTGGTAATCGGTCATCTCCCTCTCAATACAGACCAATTAGTCTCCTATGCATCATGAGTAAGTTGCTGAAATCTGTTAAATAGAGAAGTAGTCAACCACCTCAGCAAAAATAACCTCAGTGACATGCAATATGTTTTCCATTCTGCTAGATCTACAGCAGATGATCTACATTAATGATCTCCCAAGTCACATCCAAAGATCATTTCTAGACATTTATGCTGATGACACTACTATCTATGGCAACATTTCAAAGGCTGTAAACTAAGTTCTCTCTGATTCTCTCTCCTCTGATTTTGATCATGTGGTGCAATAGAGAAAGTAGTGGCTGGTTAATTTTAATGCATCTAAAACCAAGCTTCTATCTTTCCATCATCAACGCTCTGATCCTCGTCTGGCATCAATCGAAATGAATGGCTCTCAGCTTTGAGAGGCTCAATGTTTTGCCAAACTTCTGGGCTTGACTTTTACTCCTGATCCGAGATGGAACACTACATCAAATCCGTTGCCAAGACTGCTGGAAAAATCTACCGCTCCAGAGAATATTTCACTGTTGATGCAATTCTCTACCTGTATAAGAGCCAAGTACGTCCAAGGATGGAGTATTGTTGCCACATCCGGGCAGGAGCTGCTAGAAGCAAATTATCCTGCCTTGACAGAGTTCAAAATAGATTTTGTAACCTAGTGGGGATGCCCTTTTCTCTTGCCTGCAACCTCTTTCGCATAGAAAAGACATTGCGAGCCTCTCTCCTCTCTATTATTTTTGTGGCAAGTGCTCGTCTGAGCCTGAATCTACGGTACCCCCTTGCCAAACTTTTATGAAAAAAAACACTCATCAAGCTGAAACCACTATCAATAATTTCCCCCACTCTTTATCTATGACTAAACTTAAACGTAGATTCTTTCTTAGAACTACATGCCTGTGGAACTTTGTTCTGTTTTCCTACTTTCCAACTGACTACAATATGCTCGACTTCAAGTCTAACGTAAACAAGTTCTTGATGAGCCGTTCCCCTTAAGTAATCCAATTTACCAAATTTCCACTACTAGCGATTACAATATTTTCCCATTGACTACTGTACACTCATTAACCCTCAACCTCGAGTAGCTTCTGAGCCTTGATAAGTGATGACTCCTTTGTAAAAAAAAAAAAAAAAAAAAATTTAATTGTAAGGTTTTTTCCTATTGTTTGGATATGGGAGGATCTGTAGCTAATGACAAAGTCATCAACGTAGAGAGCACTGTCAATTGTAGTTGTTAAGTTTTTTATTATATTATTTATTTTTATTGAAAATAGTGTTGTGGACAGGATGCTTCCTTGTGGAAAACCTTCTGTTAGATTTTGTGTATCTGATAGTGTTATTCCTATCTGAACTTTAGACATTATTTTTTATTTTTCTTCAACCAACAGGTCAGTTACACAAAGCAGTATACTCAACTATGGGAGTCTATCAAAAACATCTGTCACAGATATTCAATACACACATCAAAATCTATGTGGATGAATAAATTTGTTTTCAGCCATGTTTGAGTTAATGATCTTCACATGTTATTTGACCCTCAGCCAACGCCTTCTAACGTCTACTTTTGTTAAAATCTTGTCTATCTTTCATCTTTCCTAGGAAGGAGGTAAGTTTGGCTTACGTTCTTTTATGCACAGTTGTATGTTGATCTTTGTACTCTGGGTAAATTTGTTAGGTAGTAAACGTTAGAGCTTGACCCGACCAGCAAATTGATCGGATCGGACCTCTCCAACTGCCCGTTTAACCTAGGTAAGGGCCGAAGTGGAGTGTTACAAAGTGGAGGTAATACTTAACCCTGACCTGCAATACCCTCAACCACCAGGATGACGTTCCAATGCACCATGGATCGGCACTCACGGTTAACAGGTATTGAGAGATTTTTTACCATTCTACCATGCCATTCTGATGCCTACTGACAGGGTGGTGCACTTTATTTATAAAGTTGAGCTGTATCACATAGAAAAACCCTGAATTTATATACAAAACTGAAGAACTTCAGCTTTCTAATATACTGAACATGTCCACACTGTTGACATACTCTGTCAAACTTATTTGCATATTGATTTGTAAAAGGACATCTCATTAATTTACTGCTCATGATTTGTTTTCGAATAAACTGATGGAAAACTTGGATAGAAAATTTGCAATTCTTAATATATAGTTTTATTTTATTGTGTATAAAGGCTTAATGTTTGGATGAAATCCTTTCTAGTCTTTTCTGGTCAATTTACTGAAAGGCTGAGATTCTTGGTTTCCTGAGAAATGCCAGATCACAGGATCTGCTAGTTTAAAATAAAGGATGCTTATGCATCTATTTGTACAGTAGAATACCAAGATACAGCAATAAAAAATTAATAACAAAATACAGTACAGTATATAATACACATTTATATAATCAAATAACATTATAACTAACACCGTAAGGCGGGGAAAATACTGTAACCAGAGGCTGAAAAAAACGTTGTATTCTACTTCGTAACTTAAAAAAAGCATGTCCTAGAGCCACTATATCCTGAGGTTTTACTGTAATACCAAACGACGTACCATTTAGCTCTGGACAAGGCAGATTCTGTTACTTAATCTGACAGGCATAGTTTTTAAATCAATAATTAGTAGATTTCTCATACGTCAATCAATATAAAACTTAGATGACTGAATTCAAAATAAAATTCTCTTTAAAATATTATTTTTATATTTTTGTTGTGATTTGTATATTCCAAGAAATTGCAATTTAATTCTGCCTATTAATAACAAGCAGTAGATGACTTTTCGGACGCACACGTTTTAGGTCTGTTCATATAAATACTCAACGCGGAAGTTCTACTAGTCGATGATGTTTCATATTTATAAACTAATAAGAGAAAAGAATTTCTTTTACTTTTTCAATTAAACAATACGCTCAATCTAACATTGCATTTTTTATTTATGCATTTGTATTTTTAAGTACATTTTATATTTATATATTTTTATAATTTAAAGCATGTATCAAAAACACGAATTGTCACTGGTAGTCTCTTCGCATTGCATTCATCAACGTAAGAAAATTTAGTCATTATCTGCAGATGACTATGTCGATGCGCTTCGATCTTAAATCTCCTTTCATTCCATCATAATTATGTTTATATCTACAGACACTAGTGGTTCACGCTTTTGCAATCACCAGTGCAGGAAGTGATAAATGCTACTTATTATTAAACTGTTACACAAAAATAAAGAATAATTACTAAACACCCTCCCCTGCCATTTTATGAATGGATTTTTAAACAATATTATTTCAGCACGGTAACATAAGAGCATAAGCGCCGAAAGTTTGTTTGTTTAAAAATAAATAAAAAACACTTAAACGGCATAGGAATGTTTAATACAACAAATAAGACGTCCAAAAATGGTATATAAATATGTATAAAAATTATATTCTGTTACTGTTAATAAATACTGAAAATTTCATTAAAATTGGTTGATTTCCTGAATTTTGGTAAATTTTTAAGAGAGAGGGACATGACTCTAAAACAGAGAATCCCAAACTTCTGAAACGTTTTATTTAGAAATCCATTCTTAACATGGGGATAAGATGCTTTGTGACTATTCTGCACTTTCACCTAACAATGTAATAAAAAAGGATATTGTAAAACTTGAATTTAACTTGAAAAATTTTTTTTTTTTTTTTTTTTTTTTTTTTTTTTTACATGGAAGTCATCATTTATCAAGGCCCGGAAGCCACTTGGAGATAAGGGTTATTGCGTGTACAGTAATCAATGGGATAGTATCATAGTAATCGTTAGTATCGGAGATTTGGTTTCGTTAAAAATTGTTTTTGGTTAATTTTAATTCACTCAACCCTAATTTATTTCAGTAAAAAAACAATTTTAAATGAGTTAAAACACACAAACCACTTATCGAGTTAAGTAAAAGAATAACTTATCTTGCCTATGATAACATTTAATGGGTTTGTTTTACAATCCACAGAGGTATGAAAAAGTGGACAAAAAACAAATATTTAACAAAGAAATGTTACCAAAAGCCAGATAAGTTACTCTTCTACCTACCATGATAATTTTTTGGTGTTGTAAATGTTTATTTTGTTCAGATAACAAGTAGTGTCGAGTGTTACATGAGAACAAGAAAAAATGGCTGCGATGTCTCTTGAAATCTTGGAAGTCTTGACAATGATTGAAAAATAAAAAATTATACAAAATAGTGGTAAAAACCCACCCAATAATTGTCATGGCAACTTGAAGCCATTAAAATGAAACTTAATAGTCCTAATAAATTTAATGTACTTGAAAACATAATTGTAAGCTGTACAAAATTTCCTTGCATTTGATATGCTACAAGCTATATTTTTCTAATGATTTCTTTGAATTGTGTCGTGGTCACCATCTTGGATTTTTCATGGTGTAATGATGACAAATAATAATGTCCATCAGAATAATATTTCTCATGATGATAAAATCTTACCTCCTAATGTTTTTAACTGTTTTTATATTTCTACTCAAAGCCATTAAAATGAAACTTAATTAGTTTAATGTACTTGAAAACATAATTGTAATCTATACAAAATTACCTTTAATCTGATATGCTACAAGCCATAATTTGTTAATAATTTCTTTGAATCGTATCATGGTCGCCATCTTGGATTTTTCTTGATGTGATGACAAATGATTATGTTCATCAGAATAATATTTCTCATGACACCTTTTTTCTTAGCTGTTTTTATCATGTTTCTACTTAAAGCCGTTAAAATGAAACTGAAATATGCTAATTAGTCCATAAGTTACCAAGTGAGATAGTCGCAAATACAGCCAACTGAAACGTCATGGTGTTATACGTTCAAAATTTCATCATAAAACCTTAAGATCTGAAGATATAGATTTTTAAAAATGGGTTAGTCAATAAATTGTGCAAGTTTCCTACCATTTTCAGTCACAAACTTATATGCATTTGAATAGGACTGTGAACCATGCATCTTTGATACTTTGAATGGTCATAACGCCAGTTCTAATGGGCCGATTTAAAAAAAATTAAAGATGTTATTTCTTTGTTTTTATGCTCTTTACAATAATGCTTGATTTGAGTTTATTCAATGTAAAAAAAAAAACATAAATAAATATTGTGGTATTGCTAAATGTAGATAACTTCATTTACTGGTGAAAAAAAAATTATATTTAAAGAAATCATAACATACCAAGGTGCATAAAATTCAACCAAGATTGTATCTCTGGAATATATCACCTCATCAAAGTTATCATCTGTAAGCACCAAGACATCCTCTTCCTCTTTAACCACGGCTTCTACAAAAGAAAAATGCAGTTTTTTTTTGTTTTTGTAATTAATATTAGTAAAGGTGCACCCGATATATTGTCTGGAAACTAATGTGGATCCAGTATATATGTCTGAATAATTTTTATTAGAATTTTTAAAATAAAACATGAAAAAGTTAATGTTAGTAAATTAATCCTTTTTAAAAACAATAGTTCACATAAGAATATATAAATTATGATTTCCATTAAAAAATAAGTTGAACTTTGAAATAATGGCCAGCAGCAATAACATTTCTGAAGGACATCTATAAACTAGGAAATTACATGTTTTCTCTTCCAATTTTTTTATCCAAAGAATTTATTTTGGAAGTTGAGGAGGTTTATTACAAGTCACTTGAGCCACCCCCACGGAGGAATGCCAACATTCCTGCCTTCATGCTGGAATTAAAGTTTAGGATTTGCCTTGCGTTGTCCTCAGTTAGGAGTGATCATTTTCAATTGGAGCAATTTTTTTATTTTTGTCCGTTCATTCCTCTTTTGGGGGTAGCTATATATCTCCCACATCAAAAACAAACATGTCTTATTTTTCCTTTATAGAAGAACTAAATAGAGATACACAAAAAAAAAAAAAATGAATACATACTATTATATAAAAGGAACTTTATCCGTGTGTGTGAATTCATTCCCTATGGATTCCTAAACGGCTGGACAGATTTTTTGGGAAATTTCATACAAATGTACTTTATGTGCCTGGCAGAGTTTTTAGATAGGTTTTGTATCGGAATTTTCGATGAAAGAAGAAACAGGCGATTTTGAAATGCTTTATGCAGTCTAACATCACAAGTGTATTTGAGAAGTTTTATTACTGCACAAGCAGAAAGGCTCGGCATGTAAAAATCAACTGTAGGCTTTTTGATATGACAGGGGTACATTCAAAATGAGTGTTTCTGTTTAGAACACAATTGAACCATGGTACTTGATATTTGCATTTTAAACTTTAATCCAAGGCATTATATAAAAATAATTTTATAAAATCAACAGTAGGCTCTCTACAGTGCAATGTAGATTACAATATATTGTGGACTAAGTAACTGTGGAGAGGATTGAAAAATAGTCGATTTTACCGATTTCGATGACAATATAAAATGGGAGGGTGAGATATTCGTTGATCCTCATTTATTCCCGGGCAACATCGGGTCTTCCTGCTAGTATATATATATATATATATATATATATATATATATATTCATAGTTTATGCAAATGTTTCATATTTAACTAAATTGTAAAGAAATTTTATATATTAACATTTGACAATTCATTAGAAAGTTCCATGATTAAACTAAAATCTAAATAACGAAATATTCACAGCTATGTGTTGACGAACTTTAACATTTGAAATAGCAGGAATTCAAAAAGATGATGCAAGTTGAAAAAGTATTTTAGAGAACTTGCAAATACAATGTTTTCTATTTGCACTGAAAATTTTTTATTATTTTTTCCTTTTGTTCTTCATTAAAAGTCGTGCATGCATGTATGTAACTCGGAAGGATACAAAATTTATGACATATGTAATCATGCTCCACAATGTCAACATCAACAAATATTTATGTGCACGTATGTTTCCGAAATCTAATTTATAAAACTTACTATGTTTTTCTGTCTGTGTACCCACTTATTTAAAGTGCATCTTCTCCAAGACGCAAGGTTGCAGAGTGGTGCAAGGCTAGTGAAATGATTGCATTTTTGTGGACTGTTTTTTATAGGTTTTAGCCAGTAAAAATAGCTGCAAAGGGATTAAAATTGCAAAAAATTGGAACTTGGCAAGCATAAGTCAACTTAAAGCACTCTTGTATGCACATGTAAAATACATTTATACATTAAAGTCAATTCAATTTTTTATTATTTCTTATGTGTTTGACGATAGCTGAAACTAATGACTAAGGTTGGAGTGCAATTTGTTTTGGTTTTGATTCTTGCTGATGACATTCAAGTCATATTTTTTTCCTTTGCTTTGAAAATCATTACTTTATATTGGGTACAATTGGTTCTATAATAAATATAAAATCTGCATGAATAAAAATATCATATATAAGTACATTTTACAACCAGGCAATGCTGAATGACTGCTTGTCTTACTAAAACCTCATTTTCAGCTGAAAAGAAAACACCTATGATTTCGTTACAGATTTAAATAAACAATGGAAATGTTAAATGATTGCAAACACAAAGCAAAAATACCCATCGACATCTAAAAACTATTTTTTTATCTTAACTCTTGCTTTCTTAATTTCAATTTACAATCGTGAAGGTTTTTTTATATTTTCCAGGATGACTGCCGAAGTTGAGTAACCTAACAATTTAGCATAATTTAAAGTTAGCATACCACCTCTTAACTGTACTTTCCAACAAAGCATAGTTCAATTAACACTTATCAAATTATTGATTTGCTTAAGAAAAGATATTTTTTCAACAAAAAGCAATGCTTCAAGTCACCAAATTCAAATTTTTGCATTGCTTTGAAAATTTGTAATAGTTTCAAATAAATAACCGTAATTTGTAAACTAATAATCCATTTGGAATATTATTTTGACACATCATTTGAATTGATAAATATGTATTTTAATTACAGCAAAAAATGTTTTTTTTAAGTAAATGGTATTATAGGTTAATGATTTTAAATGGGGTTGAAGAAACTATATGATAGAAACAAGTCATGCCAACCTGTTTTTTTTTTTACAGAGTTGACTTCTCCCACACGTTTAACAGGCTCACCTCCGACTAATAACATAAAATGGCCCGAGGTAGTCAATTAACTTAACTGCATTTCTCCATAAAAAAAGTATGCACGAGTAACAGTTTTCATTCCACGTATGGGTCAAATGCTGTTAGCATTCAGTCTGACCAGCCACCGAGGAAGTCTGCTAATTAGGCCCGAAACTTTCACCGATGTGGTTTTCAGCACTGACATACCTGGAGGTTGACACCAGTAGATGTAATGTAATCAATTAAAGATTAGTATTTTATAAAAATCATATGGAAATTTTATTCATCTATATGTCAGATCCGAGATTTATTGAGTGAGCTGTTATGTCAGAAGACTAATATTTTTGTCTTTTTTATTGGAAAAAAACTTCAGAGTAAAATGGAAATATTTTGTATAGCTTTTATACAAGAGACAAATTATGAGCAGGAAGGAATTGAAAGAAGGGTGATAGAGATGAGGGGAAGGGAAAACAGGTTGGGTAAAATGTATGGAAATAGTTCAGTTGAACTAGTTGTGGGAGGTAGTATTAATAAGGGAGAGGAAAGAGAAATTAGTGGCCAGTCAAAAAGTAACTGAAAATGAAAAGTATGACTCCTATTTAAATATTTCGATCATGGTCATGGCGAGAAGGAGGAAGAAAAACTAAAAATTGTATACTATACTGACCAAAAAGAAAGGGGGTAAAGTCAGAAAATGGAGGGAGATAATGTTATTTTCTCTTATGAACTTTTTTTTTATTATTTATTTAATTGGTGCAATTTGAGCAAAATTATATTTTCTTTATGACCAGGTGATTAAGATCAGCAACGACAGCAATTTCAATGTGATACAAGTTGCGCAGTTATCAAAAACCTTAAAAAGTCGAATTTTGGTTGAAATCAATCATGAGTAATAAAGGAGTATCATCACAAAAATTAATATCTCATTTATATACTCTTATCTTGTATGCATTAACTCTCACCTATATAATTTTTTGCTAAAGGTGTTGCAGAGAATGGCAGCTTGTACAGTAGATGTGGTGTTGATATTTTTTTTTTAAATATTTGATGGTTTGTGAAGTAGTTTGTACAATACAAGAGTCAGATTTGAATAGAGTGCTGTGTATCATAACGTGTGTTGATAGGTAAGCTGATAGGTTTGAATGCAGCTATAATATGAGGGTTGTTCCAAAATTAAAACCTCCTAACGGTCATTTCAAAACTGAAGCACCTATTTTTTTTTCTTATCTCAAGAACTCATAGTCTGCTGTTCTCAAGATTTGCATGGTTATGTATGTGAAGAGTTTTTGCTTTTTTTTCAGCCCAAATGAAATACATGGGTACTTTAAAGATTTAAATGGAATCTCAATTTTTATTAAATTCATCCAATGCATATTCTGAGAATTAGTTTGTTGTTGTACAGCATCATCCTAGGCGGGTGGAATCGACTTCTTCCAGAGGAAGAAGTGTCAAGGAATATAAATTCACAGGCAGTCCCCAGTCGCCTGTAATGTTCAAACAAGCTGATCTGGTAGCACAAAATGCCCTAACAAGTATTACCACTCTGGGCCAAAATGGGCCTGAGAGAAATGGTAACTTCATATTCCCCAACTGAATGTCTTTTAAAGTCATATCCAGGATCAATATTCTAAGAATATAAGAATATATTACTTCATTATTACATTCACGGACATCCTTATACATAGGGCTTAGTTTCCAGCAAACAGCAAAATCTCACCCCTTCATTGAAGATATCTTCAGATGATAACACTTTCTATTGTAATAGCTTTTTCCCTCAAACTGTTTGCATTTAGAATTTTCTTCCTGCTAGTTCACAGTAGTTTCTTACGTCTCGGTGTGTCTTGTTTGGGTGAGTCAAAAGGGAGTTAAAAAAGTAGACATTAACTAGAATAATGTAAACCAGCAGAAAGACATACATTTTCACTCCTACACTACAATTAAAAGCTCATAATATCTTTATTCACGTTCCTTCACGACATGCCTTGAAATGATCTCAGTTTCAAGCATTTGAAGCTTGTAAGATGACGGTCATTCCAAAAGTAAAGCCTCCTATTTTTTTGTTTTGTTTTAATGCTTTGTCATACAAGGGTTGTTCCAAAAGTTAAACTCCTATTTTTTATTTAACTCAAAAAGATGAAGAACTATGAAGACGGGAGTATTACCATTAAAACGAATGAATTTTTGTATATACCCACCACCATTTTCATTGCATTTTTGCCAAGGATGAACAATGGATATGTGAGGGGCAGCACGCTTTGTCAAAAGTGGACCCCCCCCCCAACACCCTTCTTTTTTTTTTTTAACTCGAAAATTATCAATGCATTTTTGCCAGGAATTCAATGAGGCATTTCTGATTCTGACATACGTTCATGACAGGGATTACCTTCTTCGAGAATCACACGTTTTTCCTGTAGTTTCATGTAGTATTTGAATGTGTCTGTACAATCACGACAGAAAGTAGAAACTTTCCAAGGTCACATCATGCACTTCATTACTGATCTTAAACTACCCTCTATGAAAAACATGTTATTTCAAATATTTAATCAGGTTTTTTTGTAGAGTGAAGCAGAAGCATCCTCATGCCAGGTTGTCCTGACAAAACCTTCTACAGAGACACCTTAAACACTCAAGACATTCAAGTTCTCTCCTTTTGTCTTTTCAGGTCTTCCTTTATGCCTAGCATCAAAACCAGGTATTTAGACTTGATCCAGGTATTACCTCTATGTACGTGATATTTTTTCTGGCTCATCAATAATCTCTCTTCACATATTTGGTACTAGTTGCATGATATAGGATTTATTTTTTGATTCTTCAGTTCTCAAAAGAGAAATGTCATTTGCACATTTTGAGTCAATGGAGGCTGTGTTCATCTATGTCAATCAACCGATCAATGGCAGACCCGAGTGATTTATGAGTTAGCTGTATGTCTTGTAGTGTTGGTTTGATTGCAAATGCTGCATATAGAATGAACAAAGTGCCGATAAGCAGTCTGTTTAGGTGAGAAGTTTAATAACTCTAAAACATTTGCACTTTTATTTGACATCGTTACAAATCATGTCAGTAGCTATTGTTAATCAAAAATGGGAACGGAGAGATGAAAATGCTCACCATCCATATTCAATGCATAGCATAATAATTCACGTGTTAATGTAAAAAAAAGTTCCATTTCAAAATTAAATTACATAGATGAATTATTAACTAGAAATTAAGTTAGCGTGTTCAATAAAGTGATGTCACAAACATGTTTCAAAAGATCTGCTCCCTCCTTTTGGGGAAGTAGACGTAATACTAGATATTATGTTAATATTAAAAATATCTAAAGGAAATACTTTGTATTAAAACAGTAATAAAACTATGCAACAAGCAATAAATGCGTTTTCATTTTTAATTACTATGATATGTAACTGTCTGCTATTGCAATTTTTTTTTTTTTACAAGGTAGTCACCACTTATCAAGGCCCGGAAGCCACTTGGGGATAAGAGTTATTGCGTGTACAGTACGTTAGTATTGGAGATTTGATAAAGTGTCTTACTTAAGGGGGCTGTTCATCAGGAATTTGTTTACATTGGACTTGAAGATATCCAAGTTGTAATTAGGTGGGAAACAGCCAACCAGAACAGAGTTCCACAGGCGTGCACTTCTAAGAAAGAAGCTTTTTTCATGGAATCTACGTTTTGATTTTGGCACAGATAAGGAGTGGGGAAAATTTTTGACAGTGGTTTCAGCTAGACAGGTGTTTATCATGAAAGATTGGCGAGGAGGGGAAGGAGAGATTGGAGCTCAGACGAGCACCTGCCTTGGTAGTAACAATAAAATGTACCACTACAACGCTGCTACAGAATGAAAGAGAAAGACAGATCAACAGACGACACATTAAGTATTTTTTTTTTAACCAAGAAAATAAAAATTTACAATTTTTAGCGATTTTAATACTAAAACTGTATCCATTATAAGGCTAATTTTGATCTTTGAATCGAGTCGTTTCCCTTTTATTTATAAATCATGGCTAATCAAACCACTGTCTTGTTTAGTCATAAGTTTGTTTATTTTTACAAAAGTCATCACTCATCAAGGCCCAAAGGCCACTCAAGGATAAGAGTTAATGATTGTAAGGTGATAGTTTAGTAACCGTTAATGGTGTAGATAGGATAGAATTTAGATTATTTAAGGGGTCGGCTTAACAAGAACTTGTTTACATTAGACTTGAAGGCTGTAATCAGCTGTGTTCCACGGGTCTGAAAATTTAATTTTCTTAGTTAAAAAATCTATTTGATCAATTTACGTAATTTTAGGAGTATGACATCTTTGTTCTTTAAGGAATACGTACATTATAAAGATGTTTCTGTTTTTGTTTTTAAATAAGTATGATTCTAAAGAAGCACCCAAGATTTTATGTATTTTTAATGCGTTCAAATGAGGACAATGTTGACGTAAGGGAGTTATTTCACATGGAAAGTAGCAAGTGAAAGATGCCAGCAAATTTTACACAAGTCAAGATTCTAATTTCTGTGTGAAATAATTTTTTAGTTTACTTTTTCACCATATGTATAGACTGCAGTTAGTGTGTCAGAATCAAGAACCAGCAGATTTTTGTTGAGCCAAATCCTCACCTACAACCAAGACAAGCACAAAGTTTAGTTTAACCCTTTTGACACTCTTTCCACTGTTTTTTTTTTTGTGTGAGGGATGGGGGACTGCGTACCATCCCTCTTTAGTACAATAAGTTGGGTGCTTATTCAGATTGGCATTCATAGCGATAAACAAAATTATTTTGTACCTACGTGTTACAGAATGAAGATTTTCTATTAAAAAAAAAATTTATGAAAAATAAATTTGCCGTTTTTTATATCAATAACTGACAGACGAGGCCAGGTTTCACTAGAGAACATAAAAGGAAGATGAAAGTTTCCACGTGCATTAGAGTTGTCTGCCCTTGTCCATAGATTCGTTGGACGTTTTTTTTTCACTCTCGTCAAAAAAGAGTAAACTTTGATTTTCTTGAATAAAACTAAAACTATTTGATCATATTTTGTGATTTTTTAAAGTTTTCATCTTCATCCCGTGACTGATACGTACAGCACAGCATACAGTCATTTTTGTATTTTTTTTTTTTTTTTTAATTTTAAATACTGCCATAAGTGCCAGGCTGAATAAGCACCAACAGTTGGCTTTGGCTAGCTGGAAAGAACTTAATCTGATTTTAGGCAACACAGACTAAATAATATCAAATGAGATTTTAAAGAAATGCACATTATTGTTTGTGTCAAAATTCGGCCTTAGCTTTAAAAACTCGTGTTCTGATCTCATAAGTGGTGTACACAACACCAGGAATGACTAATGCAAATGGATGGCCTTAACTGCTTATGGTCATTCTGTACTGTGCAAAAGAGCATCCAATTACAACCTACTAATTACAATACAATCACGCAGCCATTTTGGTGTTTGTTAAGATAGAGTCGACAGCTTGATATCTTTAAATATGTCGTTTTAAGCAAAAACAACAGGATTTACTTGGCAAGTCAGAAAATAGTAATATATCCAAAAATTATGCAAATTCATCGAATATTAAATCATTTATAGTTAAAAGTAATGGGGGGGGGAGAAATTGCCTTTTCCCTAGATGTAAACACCTTGAAGATTGCGAATACATGGGAAATACTTATCTCCTTTTCATCACTGTAATAGTGGACCTTTTTGTTTTTTAGATCATAGCGATGGATTTTTTTTTTACTTAAGAACCAGTTGTTCTACTCTATGAATTTTCACAATTTTGTAATATATTACTATTTTCGACATGACAATTACGTAAGTGCTGTTGTTTTTGCTTAAAACGAGATATTAACAAATAAAATCTGTCGATTATCTTAACAAGCACCACCATTTTAAACTACTCTCCCCAAATTTAATATTGTATTCGGATGTAATAATTGAAATCAATGTTGCCTCAGAATTTTAGTAATTTGAAAATTTGCTTGCCTCCCCATGAGGGTAGATTTGAACAAAGAGTCGGTTTTTCAAATCTCCAAAAAAAGGAGCACTCTGAAATTGGAGCAAAAATAAAAATGACCTCAGTCTAGAAAGTTTTCCTACACTGACCGACCACAGAAAAGATGAAGTGCAATATCAAAACTGATACTACACATTGTTCCTATCTAAAAAAAACAAAGTACTGTCCTTTAACTAGAAAATTATGAAATTGAATTATCTTTGGACGGCTTTCTTCAAGTCCACTGACACTTTGCCTGTCAGATTAAAATCAAACATCATAAAAAGAAACGTATTCAATACAGACTATTCCCAAGTTTTATTTACTATTAAGATTTATTTGTTGATTTTTTTAAATTTATTTTGGGAATATTCTGTATTAGACACGTTTTTTGTATGATGTTTGATTTTAGCCTGACAGTCTGCAACAAACGTCAGGAGACTTCGCTTGAAGAAAGCCACAAAACGATTGTTGTTCGAAAAACAATTTTTTCCTAAATTCTGTGTAAATTCTCAAAAATTTAGATTTCATAAAAGATATTAATTATTCCGATTTACTTGCCTCCCCATGAGGGTAAAGTAAGACACAAGGTCGGTTTACAGTTTTTAATGTGGAGAATCCAGCTCCTCAAAAAGGGCACTCTGGATAGGAACAAAAAATGTCTCAAGACGGATTTCTCCTCCACTGATCGATGTCAGTAAAAAAAAAGTGGGGGGAGTGTAAGTTCAGAACAGATAGAATAAAATTATATGGATTTTGTCTGACAAGATTCTTTAAAATGACATTTGTCATTCGGTAACTGCCCTAAAAAGTTAGAATGAATCGAAAATGGGGATCACTTTACGTTAGATTTATATACGAAACTGATCTCCCACTCTAAATTCGAAAATAATTTGGGGGGGGGGATCTGCTTTCTTTAAAGTCCAACGACGGTTGCTGATGTCGAATTTATGTTCGTAGGACGTCACCGCTATAAATGATTGCACACTAAAAATAATTACATTTTAAAAATATCAAGCTTTTTTCAAGCAAAGTCACCCCCACCTCCTTGAACGGTTGCTGCGGGCCTGTAAGACTAAGAAGTGATTTATTGAAATTAAAAAAAAATAAAGTTTTTACCGCTTAGTTTGACAAGCCCGCAGCAACTGTTGGGGGACTTTGCTTGAAGAAAGTCGACAAATATTAAGTTTAAATCATTTTTGTGTAAGAAAATCATAATAGCCGAAAATATTACTGATTTGTGTTATTTATTTATTTCAGGAAATTTGTAAACTTAATCCGAGTGTAGAAGTAAACCCCTTCAATTAAAGCTTAAAATACGATTATATTTTTCATTGTCAAATGTCATCTCTGCCAATCAACCGGCGTTTCCTTGTTTTTTTTTTGTTTTTGTTTTTTACATGGAGTTCATCGCTTATCAAGGCCCAATGGCCACTCAGGGATAAGGGTTGTTTATAACGCGTTTTTGGTGCTTGTTAAGATAGAGTTGACAGATCGATTTTTTTTTAAATATATCGTTTTAAGCAAAAACAATATTACGTACTTAATTGTCATGTCGAAAATAGTAATACATCCAAAGATTACGAAAATTCATTGAGTAGAGCAACTGCTATTGTATTTTTAGTAAAATAAAATCTATCGCTATCTGTTGCAATATATAGCAACAAATACTGCTGCCATGAACAAGTAATCTAAAATATTCGTTCAGAGATATGTCCCCTGTGTGTAAATTCTTAGTCTCCTTTATAACTAAGAAAAATGCGATTTTACCTAATTTTCCGTAAAAATTACCTTTAATTATAAATAACTTTCTACGCGATGAATTTTCAAAATTTTTGGATATATTATTTTCAGCATGACAATATTGTTTGTTTTGTTTTTTTTCCAGATTTCATCAAGTTCTGTTCGTCTTTGTTAACTTTCTCCATCAGCTCATCTGACATATCAATATCTGGAAAAATCACTTCTGAATAATATTTACCAGTTTTAAAATGTTATTCTGAAAAAAAAAGTTCGTTTTTATATTTTAAAACTGCTAAACATTTATCAGAACTAACTTTTCCAGGGCATTTATATCATATTGATATACGATTATATCAGCTAACGAACGGAGAATGTCAACAAAGACGGGCGGAAATTTATGAAAGCCTTTTTTTGTTCCTTCCCATCTTCCTGCAATAGGAAGCAAGTAATTTCAAACATTTATGCAAATTAATTGTTTTCGTGGTACTCTTGCATAATTTGACTCGAATTCTCGTGATTCCCCGTCAAGCCCGGATCGGGCGAGACCGGCAATCATCGGTGTAAGACTGTTGATCGGCCATCGTTTTTTTAGGGGTTCAGTCGATTTCTTCCAGTTCGAATGTCGTCTGCTTTCATTTACATATCGCTTTTTCATTGGCTAATCAAACTCCGAGAAATTGAAGTACAAAAAATAAAATCAAAATAAATAAATCATTAAAAATAACTAATCATAAATTAAAAAATTACAAAGAAAAAAAAAAACTTTTTAAAAGTCGAATTAGCGTTTCAACATTCGAACAACGCTCTCGGCTGACTCCGATGTTTGCCGGTCTCGCCCGATCCGGGCTTGACGGGAAATCACGGGAATTCGGGTCAAATTATGCAAGAGTACCAAAAAATATATATAAAATAAATGAATTTTGTATTATTTGGACTATTCTCGTCTTGATTAGCATATTCACAAAACTTTCGTCAAGTGCATCTTTTCCAATCTGGGAACTTTAGAGTCGAATTCCAAAACATGAACGGAATTTCAAGCCGTTTATGAAAAGACATACCTGAAGAAGGTCGGCGGTTCCTATTAACTTTGCCTTCCCACGAGAGCAGAGTTACCAAAGTCGATTTTTAATGTGGAGAAAGGAACAAAAATTATTAATTGTCTCAGTCGTGAAGGATTTCTAATCGAAAACAAAAAAAAATCATAACAGATACTACACTTTGATCTTGGCATTGAAAGCCCAGAAAACTTTTATGGAGTTACGAAGGTCAGCGATTAACGGAAATCCAAATATATACGTGTTCAGTTTTCAAAATAATCGAAATCAACCATCAAGACTAAAATCATTCTTTTCTAAAGTGAATATAATTTGACATAATGAAAAACAAGAAAAAATATTTCTCAATAAAAAATAGAATTTGGATTTTCCGGTGCAGGTGGTTGGTGGGTTAGCATTAAAAAAAAAGATGGAATAATGCTGTAATGTTGGAGGTCTGGTCCGATTTCATTAATTCGAAAACTATGAATACCCATATATCATCACTCCAACTCAACTCTCAACCTTGATCTTGCAACTTATTTAAGAGAAGGAAAACTCAAATATCACTTATTATTTCGGTAGTGCAAGTGCACTTATTGATCCGTGCTTAAATAATAACGTTATTATTTAAAAAGCCATTGTTAACATGGGGAGAGGAGGGTGTTGTTTTGTACCTATTCTGTACTTTAACCTTACAATTGAATAAAAAAAATATATATCATAAAACTTTAATTAAACTTGGAAATACGATTAAAAAATAGCGCGGATCAATAAGTGCATTAGCAATATTATTTCTAATCATACTAGACTTCTTGCCACTCTGACTCAAGCAAGCAATAATGGTTTGAGAAGTTCTGTTGTTTATTGCGCAACTCTTGCTTCACTATGTACTTTTCAGCAGGTACCTTTACAGGGGGTATCCATTGTCTCTTTAAAACAACGTTTTACGCCAATTTTGTTCCTCTTGCAAACAGATCGAATACCGATACTATGCTACTATTACTAGTCGAATACCGATACTATGGCGGACAAGCAGAAATTAGTGGCATTTTGTATTTTTACTGTTATATATAAGAGAGAGAGAGAGAAAAGGGGAGAATAATGCCTGGGATGATAGTCTTCTGAAACCGAATATAACAGATACTCCACGCTGATATCAGAAGGCCACAATAGACTACAAAAAAAAAAAAAAAAAATGCTCGTTTCTCGCCGGCCTACGTTTTTAGTTTAAAGTAAACAAACACCGTGATTTGTAGTAAGTTATGACGATGGTCACTTTCAAAACTAAAGATACATACCTGGCTCTTCATCTTCCTCAGAACTATCCGTTCTGACCAGTAAAACTTGGCCAAGTAGCGATATTGCCAGCAATAACGACCATATACTTAAATGGATCTTCTTCGAGACGGCCATGCTGGAATGGAAAAGCGCTCTCCTTCAAAGGGAAAACACAAATAACCCAATTTTTTTCAAAATAATCGTCAAAACCCCTTCAGCCTCACTACAAAGGGGGTTTCCCGCTATCCATGCGCTAATGAAAGTAATCCTTACGAAAACAAAAATTAAAAATTCTTTTGAGCATGAAATATATTTTAGAATTAAATATTGATTCTTTAAATAAGAAAATGAGCTTCAGAACAATTGTTTAATACTTAAAAAAAAAAAGAATTTAATGCGATTTTAGTTTTGCGCATTGATATTTATGCGGGTGAGTGGACCAATGGGCTACTGACAAGTGAGGAAGACTCGAGCTTTCGCCACGTTGCTTTAAAGGCTTTCTATGTTGACTTTAGAATTCACCGGCGGTGACGACGACACCCGTTTGTTTTGAAACTATCATCATCGTCATCATAACATGAACGAACGTCAGATCATGGTTCAAATTTGCATAACGGTAGCCGGCATTATCAGCTTTCAAATGATTTATGAATTAATGAATTCTTTTTATTTTTAGAGCACAAAACATCTGGAGAAATTTTGACATAACTATTTTTTTTTTAACGTAAATTGTAATTTTCTTTTAATTATTATTTTTGACGTTCCCGGGCTAAGAACATCACTGAGTTAATCTCTCTCTCTCTCTCTCTCTCTCTCTCTCTCTCTCTCTCTCTCTCTCTCTCTCTCTCTCTCTCTCTCTCACACACACACACACACGTGCATTTTTTTAAATTATTTTTGTTCGCCCTAAAGCATATTATCCTTAAAACATGAAGGACTACTTTTTTTTTTTTTATTACATTTTCACCCCAAACAAGGCATCTCTCTGTTTCTGCCTCTGCTAGATGTTGTCCTTGCAAAGGTTCTATCTATCTATCTATCTATCTATCTATCTGGTCAGGCTCCTTGCCCGGATAAATGTGACTCTCTTTCTCTCTCACACTTTCTCCAGGTTCTCTTGTCTTCCACAAACTGTCTCAAATCTTAAAGATCATAGTTGGCGTCATGTGCAATTTGCTGGATATATGTAGATCTAGGTCGTCCTAAGCTCTTGCGATTGTGCCTTAGAGTCCACAGCAATACATTTCTCACCAGCTCTTACTTGATCCTCTGGCAATGATTGGCAAATCATAGACGATGCTCTCTGATGACAGTAGATATGACAGGTAGGTTGGCATAAAGTTGCTAATCTACCTTGCAAAGGTGCAAGGATTAAACAGGTAATTTCATTTAGCATTCCAACTGCACAAAAAACGGTTAAGGTATTCAGGGAACTATCATCCAGTTTTGTTAGGAGTGTTGAGTTATAAACACAGTGGCATGACGTATCCAACAATAATTTTCTTTGTAGCATTCTGTGTCACAATTGCATCAAAGTATCAGTAACCCATCTACATCAATGACTCCATCTACAAGCACTAAATTTCTTTATTGGTTTGATTACTCTGCTTGTCATCAAGTAAGAAAATTGATCTGAGACATTCTCCTCAAGTCTCTTCTGCCCAAATGTGTTAGTGGGCAACTGAAAACCTAGTCAAAGAATGCTTCAGTAAAGCCTTGTAGTGATATGTTGTATATGTTATATATTGGTTTATATTTGAGGAGATGATATATTAAAACGTGTCATGTGTTATCTAGTGGATGTAAGATATTGTTCTTTTAACAGACAGATAATAAACGTATAAATCGTATGTATGTTGTTTAGCCAGGAGGACATGATATTGACGTGTAAACTGAGTCATGTTGTATCAGACTTATCACATGGGATATTTTTGCAGTTCATATGTAAGAAGAATAATATATGCGTCATACCTTTTTTCTTGAAGAGTTCTTCTGTATCTTTCCGCTGCTCTGTCACGAACATGAAACGATCAGCATCATCCAATTGAGACATCTGTTCTTATTTGTGAAAACCATAAAACAACTCTTTATATTTTTATATTATAAATTTATTACAGTTGTCTCAAATGGTTTTCACAGGATCTGCAGTTTCTACATTTTCTATTCTTACAGCCCGCTTCTAACTGTCTGTCCACCCTTGTCTAGCCGTCTGTCTGCTCTGGTGGTCAATCCTCAACTCCCTGAATCTCTCCAAAACTAACTACATCACGTGTTCTCTTACGTCACCTAATTACATGTCTCATACCAATCTAATTCACCTAGTCATTTGTTTATTCAAAACCCCAAAATAATGTTTACATATATTTTCTATTTTCACATTCCTTTTGCGATTTACGCGTCAATCATTTCTTCCTCAATTTAATTGTTTATTCTTCTAATCATAATAACTGATCCAGCGAGCATCCGTCGCTCAAATCAATTAATAAGAATACAATAACAATAATAATAATGTTTTGACCATTGCTCCCGCTTGCCACAGTTAACAGATACTACGCTATGATAACAGCCTAAAGGGTCATAACATTACAATATCTCACTTTCTTGAATGCATAAAAAATAAGGGAAGTTCAAAAGGAGATATAAGTGATACAAAGATTTTTTTTTATACTCAACCATACAGAATTCATATGTAATCTTGACAGAAAGTAGAAAAATGTTCTCTGATGAAATCTTTGTGGTGATTAAAATAATCTGTTGTTAAATTTGGTTGTGCTGAATCTGTAGCAAGATGTAAGTGTGCTTGACGTGTCATATGTGGCATGCAATTGTGAAAAGCTTGGTGGTAGTTATACACTGGTATGATCAAAATGGAAGAGATTGAAGGAACATCTTAAATATTCTTTGAAGAGAGACATCTGGGTTGATGACGCGAGAAAATGAAGATAGGTGGCCACACTGGGTGAGGTGTTTGAAGTGAGGTGTCATGAATACAAGAACAGATCCTGATTTCTAACTCCTACTTTTTTTTTTTTTTTACTTGTTTAATTTGGAGATTTTGTCACTTTTGGAAAAATCTTGGAAAAATCTCAAGAACTCGAAAAATACACAACACTATATTTAAATGGAGACACTTTTAATTGGATAAAAATAAAATGTTTTGTTGATTTGAAAATTTTAGAAATTTAGTAGGCAATCTTCCATCTGAGGAGATAATGACATGCGTCTTAGTGTTTCAGCAGATTATCATTGAATGTCTCCGAACGTGGCTCTGGAGCCCTATTCAGGAATCACAGTTTTTACTGCTGGACACAGGAAGTAGAATGGGGTCTCAGCCTTTTGGTGCTGATTTCTGTATCGTCTCCTGTCTGCCAGCATCAGGTTTATGTTGTCCTCTCCTCTTTCCACACACAGCCATACAACACCTCAACAGGCGCTGCAGTCGTCTGCCAGCTACTCCCAGTCAGTTTCAGGTCGTGTTTGCATACATCCTTGCAGTAGAGTACCAGGTGACCTCTAGGGCACTGTTCTGTTGCCAGCTCACAATACAATACACCCTTGCCATCATCTATCTGGACGACGGCCATATTCCCAAGGATAATATTTGGAGAATTTCAGTGTAAGACACCGTTTTCAAACAAGACTATTAATTTCAGACTTACCATATATGGCAATCTTAGTAAGGTAAGAAATCATGGAGCACCCCACAAGACCACGACATCCAACTTCAATGGGCAGCACGTGACACGACCAGCCCTTTTCTACACAGTCAGATTAAAGGAATTCCTAACACTTGTTCTTGCACTCATGTGCAGCCTCCATACTTTCTTCCCATGGGACTGTCAACTCCACTAGGAGAACACATTTCTATAAATCTGACCAAACAACAATGTCTGGCATTGGTTCTCCATATGTCACAACAAGAGAATGGTTTCTTAAGATTATTATTTCAAAGGCATTTTGGAACTAATCAAATCAAGAATATTAATTTTTTTTTCTGCTCTCCTGTTTGGACTACTGTTCTCATCTTGGATGTTAGTTTCATAATCAGCCGATGTAACCTCTGACCTTCTTCAGATGCTTCTTGTCGAACTCAGCAATCTAAATGGAAAGCTTTATTCAATCCACAGGAGTAGATTCTTCTTGTTCCATCAGCCATAACCAGCTAGAAGTCTTAAGTAGTATCGCCTATAATGATGATTTAACCTTCAACTTCAAGAAGAACTAGCAAAAAGACCTGACGTTGCCCAGGATTGTATGAAGATCATCGAATACTCCATATTTCCGATACTTTTAATGTCTTCACAATCGATCAGTATTTATGCTTAACTAATCAATCATATTGTCATATGAAGAAACCCGAATGTACTCACATTCATCGAATCAAATCAAATTTTCTAACCAAATTCCCTCTTTTGTAACTGGTAAATTGCAATCAGCAGTTAAGTCCTCAGCATACTTTGGTAATTATTGGTTCCAGTGACAAATGTTGGATAGTAGGGTATCAAATTATCGATTAATAAGTGTTGGTGCATAATATACCGACAGACATGGTGTATATAACTTTTACGATGAACAATGTTTTGACTGAGCTGAACTGAAACAATGACATGGACATATTGACATGTTATTTTGAGGGGATAACAATTACTTTTACATGAGGGGGCTTCAAATGATGAGAGGAGACAATATTCTATTAGTGGAGAGTTAGAAAAATGGTCTTTGGTTGAGAGGAAGAAGACATATATGTGTATATAATAGCAACAATCTATGTAATAGACAGTCTGTAAACATTTAAGAGTTTGATAAGCATTTAATATGACAGTAACAACTGGACGAATTCACATGCCTGTTTCTTCAAAAGATGACATCACATAAAGTAATATTTCATATAACATTTATTCACACGCCGTGTCAACATGTCAGAGATTACAACACTTGACTTCAAATTTTGTTATTGATTTCATGGTGTTTTCTCCTCGACTCTTGATTCTCTCTGCCTCCCAATTCTTGACTAACTGATATGTGGCTTTTTAAAGCTTTCTCCTAAGATCTAGATCATCTTAAGTGACATATTCTAGAGGTCACATTTCTTTTTAAATCATTGTTTGTGTTAGTTATGAAAACATATTTGTTTTTCTTTATCTAAAATTCCTTCTTATTATTGTTTATAGAATCTAGTCAAGTTAAATTCCTAAAACATCATTTAATCATATTTATCCTTTAATTGCATTTTTCTATTTAAAACAAATCTAATTTTACTACGATAATAATAATAATAATAATAATGATAATAATAATAATAATAATAATAATAATAATAATAATAATAATAATAATAATCTTCTTGCTCAGGTAATTTGAAGTGCTAATGTACAACATGAATACCAAAATCACAGGAGCTAACTACCATACATGTCTTCATCATTTTAATCCATGCCTTCAGTTGACTGCTTTTGCTTTTCTTTTAGCCAACGGATGCAATTGAGGCCACCAAGTTGTTGATGAATTTCTTCTCGGGATGTTGAAAAATGTATCAAGCAAAACCTTCTTCGTCTCTGTCATACTAGTTGTATCTTGCATGGATGATGTAGTTTAGGATTTGCTTATAGGCAGTACAAAGACGTAAGCTGTGTAAAGATCTTCTTTGCATGGGTCACGTTTTGCAAAGATACAGCAGCATTGCACTAATTAGCATTTGATCTAACCTCAATTTTGTTGCGTTTTCTCTGTTGTGGAGACCACAATCTACTCTGCCGGCAATTATTGTCTTGACAAGAGATAAAATTCTCACCAAATTCCTTTATTTAAGAAAAAAGTCTATTTCTGTAATAATTTCTAAAATAATAATAACAATATTGTAGAAACGTGATTAAAATTTTGCACATATATACACACAAACACAAATGCACACAAGCACACGCAAAAGATACGCACATATATACACACAAACACAAATGCACACAAACACACACGAATACATACACACAAACATACACATACACACATACATGCATACACACATAAACATACAAACACGCACACAAATACACATACATGCACACAGACACACACACAAACAAATTATTTCACAGAGACAGCTAAACAAACAAATATCTTACAAACCGATCGATCATCTGTGGACATTATTTACAAACTTTCATCAGAGGATGAAATTTGTAAACTGTATTTACCAACCATTAAACAAATCTACAATATAAATTTATCTTCTTGTAGTTTCAAAATCAAACCAAATAACCTTTGAACTAACAAATACAAACTTTGCTTCTGACAAACCAATTTTCATTTGTTATTGTTGTGCTATGTTATTCGCAATATGAATAATCTACTTTGCTATAATTTATTTAAAAAATTACTTGGTCAGATTCATACAATCTGATAATATGAAACTTTTTTAACTCATCACCAAAAAATGAAATTTAGCATGGAGAATAAATCAACTCACAACTAAAACTTATTTCTCTTACTGTATAAGTTTTAAAAAAAACAAAAAAACAAGGAAGTGATCACATTACTGAAGAAGCAGGACAGGAACTAAATGATCACAAGAGCATAACTGCGGTAAATACAGAGTTAAAGATTTTAGCCAAGAACCTACAGAGTTATGCAGAGAGTTATCGGAATTGATCAAACCTGAGCAAAACTGTGCAATGGATTCGATTCAGAAGAACGTGCATCTGATTAATACAATCGCAGAGGAATAAATGACATGGCGGTCATGCTAATCAACTTGAATCAGTCCAAAACTTTTGATAGTGTTGAGCAACACTTTGTGTCATCTGTTTTGCAGATGATCAGTTTTTGAATTGGACGTTTACAAATGTATCCCTGTTTTGTATTCCTCTCCAACAGTAGTGATGTAGCTAAACAGAAAACATTTGGAATCCTTCTCTCTCTCTCTCTCTCTCTCTCTCTCTCTCTCTCTCTCTCTCTCTTTCACTCACTCACTCTCTCTCTCTCTCTCTCTTTTTCTCATTTGGTGCAATCAATGCTTTCCTCTATAACCCCTGTTCTATAACCTTGCGTTCGAGCTGCTACATCACATGCTAAGGAACAGACCAGCAAGTTTAGTCCTACATGAAATCATTTTGCCTGGCGTGGTATGAATTAGGGTTTCTGTGTTTGTCGATGATGTCATTATCTTTGTGTTGTGCTTCCAAAACACCAAGACGGTGATGCTTACGTATTATGAAATGACCGTAGGAGCAAGTCAATTGACCTGCAGTTGAGTGCTTGGAGTGATCACACTATGCTTCTGTCTCCTTTCTATTAGACTGACGGCTCAGTTCTAATTTTTGGAATGTGATTTGGACCAGGTTTCCAACTCGAAAGGAATTCATTAACGGTACAAGAATTGACTTTGAAGGAAACTGTCCTTAAAAGGTAGAGATAACTTATATCTTTTCCTTCATCCTTTACCAACTAACTATACTTTTCTGCCTGCAAACTGTCTAAAGGTCCTTCAGTGCCTTCTACTCTTAGAAAGAATTCTAACTAGAAAGATATTGAGGAAATGAATGCCAACAATAATTATCTACTTCATTTTAAATGTTATAGCAGCAGCTGTAACATTACTCACATTTATACACGGGGTCCACACGTTGTAGACTCAGTTGCAAATGAACATAAGACAAGTAATAACTCAAACACTTTTTCGTAACAATGAAATTCATTTCCTCATTCTTCCACACCACACGTGACTTCTCGTTTGATTGTGACGTCACTCACGTCTCTAATGTGATTGCCTTCTTGAACATGCTTACAGTGATGTTATTTTGCATGTATTTGTAGATGTGTGTCCATGCTCTGTTACACACCAGCAGATCCCGAAGATTATAAAAGACAGAGTTTGCTAGCCAAGAGTCGGCACTGCTGTCTACTCATCCACATTGCTTCTTTCAGCCCTGAAAATTATCTCTTGGGATGCAAACTATAAACTTGCCAGGCCACGGGCGCTAGTTTCAACGAGATGGCTCCCACATCCAACATGGCGGCAGTCACACGAACATACAAACATGAACATACAAACAAGCACATACAAATATATACTGGCAAACACTTATGAACTCGACTTAGTTTTAACTAGACAAAGTTGCGTAGAAACATTCACTTAATATGAAGTTTTCACTCTTCCATACTAATGTAACATTTATCCTATACATTAACTCAATTTTTTTTCCCTTGTCCAGGCTTATGGACTACTAGCAGGCTGCCTGGCTTTGCCCAATCGTAAAATATGCTCAAATATGATATTTTTATTCATGTTTATTATTAGAGAACCAATACTCTTTTGATTATTGTATTGTAGTGATTTCAAAAAGAAAAAAAAGAAAATATGACTTGGTTGCCATCAGCTAGAATTGAAACCAAAACATGTAACTATCCAGCTTTAGTTGTTACCGTCTGATCTGAATTTATACGCATATAAACATTTTAAAAAAATAATGTCGTTAAAGATATTTGTGTATGTGTAGAGTTGACTTACACCTGCTAAGTTCCAATTTTTTCCAATTTTGACCCTTTAGCAGCTAATTTTACCAGCTAAAAAACAAATCGATCTAGTTTCACAGGTCCAAATTCCTATATATCAAGTTTCAAGTCTGTAGACCAAATATTGACGGAGTAGTTTGGTAGAGACCATTCACCACAAAGACAGACAGACAGACAGACAGACAACATCACTTTTATATATGTACAGTGCCAGTAAAAAGAAAATCCTCACTTGTAATTTTTTCAAAAACTGCAAATTTAAGCTAAATTTAATGTAACTGTTTAAACAACCTATACCTCATTGTATTCGCCTTTTATTCCTCTATAATTTTACGCGTTCATATTTAACTTTTAATTAAAATATTCTAGTGTTCACGTCAATTTAAAAAAATAACTTCAAATTGAGGAGGCAAAATGAAAGTCTGTAGCAACAAATTCGCTTAAAATCAACTTAAATTATCGTCCCTAAATCAGTTTAAAATATGCAACAACAGACAACAAAGCATCTCTAATCGTAATTGTTGTTGTTCCAGGTTATACAACGTAACATTTATTCAATATGCCACGACTTTCTCTTAGTCATCGTCAGGAGCTCATTAATCTCCACCTTTCTGGTTTATCCAATCCAGAAATCGGCCACAGATTGAAATGTGATGAGAAAACGGTACGAAAGACTGTGCACCAAAACACTGGCAGTGTTCGTGATGTCCCTAAATCTGGTCATACTAGGGGTATTTCTAACAGGGAAGACAATGCTATCAAGATCTGCGGCCTAAGAAACAGATTTAAAACAGCTCCCCAAATCCAATAACAGTGCAATCTTTCTACTGTCAAGAACAGGTTAAAGGAATTTAATTTGCGAGGATATGTTGCAAGACGCAAGCTAACGATTTCTGTAAAGAACAGAAAGTGTCGTCTGGACTTCGTAAGATGCAATAAAGATCATGACTCTTCATATTGGTAAAAAGTGCTTTTTAGCAACGAAATCAAGTTCAATAGGCTAGGCAGGGATGGTAGGCAGTACATTCGTCGGAGGAAAGATGAAGAATTTAATCCTAGGTGCTCAGTTTCAATGCTGCAAGGTGGTGGAGTTTCAGTTTTGGTGTGGGGCATTATTAGTACAAATGGTCCAGGGCCTATAGTTCACTTGCAAGGTCGAATTAATTCGACCAAATACATTAATATGTTGACTGAGCACTTTCTACCCTACTTTGGTCAGAAATTGGATGATAATCCCATCTTCATGCAGGGTAATGCTCCCATTCACACAGCTGGCAATGTCAAGAGGTTCATGAAAGAGCATGATATTCCGTGTTTGGATTGGCCTGCACAATCTCCAGACCTCAATCCTATCGAAATTACATCAAGCAACAGCTACACAATGATAAAATTTCAAATTTGGAAGAACTTTGGACAAAATTTAAAGAAAAGTGGGATGCCCTTTCTCCGGAGTATTGCTGCAGTCTGATTCAAGGAATTCCCAAAGATTGCAGGCTGTCAAATTGTAGAAGGGCTATGCTACTAAATATTAACTAGTTTATTGTGTTCTTGTTGTATTTGTGTTGCATTAATGTCCTAAAGTTACATTTAAATAACACTTTTCAATTGTGCGGACTTTCTTTTTGCCTCCTCAATTTGAAGTTATATTTTTAAATTGATGTGAACACTAGAATATTTAAATTAAAAGTCAAATATGAACAGGTAAGATTATAGAAGAATAAAAAGCGAATCAAATGAGGTATAGGTTATTTAAAAAGTTACCTGAAATTTAGCTTAAATTTGCAGTTTTTGAAAAAATTACAAGTGCGGACTTTCTTTTTGCCGTCTGTGTGCATAGATATCTCCTGCTACTTTTGACATATCTTCTGTTACTAACACGCTTCTTTCTTCTCTTAATATTTACATGTTAACGATGATGGACGAATAAAGCTGCTTTGACTTTTAAAATGAAAGTTTGTTGTTCTATTCCCTGTTTTTTTTAATTTACTGTTTTTAATGTATAATCTAATTTTCTTTTTATTGAAACATTGTTTTAAGTAAAAAAAAAAAAGTTGTTTTTTGGAGCAATGAAATCCTATATTTATTTCCCTTCCTTCCACGATACAAAGATGTGACACAAGCGTCGGAAAATGGGATCGAAAAGCCAGCACCCTAGAGGATGAACACTCTGGCCTGCAAAAAATGCCCAAGCAGCCCTGTCAGCATTTCCCGGTAGGGGTGTCTCAGTCGATTAGCAATAAAGTAATCTCTTTCCAAAAGGGAGAAGGTAAAGTCTGGGTGGGTGGACCTCCTAGAACTTCTCAGGACCAAAGCGATACTTCAGTCAACAGGAGAAAAATACATCTTAACAATGGCCTAGACACTGTTGCTTTGGTGCCGAGGGTAAACTCCGAGATTTCATGTAATCGACCGTACATTAAGAAATTACCAAGTGTCGATTTTATTTATTCTAAGATTTAATAGTGAGGTGACTCCCCCTTCTCTCTCCACTTGGTGCGTAAAAATGATTCAATAATTGTGCTTTAAAAGTGATAAGCAACATTAATCTGTAATTTTTTAAAATTAAAACAGAAGTTGCAAAAATTCTCTGAAGCCTTGTCCATCCAAATTGGTAGCTGACATTTTAGTTTGAATCCTTTTTTCATTTCAATTCGAAGCTCATATATTTTTTTTTAATGTGGCAGCCGTTACATGGCATTTGCCATCAATTGCTGATCAATAAATTTAACAAACAAAAGGAAAATTGGGGCACGAGGGAATTCCACGCAGCATTTGCAAACACAATTTGTAACAAAAGTTTAAGACCATTTCACAATGAACCTTAGAAATGAAAATAGAATTTCTGTTTTTTTTTAATGAAAATTGCTCCAGACAAGATGTGAAGCCACTTGATGTAAAGAGATTATAAGAATGAAGTTGATTATCGCAAAGACAGGAGATGTCTATTGATATTAGTCTTGTAAAAACTAAAGCTAGAGGTAAGAAGAAAACAGTAAGCAGGAAGAGAGTTCCGCAAGCCTGCAGTTCTTAGAAAGAAACTGCTGGAAAACTACCATGTTTTCTTGAACATGATGCATAGCTTACATTAATTTTGCTTTGAAATATGAGATAAAGGATTCTTTTCATTTTAAATATATTAAAAAAAACATTACGAAATAGAAAAATAAAATTAAAATTACATTTATTTATTTGTTTTTGTAAGTGGTTCATCACTTGCCAAGACCAAAACCTACTCGAGGATAAAGGTTATTGAAATTTTCAGTTGGATGATAGAAGAGTAGTATGAAAGGATTGAGAGCTATGATAAATTCCAGGACAACTAGATAAATATCTGCAGACATTGAACTTGAAAATGACCATGTTGTAAACTGTAGGGAAACATTCCTGTGGTAACCTGTTCTACAGGTGAGTTCTTATGGAGAAACTGTGTTCATGAATATTCCACTTGATTTTAAGTAAACAGAGGAAGAATGGAGAGTTATTTGTAGTATGCTGAGAAAGTTTTATGGGTTTGAAGTGGAGTAGGGTGTTACAAAAAAAAAGCACTTTTCTTGTAAATAAGAAAAATATTAGATAAGTAAAAATGAGATTAAGATAGACCGAGATTCGAACCTTTTAAGCAAGGTTCGGAAATAGATTCAGAAAGGAATTCACATTGTTCAGTTTGACATTAAATAGTTAGACATATTGTTGTAAAAGGAATTTCAATTGTTCAATTCTTTTTATGACAATTGCATTAAAATAAGGTCAGAGAGAAGAACGAACAATAGAAAATTAAAAAGATATTGAAAAATAAGTTAGGTCGAAAAATAGGTTAGTAAGAATTCTTTGTCTGCAGAAATGGTTTGGACATGTGCGAACCACGCATGTTTAGGCCACGTGAGTTTTCACATGTGTGTGGCATGTTTTGAAGCCATACATGACGTCATAGCAGAAAATGAATTCTCAATATAGTTTGCTAGTTTTAATGAGATTGGACAGACAGACAGACAGAGTTGGAGACGAAGATAGGAGATAGAGCTGACATGGTCAGAGGAGGATCCCATTAGAAGCGAAGGGGAAAGTTTTAAACATGTAGAAACAACTTTGAATTCCTGGATGTGATCATCATTTTAACGGTCAAATGGAATAAAAGAACATCTCATATTTTTGTAACGGCCATCTTCGTGTCATCATTCTCCCAAATTGAAGTTAATGTGAAGTCATCGTTATTAATGAACTTTGTTCCTACTCATCGTTTAATGAACATTGTGTATAACTCATCTAAGTAATGTGTCCCCCCCCTCTCCATCTAAGTAATGACTGTCCCCTCTGGTGTTAAAGAACTGATCACCCTCTCTCAGTCGCTATGTTAAGAATCTACAGAACTGTATAAATGTCTCCTCTCTCTCTTCTCTATCTTCCCCTCATCATCTTAAAAAGACCCCAACTCCACAACATACTTATATGGTGCCGTGACCAGGATATAACAATTAAATTAGAACAATTAGAATTACATTAGAACAATTAAAATTCCTTTTACAACAATATATCAAACTATTTTATGCGAAACTGAACAATGCGAATTCCTTTCTGAATCTTGAATGAGCTTACAAGGTTCGAATCTCGGTCTATCTTAATCTTATTTTTACTTATCTCATGTTTTTCTTACTTACAAGAAAAAGGCTTTTTTCTTGTAACAAGGGTATCAGAGCTTGAAGTTCAGCACCTACAATAGAAATCCTGATAGAGCCTCTTCTGTGAGAAAGAAGCTGTAGGGTAGAGAAAGTATCTCTTCCCATTGTCAAACCAAGAAAGAACGCCCTTGTTGCACTTTTCCAAATGTGACGCTAATAATCCAGCTTGGATTGGGTCTGACTTTTATACAGAAACAGAATTGCATTTAAAATCAAGTACTTTCTGGAGCAGTAGAATGGTCCAATCGTTTTTCTTTTGGTGTTGTGGAAGGTCATGTTGGTGATGTTCTCAATGTATAACCAAACAGAGTAGTCCAGCAGGTTCAGGTCAAAGAAGGGGGAGGGGTCAGTGGGAGAAGGGTACAAAGTCGAAGCACATCTTCTGAAGCCAAACTTGGATCTCTTTGAACTTGTGGGCTGGAACCGAGTCCTGCTGCCACACCCAGGTTTTGCCATCGGTCACCTGACTGCACCAGCAGGGGATCACCACACTCTACAGCACATCCAGGTACACTTTGGTGTTGACTTTCAAGCCGACTTTGAAGATTTGAGGTGGCATGATGTGGCCCTCACTTGAAACCACACCGAAAACCATAACCGTAGCCAAAAACTTTGTTTTCATCACCCGGAGCATGTCCCTCAAGTGTTGAACTGTCCAGATTTGCATTTAAAGGGTGCTGGCAATGGTCCTGTTGTCATAGTTTGGATCAGTAGAGAGCATGAGTTGTATAGTGGTGCATCTCCGATCCCTCTCGTTGAACATTGTGTCATTTTCAGAGATGATAGAAAGCTCCTATCGCTCTTGGGATTTGTACACAACTGACCAACTAGTAGATTCTCTGCAACAAAAACAGAGAACCGGCTTTCATCAAAGGGAAATGGAATCATGTCATCTTTTCTAGGGCGACAATTTTATCGTTCCATTCCTGTAGTTTGGCGAATCCAACATCAATTTTATGCATTAAAAAAAAGAAATTAGTTCAGTAAGAATTTAAATTGTCATCGAAGGAAATGATGGTATGTATCAACAAATTGAGAAAGTTGGATAGTTGAGAGAACAGCTAGGTTGAGCGCAATTTTTATCTGAGGATCAATAGACAGATTGGAGAGACAACAGCTGAAACGATTGCCAGACAGACACGTGTGCATCAATTGGAGATGATCTCTCTCTCTCTCTCTCTCTCTCTCTCTCTCTCTCTCTCTCTCTCTCTGTTGTTGCAGTAAATATTTGCAAAGAAAGGAAATAAGAATTGTCTGAATCAAAGGAAATCACTGATCAGCAAACAGAGAAGCAAAGAAAGTTAAAAATGGGGATGATCTCATTTTTTTATGAAGCAACGTTGTTAGTGTGTTCTACTCTGCCGTTATTTTCATGCTGCTCCACTTTGTATAACGAAGTCGTTACATGTCAACACTTGGGACACATTAGTGTCCCAAGTGTTGACATGTAACATGGGCACAGTTGCAAGGAAACAAAGATAAGAAAAAACTTGATTCCTTTTCTTTTCAGTTGAAACAACAAACATTTATTTACAGGTACTTCCAGCAAAACACCTTGTCTCTTGTTCAAAAGTTTTCTCATATGCCAATGTGCTTAAGAAGACTCTGCCGTGTCGAACACATGGTACTCTGTCTTTATCCGATCATGTTTAGGACACGTCTTTCCCTGTCACTCTCAGGCCACTTTTTTCTTTATTTTTTAAAAATATTTTCATTTCCCTTTTCATCACTGTGACGTCATCTCACTCACAGCTCAGTGGTTAAAGTACTTGGAAAAATTAATCGTAAAAAGTGATATTTTCCTGAAAGTTGAAGGTTCAATCCTCAGTGAGGGCGACCGAAAATTACAGTGGCAAATTACTTAGGACCTATATACAGTCATGGCTAATGGAACAAGAGCACGCTACCCCCGTGAAATAAATAAAGGGTTCCGCCCAAAATTCCATCCAAATTCCTGAGTTCAACAGAAACATTCCTAAGTCCGACAAGATACACCTGAAGAATGTCGGAGGTTCTCAAAATGAGTCTGATGAATCCAAATAATATGAACAAAGTTTCTCTCCTAAAACTTCTCATTTGTGAAACACAGTAGCACAAGACTGCATCTCTGATAACTACAAAATAGTCCTCCAATCCAAGCTGGAGTACTGGTGTCAGAGTTATTGTTTTCCAAGGATTTGCATTGTGAATCAATAACACACGGCTGCATTGGCCAGAATTTGAATATCTTGATAGCCATATCCACACACTCGCATGTACACACACACACACACATACACACACACACACTCTCTCTCTCTCTCTCTCTCTCTCTCTCTCTCTCTATATATATATATATATATATATATATATATATATATATATAATATACATATAATATATATATTATATATATATATATAATATATATTATATATATATATATATATAATATTTTCGCAAAATCAAGACAACAAAATATGAAATAAGAACATCATATGGCGTATTTCCTTATGCGTTACAATTGTTTCATAACTATTTGGACAAATTTAAATATTATATAATTTAAAAATATTCCAAAAATAGCTACTCTTCAGACAGCAAAATACATTTTTTATACACATATGACTATATTCATAATCCCTATTTTAAGGGATCAAGCAGTTGGACTCACCTTTATACCATTCTTATATTCTATTTTTGTTTGTTTTTTTTTAATTTTTTTTATTGCCTTCAAATTGAGCGATTGTCACATTTTCGTATTTCGGCTTTTTATTTGATGCTTCAACAATTCCCTATTTTTATATTAATTTAATATTTGTATTTTTTTAAAATTTTATAATTTATTTTTCCTCTCCAATTTATTTATTTTATTGATTTATTTCATAAATACTAAATTTCCCAAACATATTATTTACTAAGACATGCCACGGATCTACTGGGTTTAGATTGGATACATAATTAAACTATACTTGTTTTTGCATTTATTTTTCTTATTTATTATAGCATTTATTATTATTATTATTATTATTATTATTATTATTATTATTATTATTATTATTATTATTTTCTTTTTTATTATTATCATTATTATTATTATTATTTTCTTTTTTATTATCATTATTATTATTATTATTATCATTATATGCTTCTTCATTTATTATTATTATTATTATTATTATTATTGTCTTTTTTATTATTATCATTATTATTATTATTATTATTATTTTCTTTATTATTATTATTATTATTATTATTATTATTATTATTATTATTATTATTATCATTATATGCTTCTTCATTTATTTTTATTATTATTATTTTTATACCTATTTTTATTCTTTATATTTCTTCTTCCTTTCACTGCCATGTTATATGATATTGTGTCCTGCTATATTTATCATCGAACTCCTTTATGTATTTGATCTTTCCTTAATATCCTGATCTAGTTAAAGCTTCGTTATAGTAATCCTTATTTTTATCGAATATATTCTCAGTTTGTGATATTCTAGATATTCTTGTTGATATACTGAGGATAACAGCTTTTGTTTCATACTTTTAGGATGATTAGATTGCTAGTCTATATACATATATATTTTACAATTGCAGTCTAATGTTATTTTTAACTTAAGTTCATTAAAAAATGTTATAATTTTCTTTCTAGTTTTATTCTATAATTCGATCTTGAATTAACTCCAAATAATGCATCATCTCTATATGGACCTCCATTTAAGTTTCCTACGCAGACTCCAGAGGACCCATAGTAACATCAAAATGGTTTTCTCTATCCTTCCTTGTCCATAATTCCTTATCATATCTTATTAAGGTTCTTTTCACTAGTTTTATCATTTCTATTTCTAATCTAGATACATCTGTTTTAATTTCTGCTAATTTTAAGTGCTTTCTCAAATAGGTTAGGATAATGGGATAATAATATGATATGGATAATATGAGTTGATATGAAACATAATGAATTAACTGTTTTTGCATTTAGGAATTCTCGTCGCCCAGCGTCACCAATTTTCTCTGTAACATTGTTCTTTTTCAATATATCTTTAAAACCTATGTTCCAAGTTGTACTTTTGCAGTCTCAATTCTGAGTCCACATCAAATCTTTTTATCAGTTTTTATCAAAATCCATTATATAATCTTGATTCTCGAAAATTCTAGAAGATTCTCGAAAATGTCTCAAATTTAAGGCTTAAGCCTAAGGAGTCTTTATTAGGAATCGAAGTTCAGGGAATTTTACTTAATTGATGTTTAATGACTATTAATAAAATATAATAAAAATCTAAAATATTTTAATTTTCAAATGGGAGATTGTTCCCCTTGAAAACCTTCTTAAATACTCAAAAGAAACTGACAATTCAGGAATATTTATTAATCAATAACTAAAACCTAGTTTTAAAATTTCACTAAAACTAAAGTCACAAAAAAATTTTCACATTTTTTTAATACTCTTTGCATAAAGCTAAATTAAACTAAATTTAGTCCCCATTTGGACTCTTTCTGCCTAGCAGCTGTTTTGAAAAACTTATTAATGATCTGTTAATTAGTTTAGGAGTGAATCTGATAAATACAAATATATAAACATATGTCTAACTTTATATGAATAGAGATAAATACATGAACGTGCATGAAATATATACGAATGAACAATGAAAGAAAATAACACAGAATAAACCTTTTTTCTTTTGAATTGAAAACAAACTAAGTTTTGCTTGTAAAGTCATTATCTATTCAGCTTGTGTTCATAGAGAGGAAAGTCAAGCAGATTAAATAAACAAGGTCGAAAGGATATTAACAGACTTGTAACATTCTTTAGATTATTGGAAAAACCTGAGGTTATTTGTATACAATTATTTATACAATTACAGAGGGTAGAAATTAGGTGATGGTCAGTATAGGTTTAAAGTAAGAAAAATTAAATCACAAAAAAATTTTGGTAAATTATTAATGTAATGTTATGACCCTTTAGGCTGTGATCATAGCGTAGTATCTGTTAACTGCGGCAAGCGGGGTCAAGGGTCAAAACATTATTATTATTGTTATTGTATTATTATTAATTGATTTGAGCGACGGATGGTTGCTGGATCAGTTGTTATGATTAGAAGAATAAACAATTAAATTGGGGAAGAAATGAATGTATGTGTGAATCGCAAAAGGAATGTGAAAATAGAAAATAGAAAATAGATGTAAACATTATTTTGGAGTTTTGAATAAATAAATAACTAGTTGTGGACATTAGGTTGGTCTGAGACACGTAATTAGGTGATGTAAGAGAACACATGATGTAGTTAGTTTTGGAGAGATTCAGAGAGTTGAGAATTGACCACCAAAGTGGACAGACGTCTAGACAAGGGTGGACAGACAGCTAGGAGCGGGCTGTAAGAATAGAAAATGTAGACGAACTGCATATCCTGTGAAAACCATTTGAGACAACTGTAATAAATTTATATTATGAAAATATAAAGAGTTGTTTTATGGTTTCACAAATAAGAACAGATGTCTCAATTGGATGGTGCTGATCGCTTCATGGTTCGTCACGGAGCAGTGGGAAAATACAGAAAACTCTTCAAGAAAAAAAGGTATAAAGCATATATTATTCTTCTTCCATATGAACTGTAAAAATATCCCGTGTGATAAGTCTGATACAACATGATTCAGTTTACAGGTCAATATCATGTCCTCCTGGCTAAACAACATGCATATGATTTATACGTTTATTATCTGTCTATTAAAAGAGCAATATTTTACATCCACTAGATAACACATGACACGTTTTAATATACCATCTCCTCAAATATAAATGAATATACAACATTAAGAGCCGTTGAAAAAAAAGACTGTTTTATTTAAGTATACAAAGTTTTCTTAATTCTATCCTAACTATCATTCAGAGAGCTTTTTGTGCCAAATTTGGGACAATTGTATCTTATAGTTTGAAAGTTCATCATCATCATCATCATCATCATCATCATCATCATCATCATCGGTTTAACGTCCATTTTAAATGCTGGCATGTGTTGGACAGCTTTAGAAATCAACTTCCAAACTAAGGTGTTAAAGGTGGTGGTTGGGTTCTCACTGCTAGCGCTGTTGTGTGTGATGGAGGGAGAGTTGGTGGGGCTCTCGCTGCTAGCGATGTCGTGTGCAGGGGAGGGTGAGTTGGTGGGGATCTGCGTTTGATTTGGAGGAAGAGGGGATTCGCTATTCGGACTGATATTTATTCATTTATTATTATTTTCTTTCGTTACTTTTCTCCTCTCTACTTGGATCATTACAGTAGCAATTCGTTTCTGTTTGACAGATTCTTTTTGGTGCGAATGAATGTGTGCACAAGATAAAAGAAAAACTTGTATGTGAATCATTGAGTCAGCACAGATTCACTCAGGTATTTCTTATAATTAATATTTAAAAACAGCTGGTTTTTGTTTTTGTTTCTGCCTTTTTTTTTTTATTATTATTAAATTATCTAATTTAGTATCCTTTATTTAATGCTCACAGAGTTTGAGATCTGTATGAAGTTTTCCAACAGGACAACACCTGTATGAACTCCTGCTGGAAATTGAGGCACACGTGTTTGTGTTTGAGTTGTTCAAAAGAAATTACTTTTTTTTTTTAATCGTTATTATTCTTGAAGTTTTTTTTTGTTACATTGACCACATTAATGTGAATATGAGAAAGCAATAATAAGCGAAAAGAACGAAATTAATAAAAGAAGAGGAAAAATCCAATAAGAAATCAATTTATTCTGCGAACCGTAACTGATTCTCATAGATACAATCTTTACATTTTCCCATGTGTGTGTTTGTCATTTCAAGCAATCATATCCCCACTCCTATCTACTCATGCAAAGCCAGGTTATGTGGTTGTGTCTCTAGACTGTGCAGTCACACACACACACACGCGTGCGCTCACGTGCAAATAAACGAACCGTTATTCATTTCAATTCCCCACACATTTTGCATAAAAATAAGTTCTTCCAGCAACGGTACAATTTCAAATATGGCCACACACTTTTCTCACAACGACACAAGTGGAATTAACATATTTCTGGCAGACGCAGTTGGCGACAGAATCACGTGACGCAAGCGACCAATGAGAAAATTCAGAAGATTGTCTTTTTAACGCTTTTCCAAAAACCAAAATATCAGCAGTAGCAATCTTGGTTTTAGAGCCAGCCCAAAATGTATAAAAACGCATCAAACAGTCTTCTAAGGTGAATTCAATTAATCCAATTCATTTCGTTCATTCAGTCACTTCAGTCTTCTTCCTTTCTTCTCGCTCCAACGAGAACATACCTCTCGTCTTCACAACATCGTCGCTGCCAAAGCCGTCAACACCATGATTACACACGCCACGCAGACATTTAAAAATCACTTATGAATACACGCATCCATTCCGCACATTTTCTAATTAATAAAAAGGAATTACTTTCCTCACGAATTACCTTTCTCATGGGACTTTTAAATAAAGCGAACTTCGCCAGATAAAACACAAACTTTAAAATAATCTCCATATTCTCACACAGGACTTTAATCTTCTAAACACCTTGATTCCACGAAGCACTTTCATCTAACATTTAATCATAATGACTTCGAAAGAACTTTCACCGATCGGACCTTTGCTTATTCACCTTGTTTTTTTGTTAACTAATAAATGTGGTGCATTTTAAATCAGAAGGAGGTGTCGTTTTGTTTTATTCTTTTTTTATTATTTTGTTTGGGGCAAAGAAATTTAATTTCACTTAAACTTCTGCACCCTTAAAAGGCCAATGAAAATATACCTGTCCTGAAATATATTCATCCTCTAACTCACTCACACACGTTTTTGGTATTTGATATTTAAAGCTTGAAATATTATTCTTGTTTAATGTCCGTTTCCATGTTCGCATAAGTTAGACGATTTTAGTCTGATGGCTCTTCTCCAGGCCGCTCAGTCTTGTCTGGTTGTAATCTCAATAAGGTAATCCTTAACTAACTGATTCCCTGTCATACATGGTCTACCCCACCCCCTCCGCCTCAATAAACCAACATCTGCTGACTGGATTTACATCATTCATATTTTCAACGCCATCTATTCTGGCGCAAAATATTAACAATGTTGGGAATGTGTAATCTATTCCTCAACTCTTCTGATGACTTCCTATCTCTGAGACTTATTCCACTGAACTTATTGCAAATTCTTTATATAATTATCTCTTGATTGCCAATACTAATATGATTGAGAAAGGTATGGACCTAGCTATGGGGAGAAGAAGAAGAAGAAGAAGAAGAAGAAGAAGAAGAAGAAGAAGAAGAAGAAGAAGAAATACAACAACAACAACAACAACAATAAAAATAATAATTCTGATTTCGTTTATCAACGTTTCTCTGGAAAGGGATGGGATTCAGTTCCAGAGAATTCCCCTCAATCTCGGCTCCAAACCAGGAGCTTCAAAGATCAAGGGTTTTTTTAAGATGTTGGTGGTACTTACAATAGCAGAGGTCTGAAGGCCACCTAAAACATAATAATAATAATAATAATAATAATAATAATAATAATAATAATAATAATAATATATAAAATATATGTCTGTCTGTTTGTCTCCATATTTTCAAACTCTATCTCCTCCGAAACTAAAAGTCACAGAGTGGCGCTAGGAACCTCAAATGATTGGATTTTTTATGGCCCGTTCTTTTATGGGCCTTTAGCCGGTTAAAATAGTTTTTTAGGGATCAAAAATTGGAGCAAAACAAAAAAGAAATCGTTAGACATTTTGTACATTCATCTTAGTTTATTTTTAATTTTTAATTTTTAATCATTTCATATGCGTGTCCCATTGGTACAGTGGTTACCAGCTTTGAATGCTACAGTTTTGCTTTCGGTTTCGATTCTAGCTGATGGCACCCAAATACTGCTTTTTACTTTTGAAATCATGACTCTATAATAATATATATACGAAATCTGGACAAATTAAAATACAATATTTAAGCATATTTTACGTCCAGACAAAGCCGGGCGCCCCCACCACCGTCGCTAGTAATAGTATTAATAATAATAATTGCTGTAGGAGACTTATTGTCACTCAGACTCCAGATTACACTACAATTTGTTGTGAAAGAGAAAGCTTTGAAGATGGCTTGCGTGACTACTCCTAGTAAGTAAAATAAGAATAATAATCGCTGTCCTGACAGATCACATGGTGAAGATCTGAAGATCAAAGAAATGGAAAAACAAAGCAAATATGCAGAAATTGTCAGAGAACTGATAGGAATATAGAATATGAGGAAAGTCGATATAATTCCAATAATTATAGGAGCACTAGGAACAGTCCTGAAAAATCTGGAAAAAAGATTAGAAGAAATTGGAATAAAAGACAAACTTTAGACCATACAACGGGCAGTATTCACAAAAACAACTGAAATCTTAAGAAAAATCTCAAATTCCGAATCTAACTTACAAACTATAAATACTAACCAGTTCCATCTGAACGGCAACAGAAATAAAACAAAAAGTAGAAATCACCACATGAAACCAAGGAGACTGAAACTGCAAGAATCTTATAAATTGCCACTCCCACCCCCACAAAAAAGGCATCAGCTTTAACTGGTACCACATAAAATAGTCGTGAGGGGACAAGGAGGATGAAAGGACCAAGGAGGGAAAGCACTGCAAAGACCTCCACTGGATGAATGCAAAAAAATTCCAATGATGACCAATGATCGTTGCTAATGAGAAATCAATTGTAAACGGCTGTTGCGATAAGGCAAATTCATTTGCAAAGGTTATCGAAAGAGGTGAAAATTGCTGGAAACCTGGTGACACTTGTTGTCACTCAGAATCCAGGTCATACCAGTGATTATCATCAGTGAGTAATCTCTAATGATGGCCTTTGTGAGAACTCCTAGTGTGTAACAATAAGAATAAGAAGAGGAGGAGGCGGGAGAGGAGAAGAGGAGGAGATGAATAATAATAGTAATAATAATAATAATAATAATAATAATAAGAAGAAGAAGAAGAAGAAGAAGAAGAAGAAGAAGAACAACAACAACAACAACAACAACAACAACAAGAAAAAGAACAAGAAGAAAAAGACGAAAAGAGGATGAGATGAAGAAGAACAACAATAACAATCAGGCGAAGAAGAAGAAGAAGAAGAAGAAGAAGAAGAAGAAGAAGAAGAAGAAGAAGAAGAAGAATCAATCCTTGACGCCTGTCTTCGCTCATCTAGAACAGAGGACAGTGATTCTTACTACCCCCACCTCCGGTCTAAATTTCAACTATTGCTAATACTACTTAATAACGTTGACGTGTCGTCCGTGTAATATACGAACACTGTATGCATCTTGTAAATAAAGTAAAGTTGTTTTTTATTGTTTTAATAAATATTCTCGTTTTATGTGACTTGAGATGGGCTTGTAATGTAATTAAACTAGCTTTATTTTTAAGCTGCAGTTTAAAGGTCATTGTTCATTTCATTTCAATATTTTTATGATGAAATCTTAGACCATTTTCTAATGTATTTTACAAAATATTTCTCACTGTTTGTTAAAGAATGTAAATCTCTTAACAAATTTTCTATGCAACTGTTTAACTGTTTAACTGTTTAAATGTTTAACTGTTTAACTGTTTAACTGTTTAACTGTTTAAATGTTTAACTGTTTAAATGATTAACTGTTTAAATGATGTAAAATGTTTAACTGTTTAAATGATGTAAAATGTTTCAATAATGTAAAATGTTTAAATGATGTAAAATTCTTTTCTAATTGCGAATTTTCATGCATTAGTCATTTTGTTGTTTTCAGCCAATATTGTATTAAATGGAATGGAGGAAGTGATGTGAGTTTAATAGCAATTTGGGTTCAACGAATTGTATATACACTGAATGGTTTACAATGTATAATAATAAACTATTATTAGTTTAAGCTCCAACCCCTGTCCCATTGCTGTAATGCTGCGCTCCTGGGCCTGTTTTACAAGTATTTTCTGGGGGGTTTTACGGCCTGAAAGCCACTCGAGGTGACTTAAAAAGTGTATGGTGGTCACTGGAACAAGACCATAGTATCGTTAGTAGTGAACTCATCTAGCTGCTCAACTCCCTACAGACCCTTGTCAGCCACAATTCCAAATAGTAGCCCCTTACAATCCAAGCAGCAATATGCTTTGTTTGGGGTAAAAAAGTGTACAAAAACATATTTTTCAAAGAGCTAATCAATTTTTTGTGTGATTTCTTCCCTTAGCTAAATATCTCTCCATTTTTGTTAAAAGTCTAAACCTGTTAAAACAGAACACAATCATTCATTTTTCATCTTCTGTCTCAAGTTTCTCGTTAGACGTTTTGTGAATAACTTTCTGTTTTTTACAAGGGAGTCACCGCTTATCAAGGCCTGAAAGTCACTCAAGGATAAGGGTTAAACAGTGGACGGTTGTCACCAGGACAACAGTGTATTAATTGTTAGTGGTGAAAATTAGGTAAAATTTGATTATTTAAAAGGTTGGCTCAATAAGAACTTGTTTACATTGGACTTGAAGACAACTGTGCTGTAGTTTGCTGGAAAGCAGGCCAACAGAACAGAATTCCACAGGCAGGCAGTTCTAGGCAAGAAGATTTGTTCATGGAATCTGCATTTAGATTTAGGCACAAACAGAATGGAGGAAATTATTTGTAGTAGTGTAGGATATTTGGTAGGTGCAAGGCGTTCGATGGGTTGCACACATGCAAATTAATTCCATGTAAGGAATGCGAGGTTTTCCACTATTATTTATTAGAATGCATAATTTGATCAGAAATATCAGTTAAAGGATTAGAACAATGGATAATGGGAAATAGTGAACATTCCAGGGTGAAAGAATGTTTATATAAATCGACAGAACAGAAAGCAAGAAAACAATCTGTCACAGAGCGAGGACAAGCTGACATATTTTCTTCACTGCCAAACATCCACACCACACCCCCGCTATGTGCCTTCATTGATGTCAACACCTGTCATAACTAAATCGAAAACTATGGAATAAACAAAATATTTTTATAGATCAGCTGTGTTGTGTTTTATTCACTGTCAGTGTGTATATATCATAGACTAGTGATAAAAGTCAATTTAAAAATTATATAGACTGAAAAGCACATTGAATAACCGATTGCAGTGAATATATAACAGTAGTTGTAGTTAGTCACATGTTTTTGTGAAAGGTTGGCAAGGAGGGGACCATAAATTGGAGTTCAGATGAGCACTTGCCATGAAAATAATGATAGAGTAGAGACAGGCTCGTAACGTCTCTTCTGTGGGAAAGAAGCTGCTGGGAAGAGAAAAGAACATCACCTGCTAGGTTTTGAAGTTGGTTTTGAACTCTGTCAAGACAGGATAGGATGCGTTGAGCAGGTCCGGCTTAAATATGGATTCTTCACTAGTTTGCATTTTGGAGACGGAAGTGTTTTTGAGATAAGTGATTTCAATACTAATTTGCACTTTTTATTTTTAGATTCAAATATTAATAACTACATTTTATTTCAGTATTTAATTTATGTATTTCTGTTGTATTAAATGCTAGCTTTTTTTCTCGTCCATAAATGTTTATCTATCTACCGAGTTGATCTTAAATATTGTATAATCAATCCATTATATTATCCTTTTCAGTCCCCCACCCCTAAATTCTGGCTTCCATCTTATCTCGCAATTACTTATAACGTCACCAACTAACTTCGGAAGAACCCCCCCCCCTCCGCTTTTCTTTTATATCGTAAGTTTCTTAAAACGTGACTAGTTAAAGTTCAGAATAAAATCACGCTTTTCTTTTAACGGTTAATTAAAAAAAAAAAAAATCTTCTGAACGCTATTAAAAGTTAAATTCTTCACTAGTTTGCATTCTGGAGACGGAAGTGTTTTTGAGATAAGTGATTTCAATACTAATTCGCACTTTTTATTTTTAGATTCAAATATTAATAACTACATTTTATTTCAGTATTTAATTTATGTATTTCTGTTGTATTAAATGCTAGCTTTTTTTTCTCGTCCATAAATGTTTATTTATCTACCGAGTTGATTGCAAAAATAGATTACGTAATTGTACTCATTTTTTGTTCGTCAGAGGGGAATCTATCACCATACTTTCCCTTAAACACGTCTGTTGGGCTTTAAGTAGAATACTTAATAATTTTTTTTTTTTTTTTTTTAATGGAGAGTAGAAAGCGCATTGTGGATGCGTTATCGGCAGCTCCTGTTACTCTCGCTTCTTCTTATTTGTCCCTCAGTCCTCATTTTTTAATGAGTGATTTTTCTGACAAAGGGAGAAGAAAAAGCTGTTTTCTAGGTTGGCAGTATTTTGCGCGAACAGTTGGCAGAGATGGTGGAAATTTTCTGTTTCTATGTCTATCCTTGTAGCCATGTCACTAGTAAGGGTGCTGGAGGTAAACGTTTTGTCTGGGCTGACGTTATCCGCCTGATAGTCAGGGACCCGAACCTTGGATTAACCACTAAGGAGGCTGTCCTATCAGCAGGTGCAAAGTACTGGGGCTGCTGTATTGCCATTTGGTGAATGGATTCTGGACCATGCAGTAGCTTCTGGTTGGGCCTCTCGATGCCATACTAGTGGGTAATTGTTACGGCTTTACCTTATCATTAGCTACAAAAAAAAAAAAATTCTTCGTTTCTTTTCTCTCTTAGTTTCCCCTCTCTGTCCTGCTCTAAGTAAATCTGACGACCTAGTCCACAAATTCCAAAATTTCATCATGACAAGTTTCAAGAAAAAATACACGATTAAACCCGGTTCTCCAACTTCCAATGTAGACCCCTACTACCATGTCTCCTTCTCCAACATCAGGGGTCTACGTTCTAACCTTCCAGAGGTTGAAACCCAATTACAGGAGACTAAACCAGACCTTTTATTTTTAAGTGAAACTGGCATTGGACAGGCTATTTCCCTAGAAGAGTTTGCAATTATAGGATACTCTAACTTGACTTCTAAATCTGACCCCCAAGATCGCCATGGGCATGGAATATGTGCCTATATTAAAGATAGCTTTCCATGTGGTAGGGACATCTCCAGGGAAGATCCTAACTTACCCTATATGTGCTTCCAGGTTGCTTTAGCTCACACTACTGTATTCATATTTACTCTCTATCGCCCCCACAACAGCGGAGTTACTATCTTTCAAAGCATATCTGAGAAAATTGACCAAGTACTATCTGCTTATCCTTCAGCTAACATTCACGTATGTGGAGACTTCAATGTTCACAACGTCGAATGGTTGACCCACTCAAACAAGACCGATGATGAGGGGAGGTTCTGTCATGATTTCTCCATTGCCTATGACCTCACTCAGATTGTTCAGGAACCCACCCGTGTGCCCGACAATGACGGCCAGTATGCGAGCCTACTAGACCTTTTTCTCACAACTTGCCCTGAACTATGTTCAGTTTCTGTTCTGTCGCCTCTTGGATCTTCCGACCACTCTGTTGTATCAATTAAGATAAAAATGAAATGTAATAAGTCCCCAGACGTACCTCTCCATCGTACAGTATATCAATACACTAAGGCTGACTGGGATAGCTTCCGTACATTTATATCTGATCTACCTCTGCATTCCATGTTTAAAAAGGATGTGTCCTCTATAGTATTAGACCTGACTGAATGGTTAATTGTAGGTATTGACCATTTCATACCCTCTAAAAAGTTTCAGCAAAAACCTAACAGCCAGCCATGGTTCTCTCCAGAATGTGCTGCTGCCATTGCGCACAGAAATCACTTTTTCCACTGCTTCAAACGTAATAGATGTATGGAAACTAAAGCTGTTTTCAGGACTGCCAGCAACCATTGTAAGAAAGTAATAAGGAACGCAAGAGAGTTGTATGCTCAATCTGCTAAGTCCAAAGTAGCTGAGCAGCGGCTTGGTTCCCACCAGTTTTGGCAAATAGCAAACAGAATCCTGAACAGAAGCGTGCGCTCCATCCCAACTATTATCAATGGACCTGAGGTAATCTCGTCAGCATCAGACAAAGCCAAACTCTTTTTCAAGAACTTTGCAGCTAATTCTACCCTTTGCGACCAAGGCCGCCAACCCCCAATATTTCCTCCTATATCAGAAAACACGCTATGTGATATACATATATCTGTACGTGATGTTGCCAAGCTAATCAAAAACCTTGATTCCAGTAAAGCAACTGGCCCTGACGGTATTCCAATTATAGTACTCAAAAAACTTCAACCTGAACTAGCGCCCATACTTACAAAACTGTTTAAACGTTGTCTTAAGGAGAATAGTTTCCCATCTCCCTGGAAAATCTCATCAGTATGCCCTGTACTTAAGAATTCAGGTGATCGCTCATCCCCCTCTCAGTACAGGCCAATAAGTCTCCTGTGCGTCATGAGTAAGTTGCTAGAATCTGTGTTAAATACAGAAGTAATCAACCATCTCAACAAAAATAACCTTCTTAGTGACACTCAATATGGTTTCCGTTCTGCTAGATCTACAGCAGATGTGTTTACAGTTATATCGCATAGGATTAGCAAATCTCTCGACGATGGCAATCTTTCTAGGGCAATTGCTCTTGACATATCTAAAGCCTTTGATGGGGTATGGCATAAAGGTTTACTTCATAAGATCGCTAGCTATGGTATAGCTGGAAAAGTCTTCTCAATTATTAAATCATTTCTTTCTGATAGGTTCATAAGAGTAGTAGTTGAGGGGCAAAAATCAGAAGCTCACAGTATTAATGCCGGTGTCCCTCAGGGGTCCATCCTGGGCCCAACTCTTTTCCTGATCTACATTAATGATCTTCCAAATCACATCCTTACATCATTTGTAGACATCTATGCTGACGACACTACCATTTATGGTAGCACATCTAAGACAGTAAACGACCAAGTTCTCTCCAATTCTCTCTCCTCTGATCTTGAGCACGTAGTACAATGGGGAAAGGAGTGGCTGGTTACTTTTAATGCATCGAAAACCAAGCTTCTCTCTTTACATCGTCAACATTCTAATCCACATCTGGCATCAATTGAAATGAATGGCTCTCGTCTTCAGGGGGCCTCAAGTTTTGACAAGCTTCTGGGCTTGACCATTACTCCTGATCTTAAATGGAACACGTACATCAAATCTGTTGCCAAGGCCGCTGGAAAAATGGTGGGATCTTTCTATCGATCCAGTAAATATCTCACTGCTGATTCTATTCTCTATCTATATAAGAGCCAGGTACATCCAAGGATGGAATACTGTTGCCACATCTGGGCAGGAGCTGCTAGAAAGGACTTGTCCTGCCTTGATAGAGTTCAAAATAGACTTCGTAGCCTCGTAGGAGATGTCCTTTTCTCCTCCTTGCAACCTCTATCTCACAGAAGAGATGTTGCGAGTTTGTCTCTGATGTATCGTTATTTTCATGGAAAGTGTTCGACTGAGCTTCAATCTATGGTCCCCCCTCGCCAAACTTTCACAAGAAATACTCGTCTAGCTGTAAACACTATCAATAATTGCCCCCTCTCTTTATCTGTGCCTAAACCTAAACGTAGATTCCATGAACAAAGCTTCTTTCTTAGAACTGCACGCCTGTGGAATTGTCTTCCGTTTTCCTGCTTTCCAGCTGACTACAATATGGTTGTCTTCAAGTCTAACGTAAATAAGTTCTTGATGAGCCGTTCCATATAAGTTATCAAATTTACCAAATTTTCATTACTAATGATTACTATATTGTCCAATTTCTACTGTACACTCTTTAACCCTTATCCTTGAGTGGCCTCTTGGCCTTGATAATGTGGTGATGCCTATGTAAAAAAAAAAATATGGAAACAGTACTCCATCCTAGGACGTACTTGGCTCTTATACAGATAGAGGATTGCGTCAGCAGTAACTTACAACTTTTTCTGTCAGTTGCTATTTTGTGTGTGCTGCATGCCAGTCTCATTTTGACCTATGATCTCCTTGATGGTCATTATGATATGCCTCGCAAGCTATTATTCATTCATACACCAGAAAAAGGTCTATGCAGGCACTACAATAAACTATTTCATCACTGATTTCGATTAAACCAAAGGAAGATCGTCTTTTCATTCAGTATCTCTGAACCTTCAAATAAATTTTTAAATATGGTAATAAATGCAACAGTAATGCAACAATTCAAGATGAATTTGGACAGGTACTAAGCTTCTGCACAAATTCCTATAACCCTTTCCCCAAATGGCAATTGATTCATGCTTGTTTTATTTTTTTGACAAATAAAATGAATTGAATCAGGACGTCATCTACTGATCTCTTTCATGTCTTAAGCAGTTTACCACATGGATTTCAATCATGAACATCAATGACGGCAGACAACACAGTCATATCAGTTGAGAAGTTGACAGTTTTGAATATGTTATCAATTAATCACGTTTTAATTCTTTGGTTTTCTGTTTTTTTTCCCTCATTTTTAGTCAGATTGACGAATTCAAGCATTATAATGTCATTTTACAATATGTCAGAGGAAAATCTTAGTCCTTTCGAATTAATACAAATCTTGTGCTGAATTTCTGAATTGCTAATTCATGAAACACTAATACTTTTGTAGAATTTAATTTTACACCAATTTGAGTTCGCCTTCCAAATTCCCAAAGTGAACTCATACAATTCCATGAACGAACTCTCACTCTGCTGAACTACTGAAAAACAGCTGTGCACTGCTATTTATTCTAAGGTTAGGGGTCGGTTGATGGGATACAATTTCTCCCATTGATCACTCAACGAATGCCACATTGACTCGCACAGAAGTGGATTGGTCAATCGTCACTAAAAACTACTGACCCAAATGGGCTTTCCAAGGTCAAATATGATTTCATAACCGCAGGCCAAATTTTCAACTCTTCATTTTCTTTTGTCATCAATCGAAATGACATTTCCCCTTTTGTGGAGAGATAAATTTTTAATAAATAATTTTAAAATAATTCTTTCAATCAAAATCTCAAAGAGAATTAACATTTCTCCTTTTGCTCAAAGATAACTTTAACTAAAACAATTCTCGTCTGATCGGTTCATTCAAATCTATTACTCAGCTGATCAACCTCTTTTGAATTGATAATTTCCTCTGTTATCAATCGAAATCATAAGCAAATTGGCTTTTCCCTTTTTGCTCGGAATTAAATCTTAGATCAAAACAATTCTTATATCTCATTTTCATCTGATCAATGCGTTCAATTCTATTATTCCACCAAACTCACCTATACACCTGCCTTATATCTACTAATGGATGTATTTCTAATGGAAATAGGACCTATAGGCATTTTAGCAATTTGCTGAGCCTAAGGGTTAAATATTCTGGGACTAGCTACACTGGTGAAACACTGGGGTTCCATTCAAACAATAATATTACAGTAACAAATATCATCTCTTTAGTGTCAGATAACGATATCATCCACATACAGAATCTCCCATGGATTATCTCCCTACTACAAGATGATGTGATACAAGAGTTGGAAAGTGGAATTTGACAATCCAACGTTCTATAAGGAGAGTACTCTGATCTGCAAAAATTGCCTGGATGTTTGAAGTGATTAGCAATAAACTAACCACTTCTCAAAAACTTCACTTCTTAAAGCTTGAAAGAGTGAACTTCCTGGAACTGCACAGGACAAGAAACACGAAAAAAAAAACCCACCTCAAAACTATTCCAATAGAATTGATAACTCGACACGAGGTTAATTTAAAACAAAATAAATATATTCTAGGTGTAATGGGCTGTTACACTCGAACTGTGTCGTTGCCATCAGATTCCATGAAGCACTAATTTTGTAGGTTTTTGTCATCTTGTCAAGGAGGATTATAAACAAGAGTGAGTATTGATCTCTGGTGTACTCTTACCATTATTTCTAGGAGTTTAGAAATCACACCAGCAAAGGTTACTGCCATAGGTGATTTGCAGTAAAGTCTGGAAGGTGCATTCATTAGTTGCTTAAGAACAGTAAAAGTTTATAAATAATTATAATAAAATAATATCATACCCTTTTTATACAAAGTTATAAAACGAAATTCAGAATTAAAGAACCTCTTTTTCTATTTAATTTAAGTTTGTAGTGTAACCATTGAAACCATTTTATGGAGAAAGAGGATACATCCAATCAAAATTGCATCACTGCTAATGGTAGAAAGCAGACTTACTTGATGTTTTTGAAAAAAAAACTCTTCTAATGTTGCAGTAAGTGAATATACCCTCAGTGACTTTTAAATATCACACTAACTATCATTTATTAACTCTTTTTTATATACTCCCTAGCAAGGCTATCCAGCGTTTGCTAGTGCAAAATGTAATTATTAACCTATCTGATTTGCGACCCCTCTGGTTAAGCCGTGTCAGAGGTTGAACTCAGTTATAAAGTTCTTGGCAACTCCACTAGTTGTCCAGCCTAATAAAATTCAAAGGCAGTAGTATTCGCATCCATGCAATCTCTGTGTTTCAGCTGTCGGCTTCACTTCCAAGATTCTCTCTTTTAGAAGTCTCCTCAAAGGAAAAAGATTTCTCTCTGGTTCATAAATTGTGATTTGATTTTGAGGTGGATTAATTTCTCATCTGGAATATTCTAACGTGCTGTGTTGCTCTCAGGGAGGGATCCCAAAAAATTGCTCCGAGCCTCTGTCTCTCTCTTTCTTGATTTTTAACTATGTAACACATTCTATACTCAGGTAAGTGAAGTGGTTTGGGCGATTCCTCTATCTCCAAGGCCAATCAGTGAATTCCGCTTCATATTTTGGCCCTCAGACATAGGTTCATCCCAACCGAATAGGTGCGTTCACCCACATGGTACAATTCTTTGATTCCCATGACAGAAGAGTCATGGGGGGGGGGTCATCATTGACATTAGCTTGATATAAATTTGTCATAAGAACGACTTTTAATCATAATAATTCCAAGTGCACCAGGCTAGGCTTTTTGACAAAGCCGAAACAATTTATATTTTCTCACTCGTCATTCAAGAAAGTTTCAGCCGATCAGCTGAAGGGAGAAACTATTAGAATAGTAGGATTTCTGGCATTTAGGGACCTCAACAATATAGCGGGTGGGATTTTGATGGTTGTCAGTTTAGTCGCCATTTGTAGATCTTAAAGTTCTATAGATTTTAGGTTAAAGTGTCAGGAAAATATAATGAAATGTCAGAAGTTGCCAGTTTTGAACCTGTTGACATTCATCGGTTGCACGATAATTATCGATTTATTCTTTCTAACGATTATATATTTTAACAGAAAATATAATAGTATGTGGTTCAATTTTTTTTTCTTTTTTCAAGCTTTCATAAAATAAAATAAATAAAATAGAAAATTTATTTGGTTTTTGATTTTTTATCTGATGAGAATTGAACAGAACCAGGTGTTAATATTATAAATCATCTTTTATAATGAACAGATTTGTATAATGGAATTGAAAAAGGGTTATAACAAAAAAGAATTCTTGTATAACTAAAATTATTTATTTTACTTGTGTAACTCTAATGAGACCCCATCTTTTTTATCAACTTACAGAAACTTTATTGCAAGTCATTGAGCAGGTTATTTTAAAAGTTAAAATTTTTTTAATTGGATTCTACGATTAAATAACCCAAAAAAGGGTTTATAAGACATAAAATAAATTAAAAAAACAAAGTAAATAAACTTTCATATTATATATATATATATATATATATATATATATATATATATATATATATATATACTAGCTCTTCGTTTGGGAGAACAGAATGACAAATGAAGGGCTCTTCAGACAGACACGTTTGGGTGCTTTTTCCTTGAGATTTAAGTCCATGAGACTTCAGTGGGCAGACCATGTAAACCGAATGTCATGGGAATGTCTACCCCACAATGTATTACATGGTGTTTTGAAAGAGGGTACTCAGCCTGTTAGTCGTCCATGTCTCAGATTCAAGGACGTGCTAAAGCAAGATCTCAGGGATTTCTGTGTGGAATGTGAGCAACGCCACAGCACTATCTCGGATCAGGATGCTTGGCAAGTCTAAAAATTTATGTTGGGAAAAAGAGAGATTAGATGGAAAACCTCAAAAAATTCAAAATACGTCAATCCAAGACGTCATAGTATGATCACCATTAGGCCAGTTTGACATGATCTTTAACAAGTGTTTTCAAACCTACTTATTTTTAGCATAATGAATCTGTCATGTGAATCATTCATGCATGTACATTTGTGAAAGTTGCAAACAGATAAAAATTCGATGATCCCCCCCACCCACCCACGTACCAAATTTTTCAATTTTGACCTCTTCCATCATCCAGCAAGGCCGCAGCCGAGATTGAACTCACTACACAAGTTTGTAGTGTAATTCAAATCTTGTCGGTAGCTGAATACTTGATGCTTCCCCAGGGCTATCAAGGGTATTTTTTATCATCATCTAGATGGAGTGCCTACCATGGCTTAAGAGAGTTCCATCTATCCTCGAGAGAAGGATAGACCGTGCCCGTTTCTCAACCTGGTATTTTACCTTGTGGTATATACAGCGCCTCACCTTACCAAATGGTCACCCATCTGGTATTGGCCAGGCTCAACGTTGTTTAACTTCAGTGATCTGGTGAAAACCGGTGTGTCAACGCGATTGATCTCTTAGCAGCATGTATTTATGGATGAAAACCGATTAAAAACTTTTCCACATGTTTGATTATGCTAAATATCAAGTTTCAAGTGTGTAGATCAAAAATCCATTGATTATATAGGTCGAAAAATGTCCACACACACACACACACACACACACACACACACACACACACACACACACACACACACATACATACACTTTTATAGATATACAGATAAAACAAAGATGTGTGTGTGTGTGTGTGTGTGTGTGTGTGTGTGTGTGTGTGTGTGTGCGCGCGCGCTATTAATGCTTGTCCATGGTAAATCTCCAACCAATAACATATTTGGAATATTTAAGATTATTTAGTCAAGTTTTAAATGCTTAAAACTGTTTTCTTATTTTTCTATGGTCGCAATTTCTGTATTAACAAAACTATCAAACAATATTTCTAGTGTCTCTATGTGTGTTACTCGTCTGTACGTAACTTTGATAAATCCACAGTGATTTTTTTTTCTATGAATCAAATATTTATTGAATTCAAGAATAAAATAATGGAATACTAAAACAAATTTTTAAAAATTCATTTTGAAAAAAAATTATAAATCTGTAGAATAGAAAGACAAAATCTCATTGAAACATTTAAAAAATTTAAAAACAAATTAATTGATCGTTTTTGTTAAGTAAAAAAGGAACGGAAACGAGAAGAGTATTAATAATTAGTAATAGAATAAGTTTGTGATGAAGACAAATGTTTAGGAAGTCCTGTTTGAGGAAAAAAAGAGTTCATGTATGTGTACTGTTGCAATATTTTTGGTATAATAAAAAGGGTACATATTTGTTTGGTGTCCACTGCACCAAAGTGTGACACAAGGTCGGAAGGTGGAGAATAGGCAAGATCCCCTAAAAGAGGGGCACTCTTGCCTCAACAAAAATTGCCTCGTCGGCATTTCCAAGTGGGGGGTTCCCAGGCGACAAGCAATAAACTTGCCCCACCTGAAAGCCAGGTGGCAAGGCCTGGGAAGGGGGACCTCAGTCCGACAGTTATAGGGTCGGTTTCCGGCCTCCCACTTGTCGGGTTGAGTGTCAAGAACAGATCGCTGACGAGTACTCTACTCAGTCTCCCTGCAGCCAAAGCCGCTAGGAGATTTATTCCCATCATGAGTAAAAGGTATGATCACCAAAAGTTGGAAGGTTCTACTTATAGACATTAGCAATAAGAACTGACCAATAAAATGGAGCCACGTTCTACTACCAACCAATCAGAAACCAGTATTGCTCCATAAAAATATTGAATCTCTTAGCATTCCGGCACATAATTTTTTCATATCAACACGAGAAAGATCTTCTGTTCTTTGCTTGCAAAATTTTAAAGTCTGAGACTTATACAGAACAGTTACCCACCGAAAATTCTTCATTTCCAGGACTTGTACAGAATAGCTATTCATCAGAAACTCTTCTGAAATTAAATATGGTGTTCAATTCAAGATGTACCGCACACCGGTGTTGAAATCAGTGTCCATTAATGTTCAGGTGTGGTTTGGTCATGGTGTCGCGGCTCGTAGACCTACAGAATAGGGAAGTACAAAGTCTCATTCTAACATTTAAAAACAACTTTTTAATCATCTTCCTTAAGGCGTAAAAGAAGAATGAAAATGCAAAAAGTGTTAGTGATGGTTCATGAGTTTATGAGAGTCGGTGAAAACAAAAAGTTTAGGAAATTTTATTGGGGGAGAAAAGAGTTCATGTATGTGTACTGTACACAGGTGTTGAAGGCAGGGTCGAATCCAAGGCCAAAGGCTCGGTGGTGGGCGTTCTGTTATACCCCAAGAGAGAAGTTTGAGGATTGGTCCGAGTCACTTGGAGTTGTTATGTCTTGGCTAAAGAAATAAAAAGTAAGTATGTGTTAACCCCTTTTATAAACTCTGTCACGTGCTTAATTCACTTAAGAGATGGACTCTGATTTGGCAAGCCAGAAGTGAAGTTGAAGGCTTGCACCAATCAGCACTGAACTTATTAACCAAAGGCAGATTCAAACTAATAAATCATGATATGTTACTGCTGAAGCTGTTGTTGTGACCGCTACAAATATGACTATATTTTGAATTCTTTTTATCTAAGCAACCTGACAATAGGGCTCCACTTGGGTAACATCTTGTAAGCAGGATTGGGTTATTTTACTTGACAGTATATATACGTTTACAGTTTATACTGCTAGCCATTTTTTTTAACTGTTTATTTTTTATGGAAATTGCTAAAAAAAAGCCAAAAAGATACTTGATATAAAGAGCTAAAAAAAAAATCCCATTTCAAGGTTAAAAATTTGCCAACGATAAATATTGTATAGATACATTCGAACCCAGAAAACAACAATTCTGCTCCCTTTGTCAGAAACATCGCGTGTGGAATGAGAGTAATGAGGGACAAAATAAGGAAATTGAGGATTCATAATCGGTATTATTTGGATTATTCGTACTGTCCTCACGCTGAATATTATTTTTACAACATTTCGGTTGATGTAACCTTCAACCTTCTTCAGATGTATCTTGTCAAGCTTGTCAAACTCGGGAATCTGCGCAGAAATTAAAATAGAAGCATTTATTTAATCCATATGAATAGCATGCAGATTCCCGAGTTTAACAAGATACACACACACACACACACACACACACACACACACATACACACACACGAATGTCCACACTGTTAAACACAGATCTACACTTACTAAAAACATGCATAAACACATTTAATGCTCGTAACATTTTACGCATGACTTGAGAACTCAACATTTCAAATGAACATTTACTAAAAACTTTCCACCGATTGTAATCTTTATCTCTACTATTATATATTAAAGGAACTTTGTGTGTGTGTATGTGTGTGTATTTCTGTGTGTATGTGTGTGTATGTCTGTGTGTATGTCTGTATATATGTGTGTGTGTGTGTGTGTGTGTGTGTGGACTCAAAGATGACCAGGCCGATTTTTATGAATTTTCACAGGAATGTACTTTATGTGCCTGGCAGTGCTCTTAGATAGGTTTTGCATCGTTGTTCTACTGCTTCAAGGATTGATCGATCTCACCACACATTGCTGTAGCATCAGTCGGTTAAAATAACGGGTGGTATTAAAATTACGAATTGTAATTTTGTATGTATATAAATATATTGCTGTAGCTTTGCAGACCTATAATAATAAAAAAAAAAAACACGGTGGTAGAGTTAACAAAAGGTACATTAGTAAGAGTATGGAACAAAAGTATGTAACAAAAGTATGTTACAAAAGTAACACATAATGATTCTGTGTAACTCTCGATGGAGGCTTTCTCTCTAGGGCAATTGCTCTTGACATATTAAAAGCCTTTGATAAGGTATGGCATAAAGGTCTATGTCACAAGATCTCCAGTTATGGTATAGCTGGAAATGTCTTCTCAAGTATTAAATCATTTCTGTCTGATAGGTTCATAAGAGTAGTGGTTGATGGGCAGAAATCAGAAACTCTCAGTATTAATGCTGGAGTCTCTCAGGGGTTCATCCCGGGCCCAACTCTATTCTGATCTATATTAATGATCTTCCTTACATCATTCGTAGACATTTATGCTGATGACACTACCATCTATGGTAGCACATCAAAAACGACCAGGTTCTCTCTGATTCTCTCTCCTCTGATCTTGAGCATGTGGTACAATGGGGAAAGAGGTGGATGGTTACTTTTAATGCATCTAAAACCAAGCTCCTATCTCTACACCATCTACACTCTGATGCTAATCTGGCATCGGTTGAAATGAATGGCTTTCATCTTGGGGAGGCTTCATGTTTTGACAAGCTTCTGGGCTTGACTTTTACTCCTGATCTGAAATGGAACATGTATATCAAATCCATTGCCAAGGTCACTGGAAAAATGGTAGGATCCTTCTATCGCTCCAGTAGATATCTCACTCCTGATTCAATTCTCTACCTATATAAAAGCCAGGTGTGGCCAACGATGGAGTACTGTTGCCACATCTGGACAGGAGCTGCTAGAAGCAGCTTATCCTGCCTTGACAGAGTTCAAAATAGACTTGGTAGCTTAGTAGGGCATGCCCTTTTCTCGTTCCTTTGTAGCTTAGTGGGGGAATGCTCTTTTTTCTTCCCTGCAACCTCTTTCCCACAGAAGATACGTTGTAAGCCTGTCTCTGCTTTATCGTTATTTTCATGGCAAGTGCTCAGCTGAGCTTCAATCTATGATCCCACTCCCACCAAACTTTCACGGAAAGCACTCGTCTAGCCCAAACCACTATCAATAATTTCCCACAGTTTTTATGTGTGCCTAAACCTAAATGTAGATTCCATGAACAAAGCTTCTTTCTTAGAACTGCACACCGTTGGACTTCTCTTCTGATTGCCTGCTTTCCAGCTGACTCCAAACTAATTGTCTTCAAGTCCAACATAAACAAGTTCTTGTTCACTTGTTTTTCACTACAGAAAGATGTGACACAAGGTCCGAATGTAGGAAAAGTTAAGTCAACTCTCTTAAAGTAGGAGTATTCTGGCTTATTAAAAATTGCCTGAGTAGATCAGAGAGTAATCAATAAACTTAATCCACCTGAAAGATGGCAGGTAAAGCCTTGGAAGGTGGATCTCCGAAGACTGCCTAGAGCGAGTACCTTAGCCCACCAGATAAAAGGCCACCGAAATGATCAAGTTTCTTCCAAACTGATTGTCAAGATTGGAATCTCAACCAACATGTCTTCAATGTCGTCCCAACGTAAATGCATAGCATGGATTGCGATGCCAAATTCATGGTAAAATTTAGTTGTAAGCAACACTCTTCTGGAGGTTGAAGGGTTAATCCTCAGTGTGGACAATACAAAGAATACAATTGCGAATTATTTAAGACTTCTACCTGGCCGTGAATGACAGAATGAGAGCATGATACTTCTGTGGAGGAAATAAAGGGTTCCATTCAAAATTCCATGCAGATTCCTAAATTCAACAGAAAAATTCCTCAGTTCAGCAAGATATAGCTGAAAAGTCAGAGGTTACATCGACCAAAACGTGAAAATTACACTCAAGATGAGAACAGTTGTCTGAAGAATTCAAATAATACAAATCATAAGATGCTACTATATATATACTCAACAAATTTTTTATCTACAAACTTGAAATTTGGTATATAGGATATTCAGACATGTTGAAAACTTTTTAATCCGTTTTCATCCATATAAAATGGGTCATAATTGAAAAATTAGTATGTGGAAGTCATCAGATTTTTATCCATTTGCTAACTGTTTCACGGATGAACATGTGTGAATCGTTCGCACTACAGATTACAGGGATACTTCGATGCTCGACAATAATTCATTCCAGCTGTTTGTTTGAACACAGTAATGTTCGACAACCGAAACGATATTTCCCTTTAAATTAACTAAAATAGAATTCGTTTCAGAGTTTAAAAGTTCCTTTTTATCTGTAAACTTTGGGGATTTTATACATTTAATTGCACTGCCATTTCATATTCCTTTGCAAACGCTGACACATGTATTCCTCTTTCAAATTTCTCTATCAGTTCCTTTTTAAATTCAATCGTCGTGCGCAGTTTTCTGGTTTGCACTTGCTTTACTGCTTTTATTCTTATTTTCTTTCTTTATATCCAATGGTAAAATAATGTCGATTTATTCTTTGTTTCTAAAGTCTTTACACGACGCTAAACCGATTATTTGAACAAGAAATTTTTTTTCTGTAATTAATTATGTGCTTTAGACTTAACATGCAACATCACATTAGTTACTTTTATTTTCTCTTTTCTCTACCACTCTCCCTCGACCCAAGACTGTACTCTTATAAACAAAGTCTCTGACAGCATAGATACAGCACTTTCCCTCAACACTAGTACACAAGTGCATGTATTTGGTGACTTCAATGTCCACCACAACAACTGGTTGGATTTTTTACTTACACAGACGCAACTGGTAGCACAACACATAGCTTCTCTATATCTCATGCCCTATCACAGATGGTTACATTTCCAACCCATTTCCCTGACCAGCAAGAACAACACGCATCACTTTTAGATCTGTTTCTGATCACAGTTCCCAAGGATTGTGTTACGAATGCCCACAGCCCACTTGGGAATGCTGATCATGTAGTGATAATAGTTGAAATCGCCCTAAACTCTAGAGCCAAAATGGAAGGCTGACTGGAAAGCCATCAGGGATCTCATTAGAGACGCCCTATGGCGAAATATCTTTTCACTTCTCGCCAATGGTTTACTTCCACTAGTGAAGCTGCCATCGCACAAAGGCAGCATGCGTACCACAGATTTAACTGACATAAGTCCAATTCAAACAGACAGAAGTATATAGAAGCCAGAAATAACTGTAAGAAAGAAATAGCAACAGCTTAGACAGAATTTACTGAAACCACCAAAAAACGCATCGAAGCCCAGAAATTAGGAACTCGTCACTTCTGGAAAATCTACAATCATGTAGTAAATAATGGGCAATTAACAATTCCCCCACTATCCAACAATAATGAGGTTGTTTGCTCAGCAACCGAGAAGGCTAACACGCTTGCCAGTCGGTTTGCCTCCAACTCTGGACCTTGCTAACCATCCTCTCCCTGACTTTCCTTTGTGGACAGACACTACACTAGACAATCTGAAAATCACTCCTTCTCAGGTGCATGCTATCATAAAAAATCTTGACACTTCAAAAGCATGTAGATCTGATCTTATCCTGGCTGTGCTATTAAAAAAGTGCTCCACTGAAGTAGCTCTGGTTCTCTCCAAACTTTACAACAAATTCCTTAATGAATCTTACTTTTCTGCCTGCTGGAAAACTGCTTCTGTGGTACCAGTTTTCAAGAATTCTGGTGAAAGAGCTGACCCAGTAAATTATCGCCCTATTAGACTCCTCCCACTTTTCACCAAAATATTTGAGTCCATAATTAACCAAGCTCTAGTCCATCACCTTACAGATGCTAAACTTCTGATCGACCAACAATATGGATTTAGGCAAGCCCATTCCACAGCAGACATCCTAACTGTAATCTCTGAGCATATATACCATTCACTTGACAAAGCAGGGGAGGGTAGAGCGGTAACTCTAGATATATTTAAGGCTTTTGACAGGGTATGGCATGAAGGTCTTCTCAGGAAAATCAGATCATACGGTATCACTGGAAGAATACTTAACATAATTAAATCCTTTTAAGATAAGATAAAAATCCATGTTATCCTCGATGGTCGTACATCTAAACAATATGATATGAATGCGAGAGTGCCTCAGGGGTCTATCCTTGGACCTCTATTATTCCTAATATTCATAAATGACCTCCCTGACAAAATTGTCTGTGAGATAGGTATATATGCTGATGACACCACGCTCTATAACAGACACGACAGAAAAACAATGAACACATATCTAAAGAAATGACAGAAACACTAGAGGAGGATCTTCAATCTGTAGCGGAATGGGGACATAAATGGATGGTCACATTCAATGCTGCCAAGACTAAACTTGTTTCCTTCAATAACTACAAGAAACCTTAGCCTGGCCAAAGACTCTTTATCTGAAAGTACATCTTTTAAACTCCTCGGCCTAACGTTCACAGGAAACATGAGTTGGAAAAATTACATTGACAGCATTGCCAGGACCGCTGCGAAAAAGGTAGGTTCTCTCTACTGTGCTAGAAAGCCACTAATGCCCGAAAGTATCCTGTACCTCTATAAGGCCACCATTCGCCCATGTATGGAGTATTGTTGTCATATTTGGGCTGGTGCATCTGCTACTCGTCTCTCACTCCTAGACAAGGTTCAAAAGAGAGTCGCCAATCTGATAGGTTCTGAACTATCATCTAAGCTTCAGCCTCTGTCCCATCGATGAAATGTAGCATCCGTCTGTCCATTCTACAAGTACTTTAACAGTGAATGCTCTGACGAACTACAAGCCCTTGTACCCCCTCAACATAAATACCCCCCAACAAACCCGACAAGCACCAAGATCCCACCCCTTCACAGTTGAGATTCCTAGATGTAAGAGAGCCTTCTACTCCAGTAGTTTCTTCCCCAGAACCACTAGACTTTAGAACTCCCTGCCAGGTTCCTGCTTCCCCGACTGTACTGACATGCAGAAGTTCAAGTGTAACATGAACCGACATCTTGCTGCCCAACTCCCCTCCTAGTACTCCTGTAGCCTGTGTCCCTAATAGTAGCCCCCTACATCAAAGTGGCAATGTGCCTTGTTTGGGGTTAAAAATGTAATAAAGAAAAAAAAGAATATTTTAGAAAGGGGGAAGGAGTCACTTTACAATATAAATTTAACATAAAATTACCACCAAGCATAGGACAAAACAAGTAACAATGTTTTGTATTTCAAAAACAGACATCTTGCTGCCTAACTCCCCACATAGTACTCCTTTAGCTTATGTCCTTGATAGTAACCCCTACATCAAAGTGTCAGTGTGCCTTGTTTGAGGTGAAAATGTAAAAAAAAAAGAATTACTTTTGTCCAGAGATACATCTGCTTCGTTCGTCGTATTGAAATTTACTGACTTTTTTTTTTTTTTTGGACACCTGAAGGTCCTTTGTCATCTTGTTGTGGTGTGTATTTACTACATTGGCCATTTGTAAACAATTTGATATATGCCGTCTTGTGGCAGAAAACCGTCATTACTAAAAATAGCAACTTGTTTCGATTTGAAGAGAAAAAAACATAAATTCAACCCTTTTTTCCAGGAAGTAAAAAAGAAGAGACTTTGATTCTGAGCTTAATCAAACATAAATACAATAAATTTACATTAGAAATTCTATTTATTGGGATTGATTCGATGGGGAATTAATTCTATTCATTTGTTTTTTTACTGGGAGCGGCGGTTGTTCTATTTCATGAATACAGCGGATCTTCGCCCCCCCCCCTGTTTCCTATAGTGGAGGGATCTAGGAGTCGACTTTGATTCGCCCAGTCAAAAGGTCTCAGCAGCGTCCAAACAGAAAGTTTTCCACAACAAACTCAGAAAGCTTTTTCCAAAACAAACTTTTAACTTCTGAAAGTTTTTCTATCTTCACTGCCTGCACGCTGAAATGCCTGCCTCCAGCTCCTTCTAGCAGCCGTAGGTGCCTCCTTCCAGTAACCCTTGGTGCCTTTTGCACCCTTTTAGCAGTCATTGATGCCTCCTGCAGCCTTCCAGCAGCCTTAGGTGACTCCTGCCGTCCTCAGCAGCTTTGCAGTGCCGGTCGACATCGTACTTGACTCTCTGTCTTTAGGTTTTGATTTTGATCTTAGCTCGAGTTTTGGTTTTGATCTTAGCTCGAGTATTTTTTTTTTTTTTACTTACAAGACGTGAACAATTGAGAAAAAAAAATGTGATACTTGCATGCACATGTCTCAGTTTTTTTATTAATTAAAATATAATATTTTTGCATACTTTATGACTGGGCAACGCCGGACGGCCTGCCAGTATATTTATGAAAATGAGAATGTGTGTGAGGATACTTCTCAACCTATTTACTCAACAAATTTTTGATTTGCAGACTTGAAATTTGGTATACAGGGCATTCAAAAGTGTGAAAAACTTTAATCTGTTTTCATCTGGAAAAAAGGGCTGCTAAGAGGTCAAGATTGAAAAATTGGCACGTTGAATCGACTGTTTGTCAACTGTTTCACGAATACACATGCGCGGATATGAAACATGACAGTTTTTTAAGAATAAGTAGGTTGAAAAACACTTTTTAAATATCATGTCAAGCGTACTTGACTCACTGTCTTTAGGCTTTGGTTTCGATCTCAGCTCGAGTATTTTTTTTTTACATTCAAAAAGTGAACTGTTTAAAAAAACATAATACTCGCATGCACATGTCTCAGTTTCTGCATAAATTAAAATATGTTGTAATATTTTGGGTGTGTAATGGGGTAGCTATTTATTTGGTGTTCACCACACCAAAATGTGGCACAAGGCCGGAAGGTGGAAATAGGCAAGCTCCCCTAAAGGAGGGGCACTCTTGCTTCATCAAAAGTTGCCTGGGCACCCCCGTTGGCATTCCCCGGTAGGGGCGCCTCAGGCGACAAGCAATTAACTTGCCCCACCGGAAAGCCCGGTGGCAAGGCCTGGGAGGGTGGACCTCCTAGGTAGTACCCAGGCGGCGTACCTCAGTCCAACAGGTGCTAGGCCGGTTCCTGGCCCCTCACCTGTTGGGCTGAATGTCAAGAACGGATCCTTGACGAGTACTACTACCCTGTCTCCCTGCAGCCGAAGCCGCTAGGAGACACATCCAATCATACTGGACGTGTAATGGGGTATGGTCCCACACAGTCGGACGATTCTATTTATAAACGATGCTGCTAGGAACTGACAAATCAAATTAATTCATGTTCTGCTACCAACCAATCAGAAACAGAATTGCTTCATAAATATTAAACCTTTTCTGGAGCAATTTCACATGTTTTTTTCCGTCTCGACACAGTAAGAATATTTTACTCTGTGGAATTGTCTACTGCAAACAAGTCACCTCTCAGGACTTGTGTGTAACAACGAACCATTGGAAACTGTTCTGTCTACTGCAAACCAGTCACCTCTCAAGACTTGTTTAGAACAACGAACCATTTGAAACGTTTCTGAAACTAAACATGGCTTACACTTCTAGAATCTTTATGCGTATTTTACTACTGGGCAACGCCGGATGGCCTGCTAGTCACCTATAAATGTCAATTAACAAAGTGACACATTCACACATACAGCAAATTATGTATAGTTCTATACATCTATATATATAAAAGCCAAAAATCGGTGTGTATGTATGTATGTATGTATGTTTGTTTGTAACGCTAAAACTTTTGACAGACACAACCAAAGTTGACAAATTAGGTAGCATATTGCACCTTGATCACCCGGATGACAAATATCGAAATTTCACGTCAAACGGACAACTAGAAGGGGGTTAACTGATCATTTTTCTCCCAGGGGGGCCCCCCAAAAAACCTGTCATTTTAACATTATTCATTAGCTGTCACGTGACGTGACGTCAGCTCAGTAAAATGTCGGCTACGCTGAGCCTCTGACGTACATTAAAGCTGCCTGCGAGGAGTATCATTGATACTATAACACAGTTAAATATTAGTTTAAGAGTCGAACCGTTATTACCAACGGATTTATCGCACTTCAAAAAGAAGAATCCCAAAATTACATAAAAATTGACGTAGGGAAAATGTTTTTATTTTTGCTTGAAGTTTTTTACCGGCGAAGAAAGATGACTATGCTCTTTGCTATAGTTTACCATGTAAACAAGGCTTTAGCCATTTTGTTTTTACCTCCTAACTCTGTTAAACTGGAAGGGGGAGGGGTGGCTATCAGTATAAGGCCGCTTAAATACACGAAAATTACTTTTATACGAGTTTGTTTTCTTATGAATGGAACCGCGTTTATAGGGGGGAGGGGGGAGGAGGCAATGTGCACAGTCTCCCAAGCATTACCTACTATAAAAAAAGATGCACATTTACCCTCTTCTCTCACCCTCTTTCTCTCTCTCTCTCTCTCTCTCTTTCTCTTCTCTCTCTCACTCTCTTTCTCTATCACCCTCTTCTCTCTCTCTCTTTCTCTTCTCTCTCTCATCCTCTTTCTCTCTCTCTCTCACCCTCTTCTCTCTCTCTACCTTTTTCTCTTCTCTCTCGCACCCTCTTCTCTCTCTCTCACCCGCTTCTCTCTCTCTACCTCTTTCTCTTCTCTCTCGCACCCTCTTCTCTCTCTCACCCGCTTCTCTCTCTCTACCTCTTTCTCTTATCTCTCTCTCTCTCAACCTCTTCTCTCTCTCTCTCTTACCCTCTTCTCTCTCTCACTCTCTGTGTACACCTTTTTCTCTTCTCTCTCTCTCTGACCCTCTTTCTCTCTCTCTCACCCTCTTTTTCTGCTCTCTCTCACCCTTCTCTCTCTCTCTCTCTACCTCTTTCTCTTCTCTATCACCCTCTTTCCCTGCTCTCTCTCACCTTCATCTCTCTCTCTCTACCTATTTCTCTTCTCTCTCTCTCCCTCTGCTCTCTCTCACCCTCTTCTTTCTCCCTCACCCTCTTCTCTCTCTCTCTCTACCTCTTTCTCTTATCTCTCTCTCTCACTACCCCTCTCTCTCTCTGTCTTACCCTCTTCTCTCTCTCTCTACCTCTTTCTCTTATCTCTCTCTCTCACTACCTCTCTCTCTCTCACCCTCTTCTCTCTCTCACCCTCTTTCTCTCTTACCCTCTTCTCTCTCTACCTCTTTCACTTCTCTCACCCTCTTCTCTGCTCTCTCTCACCCTCTTCTCTCTCTACCTCTTTCTCTTCTCTCTCTCTCACCCTCTTCTCTCTCTCTTACCTATTTTGTAATATATATATATAGATATATATATTGTACAAACTATTGTACAAACTATTACCACTTATCAAGGCCTATAGGCCACTCGAGGATGAAAGTTTAAAAGTGCACAGTAGTCAAATTCGGCAAAGATGACGGAACCGCTTTAAGAGGAGGATGAATTATTCAGTGACTCCAACCTATTTTGTTACATATATGTATGTATATATTTTTGTAAAAAATATATATTACTACTTATCAAGGCCCATAGGACACTCGAGGATTAGAGTTGAAAAGTGCACAGCAGTCAAATCTGGGAAAGAGGATGGAACCGCTTTAACGGGAGGATGAGTTATTCAGCGACTCCAACCTATTTTGGTATATATATATTTATATCTATATTTATTTTTAAATATATATTACCACTTATCAAGGCCCATAGGCCACACGAGGATGAGAGTTTAAAAGTGCACAGTAGTCAAATTCGGCAAAGATGATGGAACCGCTTTAAGAGGAGGATGAATTATTCAGTGACTCCAACCTATTTTGTTATATATATGTATGTATATATTTTTGTAAAAAATATATATTACTACTTATCAAGGCCCATAGGACACTCGAGGATTAGAGTTGAAAAGTGCACAGTAGTCAAATTCGGGAAAGAGGATGGAACCGCTTTCACGGGAGGATGAGTTATTCAGCGACTCCAACCTGTTTTTTTATATATATATTTATATCTATATTTATTAAAAAATATATATTACCACTTATCAAGGACAATAGGCCACTCGAGGATGAGAGTTGAATAGTGCACTGTATAAAAAATACGGTAAAGAGGATGGAACCGCTTTAACGGGAGGATGAGTTATTCAGCAACTCCAACCTATTTTTTTATATATATATATATATATATACTTTTATTAAAAAATATATATTACCACTTATCAAGGACAATAGGCCACTCGAGGATGAGAGTTGAAAAGTGCATAGTAGTAAAATTCGGGAAAGAGGATGGAACCGCTTTAACGGGAGGATGAGTTATTCAGCGACTCCAACCTATTTTTTATATATATATATATATATATATATATATATTTATAACAAAAATATATTACCACTTATCAAGGCCCATAGGCTACTCGAGGATAAGAGTTGAAAAGTGCACATTAGTCAAATTCGGGAAAGAGGATGGAACCGCTTTAACGGGAGGATGAGTGATTCAGCGACTCCAACCTATTTTGTTATATATATATATATATATATATATATATATATATTTTGTACAAACTATATATTACCACTTATCAAGGCCCATAGGCCACACGAGGATGAGAGTTTAAAAGTGCACAGTAGTCAAATTTGGGAAAGAGGATTTAATCGCTTTAATAGAAGGATGAATTATTCAGCGACTCACACCTGTTTTGGTATATATATATATATATTTATAAAAAAATATGTATTACCACTTATCAAGGCCCATAGGCCACTCGAGGATGAGAGTTAAAAAGTCCACAGTAGTCAAATTTGGGAAAGAGGATGGAACCGCTTTAACAGGAGGATGAGTTATTCAGCAACTCCAACCTATTTTGTTATATATATATATATATATATATATATATATATATATATTTTTCATAAAATATGTATTACCACTTATCAAGGCCCATAGTCCACTCGAGGACGAGAGTTGAAAAGTGCACAGTAGTCAAATTGGGGAAAGAGGATGGAACCGCTTTCACGGGAGGATGAGTTATTCAGCGACTCCAACCTTTTTTTTTATTTTGTAAAAAATATATATGACCACTTATCAAGGCCCAGAGGCCACTCGAGGATAAGAGTTGAAAAGTGCACAGTAGTCAAATTTGGGAAATTTGTTATATATCTATTTTTTTGTTACTTAGGCATTTCCACTTATCAAGGCCCAGATACATCTCGAGGATAAGAGTTAAATGTGCACAGTAGTCAATTGGACAATAAGGCCCAGAGGCCACCCGAGGATAAGGGTTGAAAATGGCAGTAGTTAATTGGACAACATAGTAATCGTTAGTAATGGAAAGTCGGGAAATTTGTTATATATATATTTATATTTTGTTTAGATAGGCATTACCACTTATCAAGGCCCAGAGGCCACTAGAGGATAAGTGTTGAAAAGTGCAGTAGTCAATTGGACAAAATATAGTAATTGTTAGTAATGGAAATTCAGTAAATTTGTTATATATATATTAATATTTTGTTAAATACGCATTACCACTTATCAAAGCCCACAGGCCACTCGAGGATAAGGATTGAAAAGTGCACCGTAGTAGTCGGTTGTAATGGAAATGCGGGATATTTGTAATATACCTATTTTTTGTTACTTAGGCACAACCACTTATTAAGGCCCAGAGGCCACTCGATGGTATTACCACTTATCAAGGCCCAGAGGCCACTCGAGGATAAGCGTTTAAAAGTGCAGTAGTCAATTGGACAATATAGTAATCGTTAGTAATGGAAATTCAGTAAATTTGTTATATATATGTATATTTTGTTACATACGCATTACCATTTATCAAGGCCCAGAGGCCACTCGAGGATAAGGATTGAAAAGTGCACAGTAGTCAATTGGACAATATAGTAATCGTTAGTAATGGAAATTCAGTAAATTTGTTATATACCTATTTTTTGTTACTTGGTCATTTCCACTTATCAAGGCCCAGAGGCCACTCGAGCATAAGAGTTAAAAAGTCCACAGTAGTCAATTGGACAATAAGGCCCAGAGGCCACCCGAGGATAAGGGTTAAAAAGTGCAGTAGTCCATTGGTCAATATAGTAATCGTTAGTAATTACTACTTCTCAAGGCCCAGAGGCCACTCGAGGATAAGGGTTGAAAAGCGCAGTAGTCAATTGGACAATACAGTAATCGTTAGTAATGGAAATTCAGTAAATTTGTTATATATATATATATTTATATTTTGCTAAATACGCATTACTACTTATCAAGGCCCAGACGCCACTCGAGGATAAGGGTTGAAAATATTCAACAAATTTTTTATCTACAGATTAGAAAATTTGTATATAGGGTATTCAGACATATGGAATATATCTAGCATAATCTATCTATTATATCTATAAAAGTCAGAATGTTTGTGTGTGTGGGTGTGTGTGAGGTAGAGAGAGAGAGAGAGAACAATTCTTAACCTATATATTCAACAAATTTTTTATCTACAGATTTTAAATTTGTTATAAAGGGTATTCATACATACGGAAATATATCTAGCATAATCTATCTATTATATCTACAAAAGTGAAAATGTGTGTGTCTGTGAGAGAGAGAGCAATTCTCAACCTATATAATCAACAAATTTTTTATCTACAGATTAGATAATTTGTATATAGGGTATTCAGACATATGGAAATATATCTAGCATAATCTATCTATTATATCTATAAAAGTGAGAATGTTTGCGTGTGTGTGTGAGGTAGCAAGAGAGAGAGAGACAGAGCGAGAGAACAATTCTCAACCTATATATTCAACAAATTTTTTATCTACAGATTTGAAAATTGGTATATAGGGTATTCAGACATATGGAAATATATCTAGCATAATCTATCTATTATGTCTATAAAAGTGAGAATATGTCTGTGTGTGAGAGAGAGAGAGTAAGAACAATTCTCACCCTTTATATTCAACAAATTTTTATCTACAGATTAGAAAATTTTTATATAGTGTATTCAGACATATGGAAATATATCTAGCATAATCTATCTATTATATCTATAAAAGTGAGCATGCGTGAGAGGAGAGAGAGAGAGAGAGAACAATTCTCAACCTATATACTCAACAAATTTTTTATCTACAGATTTGAAAATTTGTATATAGATTATTCAGACACATGGAAATATATCTAGCATAATTTATCTATTATATCTATAAAAGTGAGAATGTGTGGGTGTGTGAGAGAGAGAATGAGAGAGAACAATTCTCAGCTTATATATGCAACAAATTGTTTATCTACAGATCCGAAATATCACATTTGTATAGAAGTAGAAATCTGGATACCTATTCTGATACCTAATAAAAGAAAGGACACTCTTTGGGGCGGATTTTGATGATAACAAGTCACTAATAAGAAATTATAATAAACATTGAAATAATTTAAGAATTTTATCAAAATAAAATTGCATGGTAATCACCCAATTTCTGCCACAAAATTTTGATTGGCAAAACTCATAAACAGAAAATATATATTTTCTAATTTCATCTTTTTTTTTATATAATCTGATTTGATGTTTTCCTTAATATTCAAATCACTATATTTTGCTGCTTAATATCAAATACAGCAAATGAGTTATTTTTTATGCATCAAACAATTACATTTTCTCATTCATCCAAACTAATCACTGAACATCAATTTCATATTTTCTTCACTAAAATATTACTGTGCTTGATGTCATCAAGTGGAGCGGATCATTTTTTTTTCATTTGTTCACACATTTTTCCAATTTATATATATTTTGTCTAAGATTCTTAGCCTATGTCATTGCATACCAAGCTGTTTATTAAAAGTTACGGTTCACTGTAAACACATACGTTACACCAAAATAAAAACGCTTCAGATAATGTCTTGATATTCAATTAAGTTTCTCACATGACATCTTATGAAGTTAGTAGAAATGTTACAGACTTTTGAATCTCAAACACTTTCAATACTGTGCACTGATATTTCCTTTTTTGGTATATAAGCACATTCATGATTTTTTTTTACAAACGTCAACAAATTTCACAATGTGTAGCAATGTACTGAAACAATTATAAAAATATTTGTTTTTATTTTGGATGATGCAGGGCATCCGAAGAGAGATTTTTCTAACAAAATGAAAGTATAATTTTTAGCAATAGGTATCTAGGAAAAGGCCACTACATACGTTATAAATTCCAAATTTCCACAACCTGGCAAATACTGGTACACGCTAGCAAATTTAGATTTGCAATTACAGAATATGATTCTAATTTTTTCCTTTGCTCTTTATTCTAACACTACACTAAGTTTACTGTTTTATTTCGCTACAGTTGATATTGTGTAGAACAATAAGAAAATCATAGTGAACAATGCATTCAACAAAATTTCACACACATTTCTAGATACCTATATCTAATAAGTTCAAAAGAAAGGACACACTTAGGGAGGTATTTTGGTGGTCAAGTCACTAAATAGAGATTAGCTGGTTTCCCGGCATAGCCCAGGATGTAATAAAGATTGACTGAAATACATGTTCTAGCTGGTTTCTAGGCGTTGCCAGGGATGTAATATAGACACATTATGTTGTATATTACCTGTTCTCTTCTCCCTAAGGTAAAACAATTTCATATACATGCTGTAAATTACCTATGCTAGGGATAAAACATGAACAATACCAGTCCGGGGGTAGATAAAACAAATAATACATAGAGATGAAAGATTCGTCTCCCCTAAGAATAAAACATATGTTCAATATCTGCTTTTGTTTTTTCATTGTTTATACGGTCCCGAGCAACGCCGGGTAGCCCTGCTAGTCTATATATATAAAAGGCAAAAATCGGTGTGTATGTATGTATGTATGTATGTTTGTTTGTAACGCTAAAACTTTTGAAAGACGGAACCAGAGTTGACAAATTTGGTATCATATTGCACCTTGATCACCCGGATGACAAATATCGAAATTTCACGTCAAACGGACCAGTAGAAAGGGGTCAACTGATCGTTTTTCTCCTAGGGGGGCCCCCCCAAAAACCTGTCATTTTAACGTTATTCAATACGTGTCACGTGACGTGACGTCAGCTCAAACTTTTGACAGACACAACCAAAGTTGACAAATTATGTATCATATTGAACCTTGATCACCCGCATGACAAATATCGAAATTCCACACCAAACGGACCATTAAAAGGGGGTGAACTGATCATTTCTCTCCTAGGGGGGCCCCCAAAAAAACCTGTCATTTTAATGTTAATATTACATAATCCAAAAACGCTTAGTCATGTCACGTGACGTGACGTCAACATCCAGTAATGGCGAACAAATGTAAACAAACACTTTGTTTTACCGATACTTTTGTAATTTCTCTTCTGCTTTGTTCTAGAGATTATTAAACTCCATGACAATGTCTCCAACGTATTTAACTGGTTAAAAATAGTATTTATACAAGAGTTTTAACGAAAAATATCAGGAAAAAATGTACAGGAATAAAAAAAAATTCAGCTTTCAAAATATTCGTCGATAAAAAAACCGATCTTTATATTTACGCTAGCCATTTTGTATATTACCACGTGACCTGCTATCTCTTAAACTGGAGGGGGGGGATCCACTTGAATCCAACAAAACCAGTAATTTTTTTTTTCTATTATATATACATCATTTTCTATAAAATTAAGTGTAGACTTTATAATTAAAACAAAAAATGTTATTCATACTAAAAAAAAAAAAACGCTTAGTCATGTCACGTGACGTGACGTCAACATCCACTAATGGCGAACAATTGTACCTATTTACTATGCCTCCCCACGGGACAGAGTTAGACACCAAGGTCGTTTTTTAACGTGGAGAAAAGGTACAAAATTAAAAATTGTCTCAGTCGTGGAGGATTTCTCCTCCACCGAAAGAGAACAAGAAATAGAAGTGCAGCATCTGAAGAACAGATACTACACTTTGATCTTGACCAAAAGGCCAAGAATGCGAACAATTGTAAATAACAACTTTTTTCACAAAACCAACACCGTCTTTCTTTTTTTTCTCTCTCTTTCTCTCTCTCACCCACTTACTCTTCCCTCTCTCTCACCCTCTTTCTCTTGACGTCACACCACTGTTAAACTGTGGGGGGGGGGGAACACATTCCCAGGCATTATCTCCTATAGATGCACATTTTATTAGAAATTCAGCTTTCAAAATATTAGACGATAATAAAAATATAAAACCAACACCCTCTTTCTCTTTTCTCTCTCTCTCACCAACTTACTCTTCTCTCTCTCTCACCCTCTTTCTCTTGACCTCCTACTACTGTTAAACTGTGTGTGGGGGGGGGGTGAAGAGGCAGCTTGAAAACCAACAAAAACAGTGCACAGTTTCCCAAGCATTTGGGGTGGGAAGGGGGGGAAGAAGCCGAGCGCACAGTTTCGTGTGAGAGAGAGAGAACAATTCTCAACCTATATACTCAACAAATTTTTTATCTACAGATTTGAAAGTTTGTATATAGGGTATTCAGACATATGGAAATATATCTAGCATAATCTATCTATTATATCTATAAAAGTGAAAATGTGTGTGTGTGTGAGGTAGCCAGAGAGAGAGAGAGAGAGAGAGAGAGAGAGAGAGAGAGAGAGAGAGAGAGAGAGAGAGAGAGAGAGAGACAACAATTCTCAACCTATATATTCAATACATTTTTTATCTACAGATTTGAAAATTTGTATATAGGGTATTCAGACATATGGAAATATATCTAGCATAATCTATCTATTATATCTATAAAAGTGAAAATGTGTGTGTGTGTGAGGTAGCCAGAGAGAGAGAGAGAGAGACAACAATTCTCAACCTATATATTCAATACATTTTTTATCTACAGATTTGAAAATTTGTATATAGGGTATTCAGACATATGGAAATATATCTAGCATAATCTATCTATTATATCTATAAAAGTGAAAATGTGTGTGTGTGTGTGTGTGTGTGTGCGTAAGAGAGAGAGAGAACAATTCTCAACCTATATACTCAACGTATTTTTATCTACGGATTTTAAACTTTGTATATAGGGTATTCAGACATATAGAAATATATCTAGCATAATCTATACATTATATCTATAAAAGTGAGAATGTGAGTGTGTGAGAGAGAGAGAACAATTCTCAACCTATATATTCAACAAATTTTTTACCTACAGATTTGAAAATTTGTATATTGGGTATTCAGACATATGGAAATATATCTAGCATAATCGATCTATTATATCTATAAAAGTCAGAATGTTTGCGTGTGGTTGTGTGTGTAAGGTTGCGAGAGAGAGAGAGAGAACAATTCTCAACCTATCTATTCAATAAATTTGTTATCTACAGATTTGACCATTTGTATATAGGGTATTCAGACATATGGAAATATATCCAGCATAATCTATCTATTATATCCATAAAAGTGAGAATGTGTGCGTGAGAGAGAGAGAGAGAGAGAGAGAGAGAGAGAGAGAGAGTAAGTACAATTCTCACCCTATATATTCAACAAATTTTTTATCTACCGATTAGAAAATTTGTATATAGGGTATTCAGACATATGGAAATATATCTAGCATAATCTATCTATTATATCTAGAAAAGTGAGAATGTGTGTGAAAGAGAGAGAGAGAAGAGAGAGAGAGAGAACAATTCTCAACCTATATATTCAAATTATTTTTATGTACAGATCTGAAAATTTGTATACAGGGTATTCAGACATATGGAAATATATCTAACATAATCTATTATATCTATAAAAGGTAGAATGTGTGTGTGTGTTTGTGAGTGAGTGAGTGAGTGAGTGAGTGAGAGAGAGAGAGAGAACAATTCTCAACCTATATACTCAACAAATTTTGTATCTACAGATTTGATAATTTGTATATAGGGTATTCAGACATAAGGAAATATATCTAGCATAATCTATCTATTATATCTATAAAAGTGAGAATGTGTGTGAAAGAGAGAGAGAGAGAACAATTCTCAACCTATATATTCAACAAATTCTATCTTTACAGATTTGAAAATTTGTATATAGGGTATTCAGACATTTGGAAATATATCTAGCATAATCTATTATATCTATAAAAGTGAGAATGTGTGTGTGAGAGAGAGAGAAAGAACAATTCTCAACCTATATACTCAACAAATTTTTTATCTACAGATTTAAAAATTTGTATATAGGGTATTCAGACATATAGAAATATATCTAGCATAACCTATCTATTATATCTATAAAATGACCATGTGTGTGTGTGTGAGAGAGAGAGAGAGAGTCAGAGAGAGAGAGAGAACAATTTTCAGCTTGTGTGTGTGTGAGAAAGAGAGAGAGAGAAAGAGAGGAAGGAAAAGTCTCACCCTATATATTCAACAAATTTTTTATCTACATATTAGAAAATTTGGATATAGGGTATTCAGACGTATGGAAATATATCTAGCATAATCTATCTATTATATCTATAAAAGTGAGAATGTGTGTGTGAGAGAGAGAGAAAGAGAGAGAGAGAGAACAATTCTCAACCTATATATTCAACTAATTTTTTATCTACAGATTTGAAAATGTGTATATTGGGTATTCAGACATATGTAAATATATCTGGCATAATCTATGTATTATATCTATAAAAGTGTGAATGTGAGTGATGGAAAGAGCAAAAAATTCTCAACCTATATAACCTATAAAAGTGAGAATATGTGTGAGAGAGAGAGAGAGAGAGAACAATTCTCAAACTTTGTATATAGGGTATTCAGACATATGGAAATATATCTAGCATAATCTATCTATTTTATCTATAAAAGTGAGAATGCGTGTGTGTGAGATAGCGAGAGAGAGAGAGAGAAAAAGAGAGAGATAAAAATTCTCAACCTATACATTCAACAAATTTTTTATCCACAGATTTGAACATTTGTATATAGGGTGTTCAGACATATAGAAATATATCTAGCATAATCTATCTATTATATCTATAAAAGTGAGAATGTGTGTGTGTGTGTGAGAGAGAGGACAATTGTCAACCTATGTATACAACAAATTTTTTATCTACAGATTTCAAAATTTGTATATTGGGCATTCAGACATATTTCAATATATCTGGCATAATCTGTCTATTATATCTATAAAAGTGAGAATGTGTGTGATAGAGAGAGAGAGAACAATTCTCAACCTATATACTCAACAAATTTTTTATCTACAGATTTGAAAATTTGTATATAGGGTATTCAGACATATGGAAATATATCTAGCATAATCTATTATATCTATAAAAGTGAGAATGTGTGTGTGTGTGAGAGAGAGAGAGAGAACAATTCTCAACCCATATACTCAACAAATTCTTTATCTACAGATTTTAAAATTTGTATATAGAGTATTCATACAAATAGAAATATATCTAGGATAATCTTTCTATTATATCTATAAAAGTGAGAATGTGTGTGTGTGTGAGCGAGAGAGAGAGAGAGAGAGAGAGAGAGAGAACAGTTCTCAACCTATACATTCAACAAATTTTTATATATAGGGTATTCAGAAATATCGAAATATATCTAGCATAATCTATTATATCTTTAAAAGTTAGAATGTGTGTGTGTGAGAGATAGAGAGAACAATTCTCAACCTATGCACTCTACAAATTTTTTATCTACAAATTAGAAAATTTGTATATAGGGTATTCAGACGTATGGAAATATATCTAGCATAATCTATCTATTATATCTATAAAAGTGAGAATGTGTGTGTGAGAGAGAGAGAAAGAGAGAGAGAGAGAACAATTCTCAACCTATATATTCAACTAATTTTTTATCTACAGATTTGAAAATGTGTATATTGGGTATTCAGACATATGTAAATATATCTGGCATAATCTATGTATTATATCTATAAAAGTGTGAATGTGAGTGATGGAAAGAGCAAAAAATTCTCAACCTATATAACCTATAAAAGTGAGAATATGTGTGAGAGAGAGAGAGAGAGAGAACAATTCTCAACCTATATATTCCACACATTTTTGGGCACAGATTTGGAAATTTGTATATAGGGTAGGCAGACATATAGAAATATATCTAGCATAATCTATCTATTATATCTATAAAAGTGAGAACTTGTGTGTGTGTGTGTGTGTGAGAGAGAGAGAGAACAATTCTTAACCTACATACTCAACAAATTTTTTACCTACAGTTTAGAAAATTTGTATAAAGGGTATTCAGACATATGGAAATATATCTAGCATAATCTATCTATTATAACTACAAAAGTTAGAATGTGTGTGTGAGAGAGAGAGAGAGAACAATTCTAAACCTATATATTCAACAAATTTTTTATCTACAGATTTGAAACTTTGTATATAGGGTATTCAGACATATGGAAATATATCTAGCATAATCTATCTATTTTATCTATAAAAGTGAGAATGCGTGTGTGTGAGATAGCGAGAGAGAGAGAGAGAGAAAAAGAGAGAGATAAAACTTCTCAACCTATACATTCAACAAATTTTTTATCCACAGATTTGAACATTTGTATATAGGGTGTTCAGACATATAGAAATATATCTAGCATAATCTATCTATTATATGTATAAAAGTGAGAATGTGTGTGTGTGTGAGAGAGAGGACAATTGTCAACCTATGTATACAACAAATTTTTTATCTACAGATTTCAAAATTTGTATATTGGGCATTCAGACACATTTCAATATATCTGGCATAATCTGTCTATTATATCTATAAAAGTGAGAATGTGTGTGATAGAGAGAGAGAGAACAATTCTCAACCTATATACTCAACAAATTTTTTATCTACAGATTTGAAAATTTGTATATAGGGTATTCAGACATATGGAAATATATCTAGCATAATCTATTATATCTATAAAAGTGAGAATGTGTGTGTGTGTGTGAGAGAGAGAGAGAGAGAGAGAGAGAACAATTCTCAACCCATATACTCAACAAATTCTTTATCTACAGATTTTAAAATTTGTATATAGAGTATTCATACAAATAGAAATATATCTAGGATAATCTTTCTATTATATCTATAAAAGTGAGAATGTGTGTGTGTGTGAGCGAGAGAGAGAGAGAGAGAGAGAGAGAGAGAAAGAACAGTTCTCAACCTATACATTCAACAAATTTTTATATATAGGGTATTCAGAAATATCGAAATATATCTAGCATAATCTATTATATCTTTAAAAGTTAGAATGTGTGTGTGTGAGAGATAGAGAGAACAATTCTCAACCTATGCACTCTACAAATTTTTTATCTACAAATTAGAAAATTTGTATATAGGGTATTCACACATATGGAAATATATCTAGCATAATCTATCTATTATATCTATAAAAGTTAGAATGTGTGTGTGAGGTAGCCAGAGAGAGAGAGAGAGAGAGTAAGAACAATTTTCAACCTATATATTCAACAAATATTTGATCTACAGATTAGAAAATTTGTATATAGGGTATTCAGACATATGGAAATATATCTAGCATAGTCTATCTATTATATCTCTAAAATTGAGAATGTGTGTGTGAGAGAGAGAGAGAGAGAACAATTTTCAACCTATATACTCAACAAATTTTTTTATCTACAGATTTGAAAATTTGTATATAGGGTATTCAGACATATGGAAATATATCTAGAGTAATCTATCTATTATATCTATAAAAGTGAGAATGCGTGTGTGTGTGAGAGAGAGCGACACAGAACAATACTCAACCTATATATTCAACAAATTTTTTATGTACAGATCTGAAATATCACATTTGTATAGAAGTAGAAATCTTGATACCTACTCTGATACCTAATAAAAGAAAGGACACTCTTTAGGGCGGATTTTGATTATAACAAGTCACTAATTAGAAATTATAATAAACATTCTAATAATTTAAGAATTTTACCAAAATAAAATTGCATGGTAATCACCCAATTTCTGCCACAAAATTTTGATTGGCAGAACTCATAAACATAAAATATATATTTTCTAATTTCATCTTTTTTTTTTCTTTTTACATAATCTGGTTTGATGTTTTCCCAAATATTCAAATCACTATATTTTGCTGCTTAATATCAAATACAGCAACTGAGTTATTTTTATGCATCAAACAATTACATTTTCTCATTCATCCAAACTAATCACTGAACATCAATTTCATATTTTCTTCACTAAAATATTACTGTGCTTGATGTCATCAAGTGGAGCGGATCATTTTTTTTTCATTTGTTCACACATTTTTCCAATTTATATATATTTTAAAGATTCTTAGCCTATGTCATTGCATACCAATCTGTTTATTAAAAGTTAAGGTTCACTGTAAACACATATGTTACACCAAAATAAAAACGCTTCAGATAATGTCTTGATATTCAATTCAGTTTCTCACATGACATCTTATGAAGTTAGTAGAAATGTTACAGACTTTTGAATCTCAAACACTTTCAATACTGTGCACTGATATTTTCTTTTTTGCAATATAAGCACATTCATGATTTTTTTTACAAACGTTAAAAACTTTCACATTGTGTAGCAATATACTGAAACAATTATAAAAATATTTGTTTTTATTTTGAATGATGCAGGGCATCTGAAGAGAGATTTTTCTAACAAAATGAAAGTATAATTTTTAGCAATAGGTATCTAGGAAAAGGCCACTACATATGTTATAAGTTCCAAATTTCCACAACCTGGCAAATACTGGTACATGCTAGCAAATTTAGATTTGCAATTACAAAATATGATTCTAATTTTTTCCTTTGCTCTTTATTCTAACACTACACTATGTTTACTGTGTTATTTCGCTACAGTTGATATTGTGTAGAACAATAAGAAAATCATAGTGAACAATGCATTCAACAAAATTTCACACACATTTCTAGATACCTATATCTAATAAGTTCAAAAGAAAGGACACACTTAGGGAGGTATTTTGGTGGTCAAGTCACTAAAAAGAGATTAGCTGGTTTCCTGGCATAGCCCAGGATATAATAAAGATTGACTGAAATACATGTTCTAGCTGGTTTCTAGGCGTTGCCAGGGATGTAATATAGACACATTATGTTGTATATTACCTGTTCTCTTCTCCCTAAGGTAAAACAATTTCATATACATGCTGTAAATTACCTATGCTAGGGATAAAACATGAACAATATCAGTCCTAGGGTAGATAAAACAAATAATACATAGAGATGAAAGATTCCTCTCCCCTAAGAATCAAACATATGTTCAATATCTGCTTTTGTTTTTTCATTGTTTATACGGTCCCGAGCAACGCCGGGTAGCCCTGCTAGTATGTTATAAGTTCCAAATTTCCACAACCTGGCAAATACTGGTACATGCTAGCAAATTTAGATTTGCAATTACAAAATATGATTCTAATTTTTTCCTTTGCTCTTTATTCTAACACTACACTATGTTGACTGTGTTATTTCGCTACAGTTGATATTGTGTAGAACAATAAGAAAATCATAGTGAACAATGCATTCAACAAAATTTCACACACATTTCTAGATACCTATATCTAATAAGTTCAAAAGAAAGGACACACTTAGGGAGGTATTTTGGTGGTCAAGTCACTAAAAAGAGATTAGCTGGTTTCCTGGCATAGCCCAGGATATAATAAAGATTGACTGAAATACATGTTCTAGCTGGTTTCTAGGCGTTGCCAGGGATGTAATATAGACACATTATGTTGTATATTACCTGTTCTCTTCTCCCTAAGGTAAAACAATTTCATATACATGCTGTAAATTACCTATGCTAGGGATAAAACATGAACAATATCAGTCCTAGGGTAGATAAAACAAATAATACATAGAGATGAAAGATTCCTCTCCCCTAAGAATCAAACATATGTTCAATATCTGCTTTTGTTTTTTCATTGTTTATACGGTCCCGAGCAACGCCGGGTAGCCCTGCTAGTCTTCTATATATATAAAAGGCAAAAATCGGTGTGTATGTATGTATGTATGTATGTTTGTTTGTAACGCTAAAACTTTTGAAAGACGGAACCAGAGTTGACAAATTTGGTATCATATTGCACCTTGATCACCCGGATGACAAATATCGAAATTTCACGTCAAACGGACCAGTAGAAAGGGGTCAACTGATCGTTTTTCTCCTAGGGGGGCCCCCCAAAAAACCTGTCATTTTAACGTTATTCAATACGTGTCACGTGACGTGACGTCAGCTCAAACTTTTGACAGACACAACCAAAGTTGACAAATTATGTATCATATTGAACCTTGATCACCCGCATGACAAATATCGAAATTCCACACCAAACGGACCATTAAAAGGGGGTGAACTGATCATTTCTCTCCTAGGGGGGCCCCCCAAAAAAACCTGTCATTTTAATGTTAATATTACATAATCCAAAAACGCTTAGTCATGTCACGTGACGTGACGTCAACATCCAGTAATGGCGAACAAATGTAAACAAACACTTTGTTTTACCGATACTTTTGTAATTTCTCTTCTGCTTTGTTCTAGAGATTATTAAACTCCATGACAATGTCTCCAACGTATTTAACTGGTTAAAAATAGTATTTATACAAGAGTTTTAACGAAAAATATCAGGAAAAAATGTACAGGAATAAAAAAAAATTCAGCTTTCAAAATATTCGTCGATAAAAAAACCGATCTTTATATTTACGCTAGCCATTTTGTATATTACCACGTGACCTGCTATCTCTTAAACTGGAGGGGGGGGGATCCACTTGAATCCAACAAAACCAGTAATTTTTTTTTTCTATTATATATACATCATTTTCTATAAAATTAAGTGTAGACTTTATAATTAAAACAAAAAATGTTATTCATACTAAAAAAAAAAACGCTTAGTCATGTCACGTGACGTGACGTCAACATCCACTAATGGCGAACAATTGTACCTATTTACTATGCCTCCCCACGGGACAGAGTTAGACACCAGGGTCGTTTTTTAACGTGGAGAAAAGGTACAAAAATAAAAATTGTCTCAGTCGTGGAGGATTTCTCCTCCACCGAAAGAGAACAAGAAATAGAAGTGCAGCATCTGAAGAACAGATACTACACTTTGATCTTGACCAAAAGGCCAAGAATGCGAACAATTGTAAATAACAACTTTTTTCACAAAACCAACACCGTCTTTCTTTTTTTTTCTCTCTCTTTCTCTCTCTCACCCACTTACTCTTCCCTCTCTCTCACCCTCTTTCTCTTGACGTCACACCACTGTTAAACTGTGGGGGGGGGAACACATTCCCAGGCATTATCTCCTATAGATGCACATTTTATTAGAAATTCAGCTTTCAAAATATTAGACGATAATAAAAATATAAAACCAACACCCTCTTTCTCTTTTCTCTCTCTCTCACCAACTTACTCTTCTCTCTCTCTCACCCTCTTTCTCTTGACCTCCTACTACTGTTAAACTGTGTGTGTGTGTGGGGGGGGGGAAGAGGCAGCTTGAAAACCAACAAAAACAGTGCACAGTTTCCCAAGCATTTGGGGTGGGAAGGGGGGGAAGAAGCCGAGCGCACAGTTTCGTGTGAGAGAGAGAGAACAATTCTCAACCTATATACTCAACAAATTTTTTATCTACAGATTTGAAAGTTTGTATATAGGGTATTCAGACATATGGAAATATATCTAGCATAATCTATCTATTATATCTATAAAAGTGAAAATGTGTGTGTGTGTGAGGTAGCCAGAGAGAGAGAGAGAGAGAGAGAGAGAGAGAGAGAGAGACAACAATTCTCAACCTATATATTCAATACATTTTTTATCTACAGATTTGAAAATTTGTATATACGGTATTCAGACATATGGAAATATATCTAGCATAATCTATCTATTATATCTATAAAAGTGAAAATGTGTGTGTGTGTGTGTGTGTGTGTGTGTGTGTGTGTGTGTGTGTGTGTGTGTGTGTGTGTGTGTGTGTGCGTAAGAGAGATAGAGAACAATTCTCAACCTATATACTCAACGTATTTTTATCTACGGATTTTAAACTTTGTATATAGGGTATTCAGACATATAGAAATATATCTAGCATAATCTATACATTATATCTATAAAAGTGAGAATGTGAGTGTGTGAGAGAGAGAGAACAATTCTCAACCTATATATTCAACAAATTTTTTACCTACAGATTTGAAAATTTGTATATTGGGTATTCAGACATATGGAAATATATCTAGCATAATCGATCTATTATATCTATAAAAGTCAGAATGTTTGCGTGTGGTTGTGTGTGTAAGGTTGCGAGAGAGAGAGAGAGAGAGAACAATTCTCAACCTATCTATTAAATAAATTTGATATCTACAGATTTGACCATTTGTATATAGGGTATTCAGACATATGGAAATATATCCAGCATAATCTATCTATTATATCCATAAAAGTGAGAATGTGTGCGTGAGAGAGAGAGAGAGAGAGAGAGAGAGTAAGTACAATTCTCACCCTATATATTCAACAAATTTTTTATCTACCGATTAGAAAATTTGTATATAGGGTATTCAGACATATGGAAATATATCTAGCATAATCTATCTATTATATCTAGAAAAGTGAGAATGTGTGTGAAAGAGAGAGAGAGAAGAGAGAGAGAGAGAACAATTCTCAACCTATATATTCAACTAATTTTTATGTACAGATCTGAAAATTTGTATACAGGGTATTCAGACATATGGAAATATATCTAGCATAATCTATTATATCTATAAAAGGTAGAATGTGTGTGTGTGTGTCTGAGTGAGTGAGTGAGTGAGTGAGAGAGAGAGAGAGAGAGAGAGAGAACAATTCTCAACCTATATACTCAACAAATTTTGTATCTACAGATTTGATAATTTGTATATAGGGTATTCAGACATAAGGAAATATATCTAGCATAATCTATCTATTATATCTATAAAAGTGAGAATGTGTGTGAAAGAGAGAGAGAGAGAACAATTCTCAACCTATATATTCAACAAATTCTATCTTTACAGATTTGAAAATTTGTATATAGGGTATTCAGACATTTGGAAATATATCTAGCATAATCTATTATATCTATAAAAGTGAGAATGTGTGTGTGAGAGAGAGAGAAAGAACAATTCTCAACCTATATACTCAACAAATTTTTTATCTACAGATTTAAAAATTTGTATATAGGGTATTCAGACATATAGAAATATATCTAGCATAACCTATCTATTATATCTATAAAATGACCATGTGTGTGTGTGAGAGAGAGAGAGAGAGAGTCAGAGAGAGAGAGAGAACAATTTTCAGCTTGTGTGTGTGTGAGAAAGAGAGAGAGAGAAAGAGAGGAAGGAAAATTCTCACCCTATATATTCAACAAATTTTTTATCTACATATTAGAAAATTTGGATATAGGGTATTCAGACGTATGGAAATATATCTAGCATAATCTATCTATTATATCTATAAAAGTGAGAATGTGTGTGTGAGAGAGAGAGAAAGAGAGAGAGAGAGAACAATTCTCAACCTATATATTCAACTAATTTTTTATCTACAGATTTGAAAATGTGTATATTGGGTATTCAGACATATGTAAATATATCTGGCATAATCTATGTATTATATCTATAAAAGTGTGAATGTGAGTGATGGAAAGAGCAAAAAATTCTCAACCTATATAACCTATAAAAGTGAGAATATGTGTGAGAGAGAGAGAGAGAACAATTCTCTACCTATATATTCCACACATTTTTGGGCACAGATTTGGAAATTTGTATATAGGGTAGGCAGACATATAGAAATATATCTAGCATAATCTATCTATTATATCTATAAAAGTGAGAACTTGTGTGTGTGTGTGTGTGAGAGAGAGAGAGAGAACAATTCTTAACCTACATACTCAACAAATTTTTTACCTACAGTTTAGAAAATTTGTATATAGGGTATTCAGACATATGGAAATATATCTAGCATAATCTATCTATTATAACTACAAAAGTTAGAATGTGTGTGTGAGAGAGAGAGAACAATTCTAAACCTATATATTCAACAAATTTTTTATCTACAGATTTGAAACTTTGTATATAGGGTATTCAGACATATGGAAATATATCTAGCATAATCTATCTATTTTATCTATAAAAGTGAGAATGCGTGTGTGTGAGATAGCGAGAGAGAGAGAGAGAAAAAGAGAGAGATAAAAATTCTCAACCTATACATTCAACAAATTTTTTATCCACAGATTTGAACATTTGTATATAGGGTGTTCAGACATATAGAAATATATCTAGCATAATCTATCTATTATATGTATAAAAGTGAGAATGTGTGTGTGTGTGAGAGAGAGGACAATTGTCAACCTATGTATACAACAAATTTTTTATCTACAGATTTCAAAATTTGTATATTGGGCATTCAGACATATTTTAATATATCTGGCATAATCTGTCTATTATATCTATAAAAGTGAGAATGTGTGTGATAGAGAGAGAGAGAACAATTCTCAACCTATATACTCAACAAATTTTTTATCTACAGATTTGAAAATTTGTATATAGGGTATTCAGACATATGGAAATATATCTAGCATAATCTATTATATCTATAAAAGTGAGAATGTGTGTGTGTGTGTGAGAGAGAGAGAGAGAGAGAGAGAGAACAATTCTCAACCCATATACTCAACAAATTCTTTATCTACAGATTTTAAAATTTGTATATAGAGTATTCATACAAATAGAAATATATCTAGGATAATCTTTCTATTATATCTATAAAAGTGAGAATGTGTGTGTGTGTGAGCGAGAGAGAGAGAGAGAGAGAGAGAACAGTTCTCAACCTATACATTCAACAAATTTTTATATATAGGGTATTCAGAAATATCGAAATATATCTAGCATAATCTATTATATCTTTAAAAGTTAGAATGTGTGTGTGTGAGAGATAGAGAGAACAATTCTCAACCTATGCACTCTACAAATTTTTTATCTACAAATTAGAAAATTTGTATATAGGGTATTCACACATATGGAAATATATCTAGCATAATCTATCTATTATATCTATAAAAGTTAGAATGTGTGTGTGAGGTAGCCAGAGAGAGAGAGAGAGAGAGTAAGAACAATTTTCAACCTATATATTCAACAAATATTTGATCTACAGATTAGAAAATTTGTATATAGGGTATTCAGACATATGGAAATATATCTAGCATAATCTATCTATTATATCTCTAAAATTGAGAATGTGTGTGTGAGAGAGAGAGAACAATTTTCAACCTATATACTCAACAAATTTTTTTATCTACAGATTTGAAAATTTGTATATAGGGTATTCAGACATATGGAAATATATCTAGAGTAATCTATCTATTATATCTATAAAAGTGAGAATGCGTGTGTGTGTGAGAGAGAGCGACACAGAACAATTCTCATGATGACATGATTGTCCGGATGACAAATATCGAAATTTCACGTCAAACGGACCAGTAGAAAGGGGTCAACTGATCGTTTTTCTCCTAGGGGGGCCCCCCAAAAAACCTGTCATTTTAACGTTATTCAATACGTGTCACGTGACGTGACGTCAGCTCAAACTTTTGACAGACACAACCAAAGTTGACAAATTATGTATCATATTGAACCTTGATCACCCGCATGACAAATATCGAAATTCCACACCAAACGGACCATTAAAAGGGGGTGAACTGATCATTTCTCTCCTAGGGGGGCCCCCCAAAAAACCTGTCATTTTAATGTTAATATTACATAATCCAAAAACGCTTAGTCATGTCACGTGACGTGACGTCAACATCCAGTAATGGCGAACAAATGTAAACAAACACTTTGTTTTACCGATACTTTTGTAATTTCTCTTCTGCTTTGTTCTAGAGATTATTAAACTCCATGACAATGTCTCCAACGTATTTAACTGGTTAAAAATAGTATTTATACAAGAGTTTTAACGAAAAATATCAGGAAAAAATGTACAGGAATAAAAAAAAATTCAGCTTTCAAAATATTCGTCGATAAAAAAACCGATCTTTATATTTACGCTAGCCATTTTGTATATTACCACGTGACCTGCTATCTCTTAAACTGGAGGGGGGGGATCCACTTGAATCCAACAAAACCAGTAATTTTTTTTTTCTATTATATATACATCATTTTCTATAAAATTAAGTGTAGACTTTATAATTAAAACAAAAAATGTTATTCATACTAAAAAAAAAAAACGCTTAGTCATGTCACGTGACGTGACGTCAACATCCACTAATGGCGAACAATTGTACCTATTTACTATGCCTCCCCACGGGACAGAGTTAGACACCAGGGTCGTTTTTTAACGTGGAGAAAAGGTACAAAAATAAAAATTGTCTCAGTCGTGGAGGATTTCTCCTCCACCGAAAGAGAACAAGAAATAGAAGTGCAGCATCTGAAGTCAGATACTACACTTTGATCTTGACCAAAAGGCCAAGAATGCGAACAATTGTAAATAACAACTTTTTACACAAAACCAACACCGTCTTTCTTTTTTTTCTCTCTCTCACCCACTTACTCTTCCCTCTCTCTCACCCTCTTTCTCTTGACGTCACACCACTGTTAAACTGTGGGGGGGGGGAACACATTCCCAGGCATTATCTCCTATAGATGCACATTTTATTAGAAATTTAGCTTTCAAAATATTAGACGATAATAAAAATATAAAACCAACACCCTCTTTCTCTTTTCTCTCTCTCTCACCAACTTACTCTTCTCTCTCTCTCACCCTCTTTCTCTTGACCTCCTACTACTGTTAAACTGTGTGTGTGTGGGGGGGGGGAAGAGGCAGCTTGAAAACCAACAAAAACAGTGCACAGTTTCCCAAGCATTTGGGGTGGGAAGGGGGGGAAGAAGCCGAGCGCACAGTTTCGTGTGAGAGAGAGAGAACAATTCTCAACCTATATACTCAACAAATTTTTTATCTACAGATTTGAAAATTTGTATATAGGGTATTCAGACATATGGAAATATATCTAGCATAATCTATCTATTATATCTATAAAAGTGAAAATGTGTGTGTGTGTGTGTGTGTGTGCGTAAGAGAGAGAGAGAACAATTCTCAACCTATATACTCAACGTATTTTTATCTACGGATTTTAAACTTTGTATATAGGGTATTCAGACATATAGAAATATATCTAGCATAATCTATACATTATATCTATAAAAGTGAGAATGTGAGTGTGTGAGAGAGAGAGAACAATTCTCAACCTATATATTCAACAAATTTTTTACCTACAGATTTGAAAATTTGTATATTGGGTATTCAGACATATGGAAATATATCTAGCATAATCGATCTATTATATCTATAAAAGTCAGAATGTTTGCGTGTGGTTGTGTGTGTAAGGTTGCGAGAGAGAGAGAGAGAACAATTCTCAACCTATCTATTCAATAAATTTGTTATCTACAGATTTGACCATTTGTATATAGGGTATTCAGACATATGGAAATATATCCAGCATAATCTATCTATTATATCCATAAAAGTGAGAATGTGTGCGTGAGAGAGAGAGAGAGAGAGAGAGAGAGAGTAAGTACAATTCTCACCCTATATATTCAACAAATTTTTTATCTACCGATTAGAAAATTTGTATATAGGGTATTCAGACATATGGAAATATATCTAGCATAATCTATCTATTATATCTAGAAAAGTGAGAATGTGTGTGAAAGAGAGAGAGAGAAGAGAGAGAGAGAGAACAATTCTCAACCTATATATTCAACTAATTTTTATGTACAGATCTGAAAATTTGTATACAGGGTATTCAGACATATGGAAATATATCTAGCATAATCTATTATATCTATAAAAGGTAGAATGTGTGTGTGTGTGTGTGAGTGAGTGAGTGAGTGAGTGAGTGAGAGAGAGAGAGAGAGAGAACAATTCTCAACCTATATACTCAACAAATTTTGTATCTACAGATTTGATAATTTGTATATAGGGTATTCAGACATAAGGAAATATATCTAGCATAATCTATCTATTATATCTATAAAAGTGAGAATGTGTGTTAAAGAGAGAGAGAGAGAACAATTCTCAACCTATATATTCAACAAATTCTATCTTTACAGATTTGAAAATTTGTATATAGGGTATTCAGACATTTGGAAATATATCTAGCATAATCTATTATATCTATAAAAGTGAGAATGTGTGTGAAAGAAAGAGAGAAAGAACAATTCTCAACCTATATACTCAACAAATTTTTTATCTACAGATTTAAAAATTTGTATATAGGGTATTCAGACATATAGAAATATATCTAGCATAACCTATCTATTATACTTATAAAATGACCATGTGTGTGTGTGTGAGAGAGAGAGAGAGAGAGTCAGAGAGAGAGAGAGAACAATTTTCAGCTTGTGTGTGTGTGAGAAAGAGAGAGAGAGAAAGAGAGGAAGGAAAATTCTCACCCTATATATTCAACAAATTTTTTATCTACATATTAGAAAATTTGGATATAGGGTATTCAGACGTATGGAAATATATCTAGCATAATCTATCTATTATATCTATAAAAGTGAGAATGTGTGTGTGAGAGAGAGAGAAAGAGAGAGAGAGAGAACAATTCTCAACCTATATATTCAACTAATTTTTTATCTACAGATTTGAAAATGTGTATATTGGGTATTCAGACATATGTAAATATATCTGGCATAATCTATGTATTATATCTATAAAAGTGTGAATGTGAGTGATGGAAAGAGCAAAAAATTCTCAACCTATATAACCTATAAAAGTGAGAATATGTGTGAGAGAGAGAGAGAGAGAACAATTCTCAACCTATATATTCCACACATTTTTGGGCACAGATTTGGAAATTTGTATATAGGGTAGGCAGACATATAGAAATATATCTAGCATAATCTATCTATTATATCTATAAAAGTGAGAACTTGTGTGTGTGTGTGTGTGTGAGAGAGAGAGAGAACAATTCTTAACCTACATACTCAACAAATTTTTTACCTACAGTTTAGAAAATTTGTATATAGGGTATTCAGACATATGGAAATATATCTAGCATAATCTATCTATTATAACTACAAAAGTTAGAATGTGTGTGTGAGAGAGATAGAGAGAGAGAGAACAATTCTAAACCTATATATTCAACAAATTTTTTATCTACAGATTTGAAACTTTGTATATAGGGTATTCAGACATATGGAAATATATCTAGCATAATCTATCTATTTTATCTATAAAAGTGAGAATGCGTGTGTGTGAGATAGCGAAAGAGAGAGAGAGAAAAAGAGAGAGATAAAAATTCTCAACCTATACATTCAACAAATTTTTTATCCACAGATTTGAACATTTGTATATAGGGTGTTCAGACATATAGAAATATATCTAGCATAATCTATCTATTATATGTATAAAAGTGAGAATGTGTGTGTGTGTGAGAGAGAGGACAATTGTCAACCTATGTATACAACAAATTTTTTATCTACAGATTTCAAAATTTGTATATTGGGCATTCAGACATATTTCAATATATCTGGCATAATCTGTCTATTATATCTATAAAAGTGAGAATGTGTGTGATAGAGAGAGAGAGAACAATTCTCAACCTATATACTCAACAAATTTTTTATCTACAGATTTGAAAATTTGTATATAGGGTATTCAGACATATGGAAATATATCTAGCATAATCTATTATATCTATAAAAGTGAGAATGTGTGTGTGTGTGTGTGAGAGAGAGAGAGAGAGAGAGAGAACAATTCTCAACCCATATACTCAACAAATTCTTTATCTACAGATTTTAATATTTGTATATAGAGTATTCATACAAATAGAAATATATCTAGGATAATCTTTCTATTATATCTATAAAAGTGAGAATGTGTGTGTGTGTGAGCGAGAGAGAGAGAGAGAGAGAGAGAGAGAACAGTTCTCAACCTATACATTCAACAAATTTTTATATATAGGGTATTCAGAAATATCGAAATATATCTAGCATAATCTATTATATCTTTAAAAGTTAGAATGTGTGTGTGTGAGAGATAGAGAACAATTCTCAACCTATGCACTCTACAAATTTTTTATCTACAAATTAGAAAATTTGGATATAGGGTATTCACACATACGGAAATATATCTAGCATAATCTATCTATTATATCTATAAAATTGAGAATGTGTGTGTGAGAGAGAGAGAGAGAACAATTTTCAACCTATATACTCAACAAATTTTTTTATCTACAGATTTGAAAATTTGTATATAGGGTATTCAGACATATGGAAATATATCTAGAGTAATCTATCTATTATATCTATAAAAGTGAGAATGCGTGTGTGTGTGAGAGAGAGCGACACAGAACAATTCTCAACCTATATATTCAACAAATTTTTTATGTACAGATCTGAAATATCACATTTGTATAGAAGTAGAAATCTTGATACCTACTCTGATACCTAATAAAAGAAAGGACACTCTTTAGGGCGGATTTTGATTATAACAAGTCACTAATTAGAAATTATAATAAACATTCTAATAATTTAAGAATTTTACCAAAATAAAATTGCATGGTAATCACCCAATTTCTGCCACAAAATTTTAATTGGCAAAACTCATAAGCATAAAATATATATTTTCCTAAATATTCAAATCACTATATTTTGCTGCTTAATATTAAATACAGCAAATGAGTTATTTTTATGCATCAAACAATTACATTTTCTCATTCATCCAAACTAATCACTGAACATCAATTTCATATTGTCTTCACTAAAATATTACTGTGCTTGATGTCATCAAGTAGAGCGGATCATTTTTTTTTACATTTGTTTACACATTTTTTACAAATGTTTTTGAGAGTCCATACAAAGTTATAAGTGTTCAACATTTTTTTTCATTTTGAATATATTTTGTCTAAGATTCTTAGCCTATGTCATTGCATACCAATTTGTTTCTTGAAAGTTAAGTTCACTGTAAAAACATCTGATACACCAAAATCCCTGATACCTGTTTCTTATAAGCGCCAAATAACTATCACTATTTCGATTTGTGTTTCATGAGAACAATTCAATATTGATACATTATAAGAAACATTTCCAGTGCTTTTCTCTTTTTAGCAATAGTTGGTTGATAATTAGAGGACACAACTAACCCTATACTATGCTTTACTTTGTTTTGTATATATATTTTGTATTGTGTGGAATTAACAAAGATTCATATGCAGGAATCTGTTGATACATTCCAAGAATCCCAATGCGACCAACAAACTTGAAAGACTACAATTTCTTTTTACTATGACCAATAAGAAAGCTCAAGGACTAAGTTGTTGGACTCATCCTGATCACCATTTTAAATTATTGTTAACAGTAAGTTTAACATTTTAAGTACAGAATAATATTCCTTTTGATATTTATAAATTACTATTTTCTGTGACAGATGTTACTTTTTCAATATTGATTGTACCCTCTTTTGTGTTTTTACATTTTGCATACAATAATATTAAGCACACCATACCAAGACCACTATTTCACCATCTAATAAACTGCCTACCAAGACCAATGTTTTCAAGTGACAATGGAGAGTATTCATGTTATGTTTCACATTTTTATGTTTTAAAATATTTTGCTGCTTAATATTCAGCAGATGTTTACTTTGTTTTGTGTATATACTTTATATTAGGTAGAATAAACAAAACTTAATTTCGCTACCATCATTATTTGTAGTGACATGCACTGTTAACATAAATAAAATCACTGGTGACAATCCCTGATACCTGTTTCGTATAAGCACCAAATAACTATGATAATGTGTTATTGTTGATACATTATAATAAACATTTCCATTGACTGGTCGTTTGCTTAGCTTAGGTTTACATCATTTTTTCACAATGTTTCTCTACTTGCTTTCAGCATGAGAGCAGATCATATTCTGCACATGTTTCATGCATATCACAAAAACTTATAATATTTGATCAACATTTGACTAACAATTTTACAAAAAAGACCTACCACCTTAAGGGGGGTAAAGGTAAGGCTCCCCACATAACCATAAAAGAAAGCCGCCCCCCCCCCCCATACAGTGGGAAAGAGCTCCCTTCCCATTCTGGGGCAGAGAAGGGGCAAGGAAAACTCTTAAACATAAATGGTCAACGGAGGGTATACACCCTGGGAAACTAAAAGTCTATATGGAATCTGCATAAATTAAAATATCCTGTTTAAGCGTATTGTATGACAGGGAGGGAAGGTCAACAGGTGGAAGAAAAATGGTCTACGCAGAGCATACCGCCTGACAAGCTAAAATCGCCTTTTTATATACGGCAGACAATCAGACTCTGATTGCCTGGACGGCGGGCTGAGCAATGAATGTGGAAGCCGGGGAACTTCTCTCAGAAGGAGGATGGGAGGCCCAGGGAGCCTTCGCTCTCCTCCTAAGAGAGGGATATCCTCTTACTCCCTTTGGAAAGAGATCAACCTTACACAAAACAAAAAATATGGGAAGAGAAGCCTTCCCGGGCCCCCCTCCCCCTTCTGGGAGGAGAAGTTCCCTGGCTCCAACGTTTTTTTTTTGGGGGGGGGCCTAAGCCTGTCCTCCAGGCAACCAAATGAAAAAGAAATTTACCCATCCCACCTTTGTAGGAAGTGTGCTCAGCCCACCTTCTGAGCCACTGTGAAAGTTTCCTTCCACCAAAAGGGAAGGGAACGAGGAAGGAAAAGTCTCTGAGAATCTTCATGCAATTTCTTTGACAAAGAAACTGTTTTCACTTGATTCCACACAAAATTTTTATTGCTTTTTCATCTATTGTCTTATATTAGGATTTCTTTATGCATGTTATTTTATTTAAGAGTACTAAATAGCTTTTCAGTTTCTTGAGACTCTTTCAACTGTCTGGATTCTGCAGCAACGTTGTGGAGTGATATGTAAAACATAAATTGGTACTTTATAACAATAGGTATGTAGAATTCTAACTCGCCAGTGTTGATCGTTTCAATTATTTACAAATTCACCAGGTCCTGGATATGACCATAAACTGTATCCAAACATGGGGCTTTGTGAAGTGTGAAGCCACCATTTAATTGCTATTGCTACCAGGTCCACTCTGATCTGGAGTAGTAGTACCTGTTAGGGTCCCAATTATGAGTTAAATAGAAACCAACATTAAATAAACAAATATATTCTAGGAAAAAAAAATGTCACTAGATTGGGCATGAAATAACCTGATATAGTGTTGATATGTCATAAAACAAAATGAACCAACAAATTCACCAATCGACACAATATCAACAAATGTATCTTTCTTTTCCTTATTCTGTGCTTATTTCTTGGTACTAAGCTTATCATTAACTAACCCTGACATTTCTTTTACTTTGTTTTGTGTATATATTTTATTTTGTGTAGAATAACCAAAAAGACATTTAGCTACCACATTTGCAGCGAAATGTTAGCATACATAAAATCACTGGTGACAACCCATGATGTTTTTTCTTATGAACACGAAATAACCAACACGCTTTCCATTGGTTTTTCATGATAACAATTTAATATTGATAAATTATAATAAACATGTCCATTACTTTTCTTTTTTTATCAATAAATATACTTGGTTGATAATTAGAGAACACAATGTTTATTGTAATAAAACTTGGGATCTATAACATCCAATTCTAAAAATTAAACTTTCCTTTCTCAATTGAAACAAACAACATACCCCACACTATGTTCCTAAAAATGAGGATTTTACTATTGCGTTTACATAATTTTTTAGCTATGTTTCTCTTACTTTCAGCATGAGATCATTTTCTACACGTGTTTCATGCATACCACACAAACATTTTACCTCTGACATTTTTAATTTTTTTCCAATTTCCTTTCATCATGAACATTATCATTAGTACAGTTTTCATTTAAAATGAAGCTGTACATGGTTACTATTACTTGGAAAGCAGATCTAAAAAAAAAAAAAAAAACTGTTTTCACTTTGAAAATTTACGATTTATAGATCTCGGATTTGGCCCTTCTTCACCTTTTATCTTACATTTGTAAATATTGTATATATAAACTTTTTTCTTATTTCTCCAATGTTATTTCATTCATGCAATTTCATAATCCACCAACATTGTATAAGATTCAATTCCATTTGACACTTGAAAACAACTTTTTATATAGTAAACAGCATTTATTTCTTTTCAGACATATTCTTATTTTATTTTATTTCCAGTACTATGTTTTATTTCATTTTGTGGACACTCATTTAACTCTCTGGGATGCTGCAGGGAACATGTAAAGTGATATATCAAACAAGAAGTGGTACTTTATGACAATAGGTATCTAGGATTTACACATACCAGTGTTGATAGTTTGAAATATTTACAGACTAACATTTTACACAATATAAACACATGTACCTTTTTTTTCTTTTCCTTTGCTTATTTCTCGAACCTAAACTTATCATTAACTAACCCGTAACTTTGTTTACTTTGTTTTGCGTATATATTTTATATTGGGTAGAATTAACAAAACTTAATTTCGCTACCATCATTATTTTTAGTGACATGCACTGTTAACATCAATAAAATCACTGGTGACAATACTTGATACCTGTTTCGTATAAGCACCAAATAACTATCACTATTTCGATTTGCTTTTTCATGATAATATGTTCATCTTGATACATTATAATAAACATTTCCATTCACTGGTCGTTTGCTTAGCTTAGCTTTACATCATTTTTTCACAATGTTTCTCTACTTGCTTTCAGCATGAGAGCAGATCATATTCTAAACGTTTCATGCATATCACACAAACTTATAATATTTGATCAACATTTGACTAACAATTTTTTGCCAATTTCCTTCAACATTCTCATTACCATTACTACAGTTTACATTTTGTCGTTAAAATGAAGCTGTACATGTTTCCTATTACTTGGAAACCAGATTTGTAAAAATCCCATTTTTTTTTCACTCTGAGAATTTTCATTATATTTCTTTGACAAACGATTTATTTACAATGAACTTCAGCACATGATTGTTACTGCTTTTTCCCCTTTTGTCTTATATTTGTTTTTCTTCATGCCAAATATTTTATATATCAATTTTTTGCTAATTTCTTAAATTTTATTTCTTTAATTCTTAGTCCACCAATATAGTATAAGTTTCAATTGCATTGAACGCAATGTTTTAGATAGTAAACATCAGCATATTTCACTTTTCAAGCACTTTTTCATTTTATTTCAAATACTATGTTTTATTTCATTTTGTTGACACTCATTTACCCCTCTGGGGTGCTACAAGGAACATGTAGATTGATATACCAAACATGAATTGGTGCTTTATAACAATAGGTATCTATAATTTTGCTTAATTCTCTAACCTAAACTTATCATTAACTAACCGTAAATTATGTTTTAGTTTTGTGTATATATTTTATATTGTGAAGAATAAACAAAAATTCATTTCACCACCACATTTGCACTGTTAGCATACACAAATATCACTGGTTACAATCATTGGTAGCTGTTTTTTAAAAACACCAAATAACATTCACGCTTTCCATTGGTTTTTCATGATAACAATTTAATATTGATAAATTATAATAAACATGTCCATTACATTCTCTTTTTATCAATAAATATACTTGGTTGATAATTAAAGAACACAATGTTTATTGTAATAAAACTTGTGATCTATAACATCAAATTGTATAAATTAAAGTTTCCTTTCTCAATTGAAACAAACAACATATCCCACACTAAAAATGAGGATTTTACTATTGCCTTTTAGATCATTTTTTAACAATGTTTCTCTTCTTACTTTCAGCATCAGAAAATATAATTTTCTACACGTGTTTCATGCATACCACACAAACGTATATGTGACCAACATTTTACCTCTGATACATTTTTTTCCAATTTCCTTTCACCATTGTCATTATCATTAGTACAGTTTTCGTTTTGTCTTTAAAATGAAGTTGTACATGTTTCTTAATACTTCGAAACCAAATATATCAAAAAATAATTTTTTTCACTTACAAAATTTTCATGATATTTCTTTGACAATCATATTTGTTTTTAATTGAATTCAGCATATGATTCTTACTGCTTTATCACCTTTTATCTTATATTTCTTTTTCTTCATGCCAAATATTTTAAATATCAAATTTTTGCTCATTTCTTAAATTGAATTAAAAAAATGGATTTTTTTATTCCACCAATATTGTATAAGGCTCAATTCCATTGAACACAGTGTTTTATATAGTAAACATCAGCATTTGTTTCTATTTTATTTCAAATACTGTTTCATTTCACTTTCTCGATAATCATTTACATCTTTGGGGTGCAACAGGGAACATGTAGAGTGATATATCAAACATGAATTGAAACTTTATAACAATAGGTATCTAGAATTTCCACATACCAGTGTGGATCGTTTTAAATATTTACAAACTTACAATTTACACACTATAAACAAATGTATCTTTTTTTCTTTTCTTTGCTTATTTCTCGAACCTAAACTTATCATTAACTAAACCTAAACTTTGTTTACTGCATTTTGTGTATATATTTTATAATGGGTGAAATAAACAAAACTTAATTTGGCTAATATCATTTGTAGTGGCATGCACTATTGACATATATAAAATCACAGGTGACAATCCTTGATTCCAGTTTCGTATAAGCACAAAATATCTATCATTATTTCGATTTGTTGTTCATGATAAAAATTTAATATTGATACATTGTAATAAACATTTCAATTGCTTTTATCTTTTTATCAATACATATACTTGGTTGATAATTAGAGGACACAACTAACCCTATACTTTGCTTTACTTTGTTTTGTATATATATTTTGTATTGTGTGGAATTAACAAAGATTCATATGCAGGAATCTGTTGATACATTCCAAGAATCCCAATGCGACCAACAAACTTGAAAGACTACAATTTCTTTTTACTATGACCAATAAGAAAGCTCAAGGACTAAGTTGTTGGACTCATCCTGATCACCATTTTAAATTATTGTTAACAGTAAGTTTAACATTTTAAGTACAGAATAATATTTCTTTTGATATTTATAAATTACTATTTTCTGTGACAGATGTTACTTTTTCAATATTGATTGTACCCTCTTTTGTGTTTTTACATTTTGCATACAATAATATTAAGCACACCATACCAAGACCACTATTTCACCATCTAATAAACTGCCTACCAAGACCAATGTTTTCAAGTGACAATGGAGAGTATTCATGTTATGTTTCACACTTTTATGTTTTGAAATATTTTGCTGCTTAATATCAAATTCAGCAGATGAGTTCTTTCTTATGCATCAAACAATTACATTTTCTGATATTCATTCAAACTAATTATTGAAAATCAATTTCATATTTTCTTTACTAAAATATTACTATGCTTGATTTCATCAAGTGGTGCGAATCTGTTTTTTACACTAACAATGTGCACATTTTTTGAAGAATAAAGTTGTTTTTTTTTAAGGTGGTGAAGGTGATCCGGGGAGTGTTTTTTTTTTTTTTTTTTTCCAAAAAAGGTACTTTTTACGAATGGGTATCCAAGAAACATTCAGTATTTTGTCAGAAATTAAGATTTTCATTGACGACTCTCAATACTATCAGAAATGACCAATCTACACAATACAAACTAACTGTTTTGTTGGCTTTTTATTCTAACTCCAAACTAACCCATAACTACATATTGCTTTTATTTTGCAAATTTGATTTCCTTTAGTTTATATTGTGTAGCTGAATCAGAAATTGATTTAACTTTTGTCATTTGTAATTAACATGCTTTCAGCGCAATTACTACAGTGTAATCACACATGATATACCAAAATAAAAACACTTCAGATAAAGTCTTCTTACATAGAATTCAGTTTCTTACATGACATCTGATGAAGTCAGTACAAACGTTACAAACTAATACTTGAAAAACAATTTGACATTTACTGTACTACAATATCATATTTGTATAGAAGTAGAAATCTGGATACCTATTCTGATACCTAATAAAAGAAAAGAACACTCTTTGGGGCGGATTTTGATGATAACAAGTCACTAATAAGAAATTATAATAAACATTGAAATAATTTAAGAATTTTACCAAAATAAAATTGCATGGTAATCACCCAATTTCTGCCACAAAATTTTAATTGGCAAAACTCATAAACAGAAAATATATATTTTCTAATTTCATCTTTTTTTTTTACATAATCTGATTTGATGTTTTCCTAAATATTCAAATCACTATTTTTTTGCTGCTTAATATCAAATACAGCAAATGAGTTATTTTTTATGCATCAAACAATTACATTTTCTCATTCATCCAAACTAATCACTGAACATCAATTTCATATTTTCTTCACTAAAATATTACTGTGCTTGATGTCATCAAGTAGAGCGGATCATTTTTTTTTCATTTGTTCACACATTTTTCCAATTTATATATATTTTGTCTAAGATTCCTAGCCTATGTCATTGCATACCAATCTGTTTATTAAAAGTTAAGGTTCACTGTAAACACATACGTTACACCAAAATAAAAACGCTTCAGATAATGTCTTGATATTCAATTAAGTTTCTCACATGACATCTTATGAAGTTAGTAGAAATGTTACAGACTTTTGAATCTCAAACACTTTCAATACTGTGCACTGATATTTTCTTTTTTGGAATATAAGCACATTCATGATTTTTTTTACAAACGCCAACAAATGTCACATTTTGTAGCAATGTACTGAAACAATTATAAAAATAGGTATCTAGGAAAAGGCCACTACATATGTTATAAATTCCAAATTTCCACAACCTGGCAAATACTGGTACACGCTAGCAAATTTAGATTTGTAATTACAGAATATGATTCTAATTTTTTCCTTTGCTCTTTATTCTAACACTACACTAAGTTTACTGTTTTATTTCGCTACAGTTGATATTGTGTAGAACAATAAGAAAATCATAGTGAACAATGCATTCAACAAAATTTCACACACATTTCTAGATACCTATATCTAATAAGTTCAAAAGAAAGGACACACTTAGGGAGGTATTTTGGTGGTCAAGTCACTAAATAGAGATTAGCTGGTTTCCCGGCATAGCCCAAGATGTAATAAAGATTGACTGAAATACATGTTCTAGCTGGTTTCTAGGCGTTGCCAGGGATGTAATATAGACACATTATGTTGTATATTACCTGTTCTCTTCTCCCTAAGGTAAAACAATTTCATGTACATGCTGTAAATTACCTACACTAGGGATAAAACATGAACAATACCAGTCCTAGGGTAGATAAAACAAATAATACATAGAGATGAAAGATTCCTCTCCCCTAAGAATAAAACATATATTCAATATCTGCTTTTGTTTTTTCATTGTTTATACGGTCCCGAGCAACGCCGGGTAGCCCTGCTAGTCTATATATATAAAAGCCAAACGTCTGTGTGTATGTATGTTTGTTTGTAACGCTAAAACTTTTGAAAGACGAAACCAAACTTGACAAATTTGGTATCATATCGAAGCCCCATCATCCGGATGACAAATATCGAAATTTCACGTCAAACGGACCACTAGAAGTTGGTCAACTGATCAGTTATCTTCGAGGGGGCCCCCAAAAAACCTGTCATTATCTATATATATAAAAGACAAATGTTTGTTTGTAACGCTAAAACTTGAGATGAAAGATTCCTCTCCCCTAAGAATAAAACATATGTTCAATATCTACTTTTGTTTTTTCATTGTTTATACGGTCCCGAGCAACGCCGGGTAGCCCTGCTAGTCTATGCTATAAATCTCGCCTGTCTGTTTAAATGTATGGATGTATGTATGTATGCCTAAAACTTTCGACAGAGGTGACGGATTTTCACAAAATCAGTATTGTTTTGAAGCTCGATCCTTTGGACGACAAATATCGAAAAATTGGCTGAAATTCCTCAACTGGGCACTTTTCTACAGGGAGGGGTCGTTTTTTTTTCGCCAATATTTTCGAAAGTCATCTACTTTTTGATTGTCTTGCCTTAATTTAAAACTTTGCCAATTCTGGTTTGGCGATGGATGCAACGGCAAAGATGCCAGGGTTTTTTTTTCATGTTCTTTTCCTCCTTTTTGGTACGGGTTCGAGCCTGCCTGCCTACTACCACAATTTTTTTTAATACTCAACACACACCTCCAAACACCTGGGCCACATTGGGCGCCTAGGCTAGTATTACTATAAACTCTCAATATTTAAAATACACAAATGATTCTAAAGACACATACAGAATCAAGATAGAAACACTCACACAGTATTAGAACATGAAAATAACTTATATTAATGTTAACGTAAAAACCACAGACATCTTCTGTCAGTTTCACTTTTTTAATGTTGATCTATAGGCCTACTTGTTTTAGAATCGAATTTGAAAACAAAGACTATATGTCAAAAGTTGTTCATGGAGTTGATATTAATTGTTCATTGCAGCTGGTGGTGACGGCTGTCCAGGTTAGGTGAAGTGAAGCAACTTATGTGTTATATCTGCAGTGAACGTGGTGTAGTGTCCCCCGCCCCCTCCAGCGTGAAACTGGTAACACTTTGTTGTAAAGAAATAGTCAAGATACTCGATACAATCATGTCATCTCTGCAGATGATCCGCTATGTGAACAAATTTTATGCTGCATTGTATTACTAAAAATAAACATCGGCTTCAAACAGCTGTAAACAATTTTAATACTTTTGTGTATACTCTTTATTTGGAATATGATTTGAAAATAATTTAAATCATTAAAAATATGTTAATATACATATAATATATATATAAAATTATTTATGTGCACATATATATATATTAACATATTTATGTGCATATATATATTAACATATTTATGTGCATATATATATTAACATATTTATGTGCATATATATAATATATATATAATATATATATAATATGATGATTGCAGCGTCTTGTCAGACGAGTGCCACTCCCTCAGACATTTGAAATCGATGATCTCAAATGTCTGAGGGAGTATCTATACAAATATGATGTTACAGAGTCTTAGCTTTGTACGACAGCTAAGTCTCTCTCTCGGTTCAAAATGTTGAGATCCAGCAACAAGCAAGAGCAAGATAGCCAGCAACAAATTAAACTGTAGACCAGCTTAATGCGGGTACTGGTCTTCCGCTTGATGGTTTTTTAAATCAGAGATTTGCTTCCCTTAGAAATGTTGCCTTCACCACGGCTTACGGGAGCCCTCTCTACCCCAATACACATATATACACACACAAATATACACGGTGCTAGTTAGCCGTTGACCCAGAAAAGAGTTCATTCGCCTTTATATATATATATATTATATATATATAATATATATATATAATATATATATATAATATATATATGATATATATATGATATATATATAATATATATATGATATATATAATATATATAATATATATATATAATATATAATATATATATATGATATATATATGATATATATATAATATATATAATATATATATAATATATATAAAATATATATATATATAATATATATATATAATATATATATAATATATATGTATAATATATATATATATAATATATATATATATTATATATATATATCTATATATATAAAAATGTAAATTTGGTTCGTTAAAAGTGAATAAAACCATATTTCTATGTTACCAATTTATTTGAAATTTTCAGACAACCCATCTTTAGAGTCGAAGGATGTTTTTATGTTATTAAAATAAATTTACCTCGCAAATTAGTAAAATATTAAATAAAATAAATATATTTTTTTAACCGTTAGTGTGAATCTGTTCTGTTGATAAAACTGAACTTCCGGTTCGATTCATTTCACAGCCACGAATTGACGAAAGATTTCATTTTCTGTTTACTCGATAAGTAAAAAAACAAAAAAAAAAAAAAACATTATTGTTTATCTGTTTATCTTCCAAATTTTTTAATTTACACATTTTTTCTTTATTATATAAGGCCAAAAAAAAAAGTTTGTCGCTTGCTTTTTGAGTTTTTTTTTGTTTTTCGATATAAGATTGGTTGGTAAAGTACAGTTTTTTTTGTCCGCACTATTTTTTAAATCATATTTCCAGGTTTAATTACAGTTTTATTATATGTTTTTTTATTCAATTGTAAGGTTAAAATACACCCTCCCCTCCCCATGTTTAGAATGGCTTTTTAAATATTAACGTTATTATTACAACACGGATCACTGTCTGCATGAGTACTGTACTTTCGCCTGACAATTTAATAAACAAAACATGGTACTTATGCAGAGAAAGTACAATAATAATATAATAATAGAATAATAACGTTATTTAGAAAGCCATTCTTAACATGGGGAGGACGTTTTGTTACTATTCTATACTTTCACCTAACAATTTAATAAACAAAAGATGGTACTTATGCAGAGAAGGTACCGTGCTGAAATAACGCTATTAAGAAAGCCATTCTTAACATGGGAAAGGGAGAGTGTTCTGTAACTATTTTATATTTTCACCTAACAATTTAATAAACAAAAGATAGTACTTATGCAGAGAAGGTACCGTGCTGAAATAATACCGTTATTTAGAAAGCTATTCTTAACATGGGGAGGGAGTTTTGCATCTATTCTAAAATATGAATGCTTTTTCTTTATTAAAGAAATTGGGTACTCGTGCACTTATTGATCCGTGCTGAAATAATAACTTTATTATTTAAAAAGCCATTCTTAACATGGGAGAAGAGGGTGTTTTGTAACTATTCTGGACTTTCACCTAACAATTTAATAAACAAAAATTAAACTTAAGCAGACAAGGAACAGTACAGAAGCATTAACATTATTTAGAATACAATTGAATAAAAAATAATTAAAAAAAAACTTTAATTAAACTTGGAAATACGATTTAAAAAATAGTACGGATCGGTAAGTGCATTAGCACCATAAATTTGTCTAATTCTTAATTTCTTATGTTATTGGAAAAAAAGAAAAGAAAAAAAAAAGGTAAATATGAGGAATTACTCCACCCTCGAAAATTCCTTTAAAATTACCACTCCTTTAGGTTTTCGGGGTCGCTGAAAACGAAAATAACCTTTATAATTAAGGCAAACGAGTAGTTTCCAAGATATAAAGAAATGTTAGTTTAAAAAAGTGAAGGATCACTTTTCCATAATAATTTAACGTAAAATAATCACCCACTTTGTGGCCACGATTTTTGGGGTGGGGGCTTTCTTTCTACCCTTGGAAAATCCTTTAAAATTACCTGCTTAAATTGGTTGGAGGGGTGGGGGGTCGGCCGCCAAAGCACCCCTCCCACACACACACAGAAAAATGCCCCTCTCTCAGTTGGCCAGAAAGTGGGTGTTCATTCAAAGTTAAATTTAAATTGAAAAGTGATCACCCACTTTTCGAAAAAGTAATTTGTTCATATCATGAAAACTTTCTTTTTGCGACGGAAACGGTTTGCAGATTCATTTTTAGTACACTGAAATCTACAATAAAATATTTCGTTATATACGAACATGAGACGGGCCTTAAAGTAAAATAATACCGGATTTTTGGGGCAGATTTGCCATTTAGTTGTATAATATCCTCAAACCAGGTAATCACTAAAAGGGACTCTTAAAAGTCCTTACCTGTATCGATCAAAATTTAAAACCACTGATTATATGTCAGCCTACATCACAGTAACATATATTGAGTGAGTTCCTAACAGTATTTTGTATAGTTTTTTAGTTTAAACTCATTTTCCCAAAATTTCCCCAAACTTAACGTGTTCGATACAGTCTGCCGCCATTTGTATTTGTCAAATATACCGATAAACACTGCATGTTTTTGAACTGATTAAACATTATACATTACATAAAAACACTACAATCTTATCCAGTTAGGTAGAACATTTACTTTTCTTGCCTTTGATAACATTTATTTGTTATATATTCATTTTTTGACAACTTCTTTGTATCTGTTAATACAAACCCTTTTCATTTAATGTAACGTTTAGTCAGCTCGAAAAACCGTGTTTATCGGTGTATTTGAAAGATACAAATGGTGGCGGACACTGTTGATTGTGTTAAGTTTGAGAAAGTGAGTTAAAACTAAAAAACTATACAAAATACTGTCACAAACCCACCGATTATGTCAGCCTATGTCATGGTAACATATTCGGTGGGTTTTTGACACTGTATTGTATAGTTTTTAGTTTTCAACTTTATTTTCCAAACTTAATGCATTCAACAGTCTGCAACCATTTCTGTTTTTCCAGCCGATTAAACATTTTACCTTACATAAAAACACTAAACAAGGTAGAAATGTAACTTGCCTTACCTTTGCTTTCATTTGTTTTTGGACAACTTTTTCGAATCTGTGTACAGTAAAACCCCCCCCATCACTCAAATATTAATTACTAACTCACATTTTTGTATACAGAAAAAAAAAAAAAAAAAATTTAGCGTTTCAACGTTAGCTTTATCCACTGATTGTTGGTCGAGCCCAAGCCATGATTGACGGTAATCCTGAGGATCAGGATCCAATTCTGCAAGGGTACCATTTTTTTCATTTTTTTTTTTTTTTTAGAGTGGATTGCTGTACTAAGAATATAAGAAACATGCATTTTCTCTTTTTATTAGAATTTTCCATTACATCAAATTGAGCCACAGCAACGCGTGGAAGAGTACAGCTAGTATCTTATAAAGGTTATTTTAAGTTTCTTGGACACAAAAAGCAGGTAAATCCCCTTGAACTACAAATCAACTGTAAGCTCTATTATTAATACAATTATTTTCACTTGAATCTAATTACCTCCCTTGAATCTAGTCTCATCACATGACGCCATTTGGAATTAAGCAAACAAACTGTATCTTCACACCAATTCTAAAATAATCATTTTGCCATGACTCTGCCATCAGAAACCAAACTAACACATTCATTGACTCAAAGTTCACATTCATAACTCTCTCCTTAATTAGAGAAAATAGTCTAGAGTCATAATCAGGCCAACATATAGTGTTTTGTACGAGGTGCCTTTATTAAGTTTCCAGACTTGATTTTATCTCAGATAGTATTGATGCAGCACTCTCTTTAGATCCAAGCATCCAAATACATTTGGGGATTTTAATCTTCCTCATACAGATTGGTTTGGTTTCTAGAGTTATACATATGCAGCTGGTAAATAGTTTCTCTATTGCTATTTTCCTTTCACAGACTATTGTTCTTACATCTGGGCTGGTGAACCAACCATCAGCCTCTCCAACTTAGACAATATCCATAAAAACGTGTCTAATCTAAAAAGCTGCAACTCCCATATTTTGAGCATTTCTGAAGAAAATAATAATGTATATATTTTCAGTATTTACTTCATTACTGTTCAATACACGAGTAGAACTAATGGATGTTTCATTCACAAAGAAATCATCATTTCAGTGGAGCTTACTTGCCATAAATATATTTTCATACTACTAATATATATACATAGGGTATGTTAACCGATGAAAGGTGGCAGGGAAAATTGAAATTGACGGTAAACCTCCAGAATATCTTGATTTTCCCATTGGTTGTTACACAGCAAAGACCAGAGCTTGTTGTGTGGAGTGAGGAAAAGAAGGTTGGAATCATGTTAGAGTTGACTGTGCCTTGAGAGGATAAATTTTGTAGTTGCAGAAGATAGAAAAGTAGAACGATATAGTGATCTACTGATTGAATGCCAGGAAAAGGGATGGAATGTGGAATTTTATCATTTGGCTGTGGGAGTTCGGGGATATGTTGATAGAAAGCTAATCAACATACTGTGAGAACGCTTTTGTTAGACAAAGAAGTGAAAAACTTTGTGACAGACGTACAGGAAGCAGTGGAGAGGGCATCGTAATGGATCTGGTTAAAAGGAAATGATGAATGTTGATCAGGAAAGTAACTGACACCAGTACCAATATAACCGCCACTTCAGAGATGCAGTAAAAGCAAAGTATCTTTTGGCAGAAGAGAGGACGTGTGTTGAAAATCTGTTTTATTTTTACTTCAAAATTGTTTAATCATTAAAAAGTAATCAATAAAAATAAAGAATTTATTTATCAATTTTATCGAAAACTGAACTCCCGTTATTAAAAATCCTTTTTAATTTCATTTTTTTTTTAAATTTTTGGTGTTGTTTATTGTTTTGTTTTTGAGGGAGCTGGTTGAAAAGAAATGATGAATGTTGGTCAGAAAAGTAACTGACGCCAGTACCAATATGACCTCCGGTTGACGAGGGGGAGGGGTACCACTTCAGAGATGCAGTAGAGAGGTAGAGGCCGAAACTGTCTGCTGTGTACAGTGAGCAGTGCGTACAAATTACTTACAAATATATATATATATATATATTTTTTCATGGAAGTCACCACTTATCAAGGCCCGGAAGTCACTCGGGGATAAGGGTTATTGCCTGTACAGTAATCAATGGGATAGTATCGTAGTAATCGTTAGTATTGGAGATTTGATAAAGTGTCTTACTTAAGGGGGCGGTTCATCAGGAATTTATTTATGTTGGACTTGAAGACATCCAAGTTGTAGGGAAACAGGCAGACGGAAGAGATTTCCACTGGCGTGCACTTCTAAGAAAGAAGCTTTGTTCATGGAATCTATGTTTTGGTTTTGGCACAGATAAAGAGTGGGGAAAATATATATATATATATTTGTAGTCATTGATATACAGTACTGTTTCGTTGTATCACAACTCATCAGTGCCGCTAGACTAGCACCTCTTCCAAGCCGAGGCTTGAACCTAGAACCATCGCATTGACAGTCGGCAGTTCTACCCATCAACTCACAGGAGCGGTGGCTGCAAACAACCTCACCGAATGTCTATTTTAAACAAACATCCGTCCACCACTTTTATAGTGCTCAAACCGCTTGTTTACAAACAGCGAACTTCACATTTTTTAGCCAATTAAATCGTGGGTGAGATTATTTACGATATGTATATTTATGTTTTTTTGTTTTATCTATACCAACTCGTACAAACACTCTAACACTGACATGACAATGTTTCGATTTGTAGTTATTAAAAACTAAGATCTCCTCAGGCGAAAAATCTTTCCTTTGTTTTAGATGTTTATATTGAAATATATATACATATATAAATTCAAGACATTTTTTTCAATTGAACAATTCTGTAAACTTAAAGTGAGTATGACTATTCACATTAATATTTATAGGACAATCTGAACCAGATAAAAAGCTTAATATTAAAATTATAAGTATTAATATAAGAATATATATATGTGTGTGTGTGTGTGTGTGTGTGTGTGTAAGACAAAAAGTCTATATTCCAAATTTCAAGATTTCTTATTTCTTTTTTTAAGCATGTTAAAATGCACAATTCTTGACAGCACCTGTTTCGTAGCTCAGAATCATTCATATAATTATTATGCCAATTTATGAATTTATTCCGCCCTTAACCCATCAGAAAAATAGTAACTCATTAAATTTAAAAGAAAATAAGGGAATATGGGCATGATTACAAAATCCGAAAATCGGAAGAGAAGTTGCAAATTATATATATTAGTGGCCTGACAAAGGCAAAGGGGAGACAACTGAAGTAGCAAAACTGAAGCTACCCACCAGGACACTATATATACAAATGTAGGTAAATTTGGGCATATTTTATTGGTTTGAAAATAAGTATTATAATCTTCAAAAAGCCTGCAAAGTTTCATGTAGTGAAAAAAAGCATTTCAGTATTCAATTTGGCTACGAGAATATATATATCTATATATATATATATATATATACATACCACCTTTTTTGACAATTTTATAAGTTCTAAATCTCAGCGACTATTAATCAGAATTTAACAAATGAAGGCTCGTTAGAAAGGTAATTACCTGAATTGTGTAGTGGGCTATGTGACATTTGCCTTTAAGGTCGCACATTAAGGGGATCACTCATCATCCAGAGCCTATTTTTGGCACTTTTTTACAGCCATAAAATGTTTCGGTAAAGGTGTAGTATATTTCCATCCTCAAAAAATCCTTAAAAATTACCATTATTACAGGTTTTCGAGGATACTAAAAACGGATATAATCTTTAAGAGTCCAGAAAACGAGTAGTTTACAAGATATGAAGAAATCATAGTTTCAAAATCACTTTTCTATATTAATTTAACGTAAAATGAGTACCCATTTTATGGCCACCTTTTTTGGAGCGTCTGTTATTTTTTTTAGGGGTGGTGTTTATTGTGGCCTCGTAGACCAACACAAAATCTACCTTAAAAACCTCGTTTACCGTGTATTTTTGGGTGTGCTGAAAACGGATATTACATTTAAATTTTTTGCAAATAAGTATTTTTCCGGGTATTAAGTAAAAATATGCGTACTTGCATGTACAACAATGGCCACCACTTATAACATAAAGAATTACACACACACATATATATATATATATATATATATATATATATATCCTAAAGGATCATCCGGTTTAATATTGTGGCTAATAGGTGGGGTAGATTTTTAATACTTATTGGATCATGTGCATTACTTATTGTTTGGTGAAATAGGAAAAAGCTTTTATTGACAGCATTTTGATTCGGTTAATAAGTTGTTCACCCTTACAAGATTAAGGCCAGAGGATGAGCTAGCCGAAACGTGGTGAAACAACAATAACTATAAAGATGAGGATAACAGTCTGCAAAAATAATGACTGCACAACTTATGAAGCCTCATCTCAAGGGATCCCAAAAATAAATTTTTTTTTTAAATAATAACTACACTAGATTAGTTATTTCTACAGAGTGTGCTATTAAATAACACAAAGACATTTTTTTACATTAGGAATTCTACAAATTCTGCACTTATATTGTTATTTGATGTCCAAACCCTTGAGACCTGCTGACATCTGTTATTTACTTGGTTGTCTTGTGGTGCTTTTATTTTTATTTTTATTTTTTTTTTTTTACAAGGGAGTCATCACTTATCAAGGACCTGATGGTCACTGGAGAATAAGAGCCAATGAGTATATGGTGGTCACCAAGACAACAGCATAGTGATTAACAATCAGTGATAAAAATTGGGTATATGATTATTCTACCTATAATTTCTGTCTAGATCATGTTAAATACATAATACAAGCAGCAACTGCTCAGATGTTTAAGTCCATAAAATAAAATTTTAGAGTACGATGACAATTCTAATAATATTCTTTGTAAATCATACATTTCTCCATTGTTGTGACTTTGATTTTGTCATAGATTTTGAAAAATATACACTTATAATTTTACTTTAATACCATCTCTATCTGTCTGGATGCTTCCAACGCTGCCAGAATCCAGGATATGGACAAACCGGAATACCTGTCCCAGGACAAGTAAGATTAATTTCTCAGTTTTTTTACTACTTTTATGTCCCTGAAAATTCAAATTAAGATTTAATAATATGAAATTTTATGTCTAGAATCCTTATTCCAATTTTTATCAAAATTCATTACCTGATTTTGATTATAAAAGTTAAGAGGTTTTAAGAAGAAATTGAAGTTTTGTGAATCTTGCTTTATAGCTGTCTAATGACTATTGATCTAATTTAATGCAAATCTGAAATATCTTATGGACCCCAATAATCCTTCAAAATACTTTAAAGAAACTGTAATTTGAGGGATATTTATTAACTGATGTCTAATAGCTATCATTAAAATTTCATAAAAATCAGAAACATCTGAATTTTTATGAAGAACTTCCCCTCCCTTTTTACCGTTTGCATATAAATTTAAAATATATTAAATATCGCAAATAATAAGATCCCTGCTCTAACAACTGTGTTTCCAAATTCATAATGATCAGTTAATTAGTTTAGGAATCAATTCTGTACATATGAATACAAACATTGTATAAGTGGAGATAGTAGAGAAATTGTTAAATTTTGATATTGAATGTTTTTTGTCATTAATTTAACAGAAAAGGAAGCTCAACATTTAACAACAAAGCAAAAAAAAAATGTCTTATTAGTCATTCTTGTTATAAGACATTGTTTTGCATTTATAAAAAATCAAAACCAAAACATAGTATTATCATTATTTATTATCACAGTTTCTGTTTAAAAAAAAGGAAAAAAAAAAAAACTAAAATGGTAAAGAAAAAAAAAACAACAAAATGTCCTTGAAATTCCAAATTTTGAATTAGTCAAGCCAAACTGACCAATCATTTTCTTATGAGAAAAGATAAAAGCCTTGCATTTTCCAGACTCAACTATTTTTACTAGATTGGTTGCATAAAAACCGTTTGAGGTTAATATTTTTAATCAGTTTTTAATCAATACATGGATTATTACAAACATTTAAAACATGTTTTTAATTCCTTTGACAGCATTTTTTATTCATTTGACAGATTGTACCAAATATGATGATTACGATAATGTCCATTTTACATGCTGCATGTGTGGGACAGCTTTTAGAAATTGACCTTGAAACTAAACTATATTATTGTCTTTAGAAATAATTTCCTTGGTTGAGGCAACATTTTTTTATAGGCCAGATACCTTTCCTAACAGTTCAGCTTTCAGAATGATGAAGACCATCTGATCATCCTAGGGATGATGGATGATATGCGCTGTGAGTTTTTTTAAGCGAAGCTGGATTGCGAAGAGCCAATTTCATTCTCTCGTCTCAACGAGCCTGATCCAGCAGATGGACAGCGTCAAGACAGCAGAAGGCCAGGTAGGATGCAGAAGCTGCCAGAGATGGTGACATCCTCCTACACACATTGCCTGGTATTGAGTTGGTGCAAAAATAATATCGTTTTTTGATGTTCAATTTATATATAAAACATTTATGCACCAACCTAATATTTGCAATACAATTTATAATACATCCAGTAATACCATAGGATCTGATTTTCATGAGAAGAGCATTGTGTCATACCCTTTCAAAGGTATTAAATATATCTAGAGCTACTGCCCTAGCCTCCCCTGCTTTACCTAATGCATGGTATATATGTTCAGAGATTACAGTTAGGGTATCAGCAATAGAATGGTTTTGTCTAAGCCCAACCTGTCGGCCGAACAAAAGTCTAGTATCTGTGAGGTGTTAGACTAGACCTTGATCACCTATCTGGTACTGGCCAGCCTCAACATTGCTTAACTTTGGTGATCTAACGAGACCCGGTGTGTCAACGTGATTATGCTGCATATCCTTCCTAATACAAAAACAAAAAATGAGGAGGATTTTTTTACCGAGACAACATCTCTAGATGATTTCCCACAAAAGAATATTAAAGTCAGTGAATTGCCGTTTAGTAAAGATGGTAAAAGTTAAATAAAAATTCTGATTAACTGAAATTCTTTGCTCACTACACCTCAAGACACAACCTCAACAAACTTATAAATAACTGAAAAGTCTTTGAGGCCATTTGATGGCCATCAAAATATTATCTTCTGTATTATTCAGACAACTGTTCTCATCTTTAGTGTTATCCTCACAACGTTTCGATTGACATCATTTCCAACATTCTTCAGGCGTATCTTGTCAAACTCAGGAATCTGCACGGAATTTCAAACTCAAATTAGTTAGGACTTCAACTCAGTCATGGCTAACGGAACAAGACAAGCGTATGCTACTGCTAAATTAAATAAAGGTTTCATTCGAAATTTCGTGTAGATTCCTGAGTTTGACAGAATGATTCCCACGTTCAGAAAAATATACCTGAAAGAGGTTGGAAGTTACATTCACAAATAAACGTTGTGCAAATCACACTCAAAATGAGAACAGTAGTTTGAATGATCCAAATAATATGAATAATCAATCCTCATCTCAAAAATTCAGAAACGTAGTTTTGGAACCTATAAGTGACTAACAGACAAAAATGCTTTATTATAATACGAACTAGTAAAAAGAAAAATCTCATTATAGATGACATATCTGTGTGCTTAATATTCAGAAAATAAAAATGTGGGAATATTATAAAGTTTGAAGAAATGTGACATAATTTTGGTTACAGACAAAAATCTTCATTTTTTTTTTTTTCCTTATAATACTCTGTACAATTATTATCTAAATATTAATTTACTTGTCCATAGTCCAATTTCACAAACAACCATCATCACCCCAAACATTGATGAAAAACGAACTACCTCCCTTTATAGTTGCTCTTTGTCAGTTAAAAATCATTTCCTCTCCAAAAATATTAACAAAAAAACAAAAAAACATGGCTGTCTGTTTACGGTTTCAAATTAGCTATTGTATTTTATAATGTAAAAAAAAAAGTTGTGTTGAGAGGAGACTAAGTTTTTTTTATTATAATTTCTTTTTAAAATAAAAAAGAAAAATGCTCAAGTGAATTGGCATCTGTTCTTTTATAATTAATATAAAAAAGTTATTCAGAAAAAACAAAACAACATAATGCGTTGTGTGTTGAATTTTCATTGAAAAAAAATCTAAATTTTTTAAAAATCACTTTTTTTTAGCTTTAAAAGATTTCAAAAGATTTGCTAAAATTGTTTTCAATTCGTTATTCATTTTTATTTATAATGTGTTTTAAAAATTTTCAACTACCGTGGAATTTCCATAGGTTATGCTAGTTATCACTATTATAATACAAACTAGTAAAAAAATCTGCTACTAGATTTTTAAAGGCTATGAGCATTGGGAAAACTGAACAAAACAAATGTGAAAAAATGACGCTTAAGGCAATACATAGCTTTTCGTATCTGTGTGTAATATTGTTTTCCTTTGTTACTTATTATTTCTCAATGTATAGAAGGTACACAGGTGTAGTTCTAATATTTCGAGGTATCATCTCTTTATCAAAGCTGCATGAGACTTCGTGTGTATATACGAGTTGTGTGTTCATGCCACAATGAATGGGATACAGAAGTCTACGGAAAAAGTTAAAATCTTTCTGCAAAATAGATTAGCTCTTAAATTCTAATTGTGCAAAACATTCTTCAAATGCATCAAGGGTGGTCTTCAGTGATGCACTGCTCTCATTGCCAATTTCATTTTTTTTTTTGTTTACAAAAGAATTACCACTTACTCAAGGACAATGGTTAATGAGTGTAAGGTGGTCACTGAGGCAATACCGTAGTGATCGTTAGTAGTGAAAATTGGGTAGAATTTGATTATTTAAGGGGATGGCTCAACAAGAACTTATTACATTGGACTTGAAGACGACCATGTTGTAGTCAGATGGAAAGAAAACAGGCTCACAGAACAAAGTTGTACAGGTGGGCAGTTCTAGGCAAGAAACTTTGTTCATGGAATTTATGTTTAGATTTAGACACAAATAGAGACATGGAAAATTGTTGATGATGATTGTAACTGGACGATTGCTTGTTGTGAAAGCTTTGCGAGGGAGAGATTATAAATTGAAGCCCAGGTGAGCACTTGTCATGAAAATAATGATAGAGCATAGAGAGACTCACCACATTTCTTCTGTGGGAAAGAGGTTGCAGGGAAGAGAAAAGGGCATTACGCTCTAGGTTTCGAAGATAGAGTGCTCTGAGCAGTTCCTCCTCAGATATGACAAAGGTTCTCCATTTTGAGATGCATTTGGTTCTTATACAGGTAAAGGATTGCATTGGAAGTGAGATACCTTCTGGAGCAGTAGAATGATGCAACAATTTTTACATTGACCTTGACAACAGATTTGATGTAAGTTTTCTATTTTAGGTCAACAGTGAAGATCAGTTCTAAAAGTTTGTTGAAGCAGGGTGCTTCTTCAAGATGAGCTATTCATATCAATTGGGACCAAGTGGGGATCAGAGCACTGATGGTGAAAAGCTAGGAACTTGGTTTTGGATGCTTTTAAATTACCCCCCACCCCGCAAAAATGTCCATTTAAAAAAAGATTTTCTCTCCTATTTTTAGAATTTAAGAGCCCATTTACTTTTTGTCTATAATTCTTACATCCTGCCTTGACTACTGGGCATGCTGCCAATACAGTAGAGGGAATGTAAAAATCAATTGGTCAAATTCTATAAGAATATATTGGTCATCCTATTAACTTTTCAGTTGACCCATGCAAATAAAACAAATTAAATATATTTTTGCATAAAATATTAAAAATTGTAGACCCATGTGAATAAAACTAATTACATGTCCATTAGAATTATAAATTATCTTATTTAATTAAATATGAAAGTTCCATGAATAAACATAATTTAATTTTTAAAAAATATTAATTTTTTACATCTTCCAATTTTAGAATGTTTCTTTTTATATTTGCTTGATTTTCAGGGAGGTGACGATGGTTTAGTGCTTAACAACATGGACTGACAACTTAGGAGTGCCAAGTTCGAATCCAGTTTGTTCCATAGAAACATTTTCATTAAGATGTTGGCAACCTTCATATGGTCTCTCCTGCAAATATCTGATGTATTTTCTAGAAAGAATTTTAACTAGAAAGATATCAGGGACACTAATAGAATCATCTTATTCATATGAAATAAATGAAGGAATCTTATTTTCAAATATTTTCAAAATACACCTGTAACAGAAAATTTTGAAAACACATATACGTCTTCTATGTTGATGACTGATAAAATATTATCTTTGTCTATATCCTGTGTTTTGAATGTCTTCTTCAAAAGCAAAAATTAGCATCACCTACTCCTCAGCCTGTCAAGATAAAAAAGAAGAAACTAATCATCTGAACAGAAAAATAACTGTCAGTGAAGATGAGGTAGTAGCTAGTTTATCAACAGTCTGGATGAAATAATTACTGATCATCGCTATCTTCCAGAACAAATATTTAATGTAGATGTAACAGAGTTATGTCGGAAACTAATACCAGAATATACTTATATCTAAAAAGAATACAAAATTATTTCAGGATTTAAAGTTTATTAGATAGGATATTGACTCTTCTACTTGGTGGGAATATTGCAGAATTCAAACTGAATCCTTTCTTAATTTACCATTCAGAAACCCCATTTATTAGGAGTGAACAGCAATCATAAAAAAAAAATTACTTCTATTTCAATCAATTTAATCTGATCGCAATTGGTAGAATATTATTTTTCCTTATAATTTTAAGACAAAGATATATTTTTTACATTTCAGTTAGTGAATGATTTAACTAATTATTTATTAGTATTGGATTGTTGTTAGTAGTCCACATGGCATTTCATAGTCATAATATATGCTTTTATATATATATATATATATATATATATATATATATATATATATATATATATATATATATATATATATATAAATGAATGAAACTGTCTGTGTGTGTGTCTATCTGAGTGTGTACATTTCCCTACCAAATAACTCTGTTAATTTTCAGTCTACAGACTTGAGATTTGACATAAGGGGTATTGAGATTTGAGAAAATCTTATTAATCAGTTTTCGACTAGAAATTTGGCTGTCAAGAGGTCAAAGTTCAATGTTTTGACTTTTGAAAACTTTATCAAACTCCTCTGCCAATTTTGGGTCTAAACACTTGAAATTTTAGATGTAGGTTCCTTGGATATGGATCAAATTTTTAACTTGATTTGAGCCCAAAACAATAAATGTTAAGGGGTCAAAATTGGGGTCAAAGTTTAAAAAAAATTTGACCTCTAAGTCAATTTTTGGTCTAAGTGTATTCAGACATAGGGCAAGCTTTTTAATTGGTTTTTAGCCAAAAATTTGGCTGTTAAGGGGGAAAAGTTCAAAAGATTTTACCTTTTTTTTTTTTTTTTAACATGGAGGTCACCACTTATCAAGGCCCGGAGGCCACTCAGGGATAAGGGTCATTGCATGTACAGTAATCAATGAGATAGTATTGTAGTAATCATTAGTATTGGAGATTTGATGGAGTGTCTTACTTAAGAGGGTGGTTTGTCAAGAATTTGTTTATGTTGGACTTGAAGACATCCAAGTTGTAGTCAGGTGGGAAACAGGCAAACGGAAGAGAGTTCCACAGTCGTGAACTTCTGAGAAAGAAGGTCTGCTCATGGAATCTACGTTTGGATTTAGGCACAGATAAAGAGTGGAGAAAATTATTGACAGTAGTTTCAGCCAGATGGATGTTTCTCGTGAAAGATTGGTGAGGGGGGAGACGAAAGATTGGAGCTCAGACGAGCACTTGCCATGGAAATAACCATAAAACAAAGATAGGCTTGCAACATCTCTTCTGTTAGAGAGAGGCTGCAGGGAAGAGAAAAGGGCATCCTCCACTAAGCTACAAAGTCTATTTTGTAGTCTGTCAAGGCAGGATAGGCTATTTTTAGCAGCTCCTGCCCAGATGTGGCAGCAGTACTCCATCCTTGGACATATTTGGCTTTTATACAGATAGAGAATTGCATCAGTAGTGAGATATCTTCTGGAGCGGCAGAAGGATCCCACCATTTTCCCAGCGTCCTTGGCAACAGACTTAATGTACGTGTTCCATTTCAGATCAGGAGTAAAGGTCAAACCCAAAAGCTTGTCAAAACATGGAGCCTCCCGAAGACGAGAGCCATCCATTTCAATTGATGCCAGATGGGGATCAGAGCATTGATGATATAAAGATAGAAGATTGGTTTTGGATGCATTAGAAGTAACCAGCCACCTCTTCCCCCACTGTGCCATGTGCTCAAGATCAGAAGAGAGAGAATTTGAGAGAACCTTGTCATTTACGGCCTTTGATGTGTTGCCATAGATGATCGTGTCATCAGCATAGATGTCAACGAATGATTTAAGTATTTGTTTTGGGAGATCAGGAAGAGAGTTGGGCCCAGGATGGACCTTTGCAGTCTCTAGCAAACTATTCAGATAATTTTAAGTCTAAACATTTGAAATTTTACATAAAGGGTATTCAGACATGCAGCAAGCTTTTTAATCAGTTTTTGACCGAAAATTTGACTACCAAGAGGTCAAAGTTGAAAGAGTTGACCTTTGCAAACTCTACCAAACTCATCCACCAATTTTAGGCCTAAACACTTGAAATTTTAGATGTAGGTTACCTGGACATGAGTGAAACCAAACTTTTTAATATATATATATATATATATATATATGTGTACATAAAATTATGAACAGTACATAGAACCCGAGCAAAGCTGGGCTGAACTGCTAGCATATATATATACATACATATACATATATACATACATATATACATACATATAATATATATATATATATATATATACAATGTTGCATTGCTTGGTGGTAAATTACACTTAAATATATTTTAATTTATGCAAATTTTGTATTTATCATTGTAAAATCAACACTATTGATTATTACATTGCACCCAATATATATATACTGATTTTAAATGTTAAAATAAAAATATGACTTGGGTGTCATCAGCTAGGATCAAAACCAAAACATTTAGTTCTCTAGTGGCATTTGCTACCATATGACTTAGGAGACACGGATATCAAAACTTAAAAATTAATGCAAGTAAATGTATTAATATATATTTACCCATGTGTAACGATTTCCAAAGTTTAAAAATAAAATGACTTGAGTGCTGCCATCTGTGAGAATCAAAACCTGCAAAGTTAAAATTTTTGCAATTCTGACTCCTTAGCAGCTATTTTTACACTTTTGACTCTTTAGCAGCTATTTTTACACACACAAACAAGGTTACTTTTATATATATATACTAGTAGTCCACCCAATATCGGCCAGTCATAAAATATGTTTAAATATGATATTGTAATTATAGAGCGAATCCTCTATTGATAATTATATTGTATGCAAAATACGAAAATGATTTTAAAAGTTATAAAAACATGACTTGTGCGCTGCCATCAGCTAGAATCGAAACCAAAAACATTTAGCTCTCCAGCCTTAGTCATTACTGTTTGAGCTATCGACATATGTATAAGAAAATATTATGAATTAAGTAACATTAACGTATAAATGTATATTTTTGCAAGCGTAGAAGTAACATGCGCATAAGCCTGAAGAATCTTAAAGTGGATGAAACACGGAATATCCAGTGTAGCTTAATCGCCATATACATTTTATAACTTACTACATATATATATATATATATATATATATATATATATATATGTGCATGTGCTAAAGCATTTTCATCCTAAATGCTATGCAATTATGCACAATGTAGAAAATATGCACAAATAGATCTGAGTGTAATAGATGAAACCAATCATCCAACAAGAAACCATAAAATGACTAATTAATTAATGAAAGTCATTTTTCAAAGCAATATGCAAATTAGTTAACTTTTATGAAGTCGCTTGCATATCTATGACTGAGTATGTAAAGTTCATTTTAATAATTTTTAAATAGAAAAATTAGGTCTGGCAATCAAGCTAAGATCAGAGTGTGGTATCTGTTCTGATGCTACACTTAAGTTAATTTGTCTTTAGTCAATGGAGGGGAAAACCCTTGTATACTAAGGCAAATTTTATTTTCGCCTACTTCCCAAGCTGGTTTTTTTTTGGGAAGCTGATTTTCTCCCACATTAAAAACGAGCTTGTGTCACATATTGCTCTCATGGGAAGCAATTAAATAGCAATAGAAAAAGCAGGCTTTTAATATCAATGTCAGTGTAACAAAAAAACTCAACTTTATAGATGTATAGATAGATAATTAAATATATTGATTTTTAAGAGGGTGATGTAGTTAGCAATATACAGACAATTTATAGAATACTAATAACAATGCAGAAATATATCAAGTTGTACGAAATCTAAATTATTTGGTTCACTAGAGTTGTGTGTGTGAAGTTGGAATGTCACAATATTCGGACTTGTTCCGCTCATGCTGCAAAAGTCAACGTTGAACTCAACAAGGCATATGGAATGATTATAGGCAACCTGAAATCAACCAAACCTGCCATATGTCTGCAGATTCGTTATGAGGCGATAGCAAAGACAGAGTGTGGCAAGCAAAGTAACAACAATTGCCATACCCTATATGGACATCAAGAGGTGCTGCAGCAACTACCATCCGTCAAGAGCTTTGCCAACATCACAGACTTTGGACGGATAACACTTCTTCCACTTGTGTTCGTGGAAGGAGTCTGTCAAAGACAATAGCAAGGCTCTTCCGACACTGAAAGATCTCCGAACAGGCTCTGAACTCCCCTGCAAAGAGTGGGTAACACTCAATTGGGCTCGAACAAAGGTTGCCAAAAAACATGGGCAAGCTACACAAGTAAGGCTATGTAGAGGACGCTCTGTGTTTCTTTGGTACCAACGTGCAGACTATCGCACACATCCTCACTGACTGTCCCCTGAGTAAGACATGCGCGAATGCAGACGTGAGGAATACCTCAAACAATGGATCTTGAGATGGAGCAAAATATTATGATGATAATCACAATATTTTGGTGAAATCTTTCTCAACTCTTTAGTAACTTGAGATAAAGGGTACAGAAACACTTGAGAAAAAGGAGATTTACCAAAAATTATTACATTATTCTGGCTTCATGCATACAATTCTAGTGAATAAAGTGAAGATTGGAGCCAAGTAAGATTTTTTTTTAAATAATTAAAAAAACAATCTCCTTGTTTTTCAGCTTTGTTTACTACCCGATATATTTCTACGTTGTTATTAATTTTTTATAGATAGTCTAAATGTTTATTAATTTTTGCTTTTTTTCATAAATTTTTAGTTTTTTTTGTGAATAAATTGTTTATATAATTGTAACATAGCACAGATGTGCATATGTAAATGCATATGAAATGCGAAATGATGTGAATGTAAAGAAAAAGGTTATAAAAACGAAAAAGATCATGTTAGAGAGGTGGATGAGGTTTGAGAGCATTTTTAAAATGATTATGTGAGGGAAATCATAGCAATAACACAAAAATAAGGAAATAAATGTTATTGCACAACAAAAAAAGTGAGTTAAAGTTTTTTTCTATTCTTTGTCTACTTTATGACTGAGGCTACAGCGTGTTGGTTCCTGGAAAATGTTACACAAGTATAAATACATAGATTGGAATTTCTCCTAAAAAATTAAAATCCAAGTGTACTATTTTCTGCTAGTAACTTTGTCCCTATCTAATGTACATAACATGAAAATGTGTGAAATTTGAATAAAACTGAATTCTTTCTTAAAATTTTATGTTATATCATAAAGAAAGAGATTATTAAAAAAAATTGATATAAAAATTATATTTATAAAATCTGTAGAAATAGTCAATAGATTTTTTTTCTACAAAGTATTTGTCAGGTCAATTCAAAGAAAGATAACTTTTATATATGAGTCGAGTTTAACTAACACCATTACAATGAAACAAGTTTTCTACCAAAATAATGTTAGATGAATTGTGTCCATACATAAAACGTGACACAGTTTAATAACTTTCTTGAGTTTCAGAATTTTTGTGATGAAAATTGATAAATTGTATTATTTGGACTGTTCTGACTACCGTTTTCATTTTGGATGTTATTTGCACAATTTTGCGGTTGATATAATCTCTGATAATCTTAAGTTGCATTCCATACAGATTTCCAAGTTTGACATAAAGATTCCAAAGCGCAAAAAGATGCACTTGAAGAAGGTCAAAGGTTATATTGATCAAAAACATGATAAGAATAACAATCAAGATGTGAATAATCTAATCTATAAAACTCACTATGTCTGTCTGTCTGTCTTTTTTTTTCAAAGTGCATCTCCTCCAACTAACATGATAAGGAGTAAAAGCATACTCCATCATTGTACTGTGATGTTGAAAAACTTCCTATTCTAATAGTTTCTTCCCTTCAACTGTTCGACTTTGAAATTCCCTCCCTCTTTTCTGCTTCCCTAACTGTATTAACATACAAAAATTTACACGTAATGTGAACAGATATCTCACTGCTCAACTCTCTACATAGAAGTGAATAAGAGTAAAATATATATTTTATGAATAAAATAAACGTCAAATATATATTTTATGAATAAAATAAACGTAAAATATATATTTTATAAATAAAATAAACGTAAAATATATATTTTATGAATAAAATAAACGTAAAATATATATTTTATGAATAAAATAAACGTAAAATATATATTTTATGAATAAAATAAATTAAAATATATATTTTATAAATAAAATAAACATAAAATATATATTTTATGAATAAAATAAATGTAAAAATATATATTTTATGAATAAAATAAACACAAAAATATATATTTTATGAATAAAATAAACATAAAATATATATTTTATGAATATCTTATACATTTCTATTATATATTTTTTAATTTTAAATATAGGCGAATTTCTATATTTTCTTTTTCCATAAGTGTCTTACATGTGTTTCATTGTGCATATAGCTGATACTGCTATCACACAAATCATCAGAGACAGATAAATATTAGAAACAGTCACACATAAATGGATACTATTTTTAATATTTATTTGTGTCTGATCATTTGTATGATGGCACTATTAGCTATATGCACAATAAAACACGTGTATTCCACAGATATTTCTTCCTTCAAGGCTGTCAAAAGGCTTAAAAATATTATTTTAATATTAGAATCCAAATATCGATTTATCTTTTTGCCCATCGTTATTCTTGTCATTCTTTTTGTTTTTAAATTATATTTATTAAAATTTGGAAATACTTTCCAACACTGAACCAAAGATGATATACAAAAATAGATCTGATATCAGAATACTACCAACGTGGTTGAATATTGTGGCCATTGTAGCAGAAGAGATTCAAGCAGAACAGAGTGCCGGCCTTGAAGCCCTGGATTGTCTCTTGGTGGTTAACGGGAGCTTGGCACACGGGGCATGACACGAGAGACATCAAAGTCCGCAGGCACTTACGACTGATGGTAATGTGCCGATCCTCCTCCCCAAGGGTTGGGAAATCGAGGGGCACAGAATAACCATTCTGAATTTTGACATTATTGTTCCCTAAGCAGGAAACGTTTGTGTTGCGATTAGCTGAACTTAAATCCTTCTGTGGGGATTCACAGCTAGAGTTCATAGTTGGGGAGAACTGAGGAACTACAGAAGAGGAAGAAGGTGGTACAGTTTGCGGTCCGGTGGATGGAGGCGGATTGGGTTGAGGCAGATGTGGTGGTTGTGTGTTTGCCGGGTTGCTCACATCGGAAGAAATACTGAAGCAGTTGTTTACAGGTGTCATGGTGATTGATCGATCATTTGTTTGGTATGAAACATGTGTCGGAGGTTGAGGGATATAGTTCTCGTCAGAACGTTCTTGCTTGACCCACACAGGTGGCAGTAGACCATGGTGCCCAGATAGTTGCCTGTTTGGATCAAATGTATTGTCCAGCAATTTCAAAGATGGCTGAAAAATCAAAGAAAAGATGAAAACTTTTAATGAATTTGATTAATCATTTTGTTTTATGACATACCAACCATTTTGCAATTATTTAATACTGAATTCAATCATTTTGATAAAAGATTGTATGCTTTAAATTCTTAATATTTTATTTCATAACTTTTGAGATGAGGATTGATAATTTGTATTTTTTTGAGATGAGGATTGATAATTTGTATTTTTTTGAGATGAGGATTGATAAATTGTATTTTTTTGGAGATAAGGATCAATAATTTGTATTTTTTTGAGATGAGGATTGATAATTTGTATTTTTTGGAGATGAGGATTGATAATTTGTATTTTTTGAGATGAGTATTGATAATTTGTATTTTTTTGAGATGAGGATCGATAATTTGTATTTTTTTGAGATGAGGATTGATAATTTGTATTTTTTTGAGATGAGGATCAATAATTTGTATTTTTTTGGAGATAAGGATCGATAATTTGTATTTTATTTAGATGAGGATTGATAATTTGTATTTTTTTGAGATAAGGATCGATAATTTTGTATTTTTTTGAGATGAGGATCGATAATTTGTATTTTTTTGAGATGAGGATTGATAATTTGTATTTTTTTGAGATGAGGATCAATAATTTGTATTTTTTTGGAGATAAGGATCGATAATTTGTATTTTATTTAGATGAGGATTGATAATTTGTATTTTTTTGAGATAAGGATCGATAATTTTGTATTTTTTTGAGATGAGGATCGATAATTTGTATTTTTTTTAGATGAGGATTGATAATTTGTATTTTTTTGAGATGAGGATCGATAATTTGTATTATTTCAAATATTCGGATCGCTATTCTCATCTTGGATGTTACTTTCACAACGTTTTCGATGATAACCCTAACCCCAACTTTCTTCGGGTGTATCTTTTGGAACTTAAAAATCTTTGCATTTTTTAGAATATTTTGACTACTATTCTCATATTATATATACTAGCAAAAGTACCCGCCACTGACTGGGTTCAAAAACAGCCTACAGAAAATGGACTCTGATTTATGAAAGTATGATAGGTTATGTAAAAGGAAGGGTTGTAAATTTGGGTCGAATTTGGGGGTATCAAAACCAAAGCAAAATATAATGAAAGTAAAAATATATTAGATAACCGCCATAATTTTTTATACCATACCTGTTCACACTGAAACACTTATCACAATATTCTGTGGATCTATATTAAAAAACCTTGTTAAACTTTGTGATATATTTCCATTCTATGGAGGTCAGGCGCGAACGAACACCTCATAATTTTATTATACCATATTTCTTCAGACTGAAACATAATTATCAAAGTATACTTATGCAGATAGATATGAAAAGTCTTTATTAAAGTTTATGCCTATTTCCATTCTATGGAGGCCAGGTGCAAACGCAGACCCAACAATTTTAATATACCATCCCTATTTAAGTTAAAACATACTTATCAAAGTATTCTTATGTACATCTATATCAAAAACACTTGTAAACGTTTTTTTTTAATTTTTTAATTTTTTATTTCCATACTTTGTGGACCAGGTGCGAACGCAGACCCCACAATTTTAATGAACCACTGTTCTGCCAGATCAAACATACCCATTCCTGTGTCTCGATACATCTATCATTATATGTAATCAGTTTTTTAAAATAGTCAACCATATAGGAGCCTATTCGTGACCAGACACACACACACACAGACATTCAGCTTTATATTATAGATTATATTGGAATTTTTTGAGATGAGTAATTTGTATATTTATTTTTTAAATAGTGAACTGTTATCCTCATTTTTATACTTGCTATTTCATCATGTTTCAAGGCCTGTAGCAGAGTTGATAGACGTGTTGAATCTCTAGGGTTCCAGGTGAGCATTGTCGGTTTCAAACCAGGCTATAGATTTAGTTGGCCAAAACTTAGTGAAACAACTACAACTATGGAAGGCAATAATTACTAGGGATACAAGACTCAGCATCCCCGTTGCAGTTAATCAATTGAAGAAGGCCAGAGGATGTGTTGGCTGAAACGTGGTAAAACAAGATCTATGAAGATGAGGATAACAGTCCACAAATAAATACATAAATATATAAATATACAAATAAATATATATATAAATATACAAATAAATAAATAAATAAATATACAAATAAATAAATACATAAATATATAAATATACAAATAAATATATAAATATACAAATAAATAAATATATAAATATACAAATAAATAAATATATAAATATACAAATAAATAAATATATAAATATATAAATACATAAATATATAAATATATAAATACATAAATATATAAATATACAAATAAATAAATATATAAATATACAAATAAATAAATATATAAATAAATAAATAAATAAATATATAAATATACAAATAAATAAAGATATAAATATACAAATAAATAAATATATAAATATACAAATAAATAAATATATCAATATATAAATACACAAATAAATAAATACATAAATATACAAATAAATGAATACATAAATATATAAATATACAAATAAATAAATACATAAATATATACATACACAAATAAATAAATAAATAAATATATAAATATACAAATAAATAAATATATAAATATACAAATAAATAAATATAAAAATATACAAATAAATAAATATACAAATACATAAATACATAAATATACAAATAAATAAATATATAAATATACAAATAAATGAATATATAAATATACAAATAAATAAATACATAAATATATAAATATACAAATAAATAAATATATAAATATACAAATAAATAAATATATAAATATATAAATATATAAATAAATAAATATATAAATATACAAATAAATAAATATATAAATATACAAATAAATAAATATATAAATATACAAATAAATAAATATATAAATATATAAATATACAAATAAATAAATACATAAATATATAAATATACAAAAAATAAATATATAAATATACAAATAAATATATAAATATATAAATATATAAATATACAAATAAATAAATACATAAATATATAAATATACAAATAAATAAATATATAAATATACAAATAAATAAATAAATAAATATATAAATATACAAATAATTAAATAAATAAATAAATATATAAATACATAAATATATAAATATACAAATAAATAAATATATAAATATACAAATAAATAAATATATAAATATATAAATATACAAATAAATAAATATATAAATATATAAATATACAAATAAATAAATACATAAATATATAAATATACAAATATATAAATATATAAATATTTAAATATACAAATAAATATATAAATATACAAATAAATAAATATATAAATATATAAATAAATAAATACATAAATATAAATATACAAATTAATAAATATATAAATATACAAATAAATAAATACATAAATATACAAATAAATAAATACATAAATATATAAATATACAAATAAATAAATACATAAATATATAAATATACAAATAAATAAATATATAAATATATAAATATACAAATAAATAAACACATAAATATATAAATAAATAAATACATAAATATATAAATATACAAATAAATAAATACATAAATATACAAATATATAAATATCTAAATATACAAATAAATAAATACATAAATATATAAATATACAAATAAATAAATATATAAATACGTAAATATACAAATAAATAAATATATAAATATACAAATAATGAAGATGAGGATAACAGTCCACAAATAAATAAATACATAAATATATAAATATACAAATACATAAATATATAAATATACAAATACATAAATATATAAATATACAAATAATATAAATAAACTATTCTCATATTATTCTCCTGTTTTGGCTGATGTAACTTCCAAGTTTCTATAGGTGCATCTTTTTGAACTCTAATCTATACGTAATTTCAATCAGAACCTTCCACTAAATTGACAAGGCTAAATTATTCTCATTCCATCAGCCATACCTGGATAGAAGTGTCAAGTAAATTATAATTGTATTCTTAGTAACGGCTGCACTAAAACTTGAATCATCATTTTCCACAAGACTGTCACTTAGAACTGATTATTCTCTAGCACTTTTATCCTTTGCACTATGGGGCTTGTGGAAAGAATTTCAGGTCAAATCTTGCTAAAGAAATTCATCCAAATAATACAAATTATTAATTCACATTCTTAAAAATTCTGAAACATTAAAACTCTTTGTCAAACTTAAGAACAGATATGAAGATTTGCACTGAAACCTTGATTTAATTCATCTAAGTAGATTGTTCTTGTCCCATTAGCCATGACTGGGTAGAAGTGTTTTGTGCTATTCTTACTTCTTATCAACTATAGTATGTTCAATCCTTGTTACAAGTGATAATAACATACAAAGAAATATATATAAGAAATACATAAAAATTAACACTCCAATTAGTGATGATTGATGGAACAAGAATAAACTACTTCGATAGCTTGAGTAAAGGATTCAGTTTAAGTCCCTCTCCTCAAATAAAACAATTTAGCAAAAACAAAAGAAAAAGTTGTTAAAACATCTTAACTTCTCTAATACTTGAATAATTTTCGATTTTTGTCCAGAATTCCTCCTACTATATTATAAAACAAAAATAAAAAAAATCTGTGTCATTTTAAAGCATTTAATGGAAATTTGTAGGCATTACAACATAAATTGAGTAAATATGAATTATTGTTGAGTTATCTCTCTTGTTTTTGGATATTTATTTTTGCAAAATAGTGGGTGAGGCAGTCAGTCTACTGATACTCATAAAATTTGATTTTCTTATTTAAAAAGTAAACTACTTGATCAATTTATATGATTTTTGGAATATGATATTTTCGTTTCATCACGGGTATGTACATCAGACAGATTTTTCTTTATTTTTGTATATGGGAAATTCTGGATAAAAGCCTAATTTTCCCCAAGACCAAGCAAATTTCTAGATTTTCTCTCCAATAAATTTGCTCTATGATGTTCTTAACAATTGCAAACCATATACTAATTGTGTGAAAAACTGGATTTACTTACCATGAGATGGTGTCTAGTCATGTTTATCGAATTGAGTGGCTCCGGAGGACGCGAATTCTGATTTGGGTAAGCAAATGGGAAACTGTAAATGTAAAGAAAGAAAGGAAAATGGTTCTTAACTTGCACTTATAATGAAACTTTTAAGTAAAGAAAATGCAGAAAAGTCTTTATGATGTACATACCTATCATGGAACGAAGATGGCATATTCCAAAAATCTTGTAATTGGATCATATAGTTTTTTTTTTATTTAAGAACATCAAATTTTGTGACTTGCTCGATGCGAGATAAACCAGTCGCCATATTTGATTGAATTCAAAATTCATCCCTGGTTATTTCCTCATTAACAACTGCTCCAGAATCAAGATCTCATCAATTGCTGCTAAAAATACTTAATTGTTAAAAATCGTAAAATTTGATTTTCTTAAATAGAAAAAACTACTCGATCAATTGTTGTGATTTTTGGAATATAACATGTTGTGACAAATAGATTGCATCGTTAAGGTTTTTGTTATTTTTGTTTACCTAAATAGGGGCAAATCTAAAGAAGCTTCTAAGCTCTTCTGATGGCCAAAAGTACAAAGTAAATTTTAAAGTTCTTTGACAAAGATTTAGTACTAGGTAAATTCTTTAAATTATCTTTTCTCTCAAACAACATCAACATAATGTTTTGTTTCAAGGAATTTTTTCTTCGCAGCAAGTTTTTATAGTTTTGAGATTGCTAACAGAACTAAATTCCCAACTAAGTTGCATCAACATCCAAAGTTCTGTGAATCTTTTAAACGATTGACAAAGGAACCAGATAGAACTAATTTGGCTATTGCACATGGGAGCACAGCTTACTCCTGCTTAAAATCAGTATGCATCTCTACAAAATCAGGTACTGGGTTTGGTTTTCATTGAACTAGCACGAAAAAAATGTACAGCATAGTCTTTTTTTAAAATTTTTTTATCTTGTTTTTGCTGGGGATGGGGCATCCAGACATTCACCAACTATTTCAGACAACCGAGAAACTATTATAAGAGTCTAACCATCTCTCCCTTTAAATGCAATTGTTTGTATTTCTTTTACACTTGTTCTCTGGGTATATTTGCTCAATAGTTTTTAAAACATAGAGGCTAAGCCTATAACCTTTGAATTTAATGAACCAATTTCACATCTGACTAAAATTAGTAGATATGATCACATCACAATACTTACTTCATGGAATCGGTAGACTGTGGTGGTAAATGGCACTGAGGGTTGTAGTTGGAGGTGAACGTAGGAAAAGGCTTGTTATTCACCCAGTCAGGCGGCGGTGGTGGAGGTTCTGTGCCACCCATGTTGCTCTTGTTGCGTTTGGCCTTGTATATTCTGCGATTGTTATGCCGTTTCCATTGTTCTTCACCCCAGTGTCTACAGATGTTGCACACATTGTCTTGACTACAAGTGCGGCATGATGCACATAACTTATGATTGTCCCAACTTGCAAAAAGGTGACCACATTGACCTCGATGCTGAGGCATCAGGTCACTGCCACTATACAAAAAAACAAAAACATGAACTGACCAAAATGAAAATGAAAGAAAATACAATGATGTTTAGAGATAAGGAACATTGACAGGCAAAACTGGAACAATAGAAGGGAGAAAATAAATCAGTTTGATTCAAGAAGTTACTGAATGATCTTGATCTACTTCTATCTACCTTCTACTGTTATATAAAAGGAGGTTTGCATATGTGTGTGTGTGTGTGTACGAGTTCGTTCCCTATGAACTCTGGAATGGCTGGGCCAATTTTTAAAAACGTTCACACAAAGGTACTTGATGTGTTTGATGGGAGTGTTCTTACATAGGTTTTGTATCAGAATGTGTACAGCAGATATCAAAAATTGATAATTGAAAAAATATGATTAAAGAATAAAGTCTAATTTTGACTAAAGTTAACACTTTTATACAACCTAACATCAGAAGAGTATTTGAGAAGTTTTATCACCGCACAAGCAGAAAGGTCCAGCCATTAAAATCAACTGTAGATTCTTTTGAAATGAATGTTTCTTTTTAGAGCACAACTGAACAATGATACTTGACTCTTGCATTTTAAACTTTAAGTGAAGCCATTGTTCGCAGATAATTTTATATTCTACATACAACAATGTGATGCCTATCGAGGTTGGATGTCGAGGATTTTTAGGACACTCCACCATTTCGCTTCTTTCGAAAATAGGCATCACTGGAAGGGATTTTAAAAAACAAAAATGTCGCCTGCAAACAATTGTTAGACAGGCGTCATGCTGGATCTGGCGCAATTCGAAGACATTTGCAAAGAGAGCATAATATTGTCCACTTCTTCCGTTCTCGGGCTGCTCTGGAAAAAAAAAAAAAAAGGGGGGGGGAGGGGGGAAAGAAAAAGAAGGAAGGGGGGAAAGGAAGGAAAAAAGGGGAAATTAAAGAGAAAAATAAATAAATAAAATTTAAATTAAAATTAAAAAGTTAAAAATAAAAATGAAAAAGTTAAAAACAGCGTTTTTCATCTGCTTGAATATGCCAGGAAATTTGTTTATATCCTATTTATTGCTTTGCCCAGCAGCAATAGCTGCTGGTAGCGCCAGGGGTGGCAGTCCCGCTTTAGCCACCGAAACTGTGTCATCACCTCTGGTTAGCGGCTGATGAGGGCAAAGTAAAAGCACATGTGGTCACATGTTGTATGTAGAATATAAAATCAACAGTAGATTCTCTACAGTGCAATGTAGACTACAATGCATTGTGGACTAAGTCACTGCAGGGGGGGCATGTGAAGCTTCCTTCCAGTGCACCACAATAGGTCTCTACCTACAACAGGCAATCAATCAATTTGATAGAAAAATAAGTGATTTCACTGATTTTGATGACAATAAAAGTGTAGGAAGCGTGAAACATTAATCAATTCTTATTCAATTCCAGGCAACATCGGGTCTCCCTTCTCATATACAAAAATTTTAATCTTTAAGAAATTTAGTGGATTAAATATTAATATATATATACGTGTATGTATATATACTTTAATTTTCAATTTAAATTCAAAAGTAAAAGTTAGGAATTATGAACAGAAAAAAAGAAGAAACGCAATAAAGCACTTACCCTAAATGAACAAAGTCGTCCGTTCTGCTAATGAATTCCCATTGAAAAAAAAAGAGAAAAAATAACGATAACATATACTAATTTTTATTATTTAGAAATAAAAAATATGAATAAATAAAACATGAAATCGAATAAAAAATGTTTTTAATTAAATTAGTTGCATTTAATATACATTTAATATACATTTAATATACAAGGTTGTTCCAAAAGTAAGGCCTCTTACTTTTTAAATCAAAAACTAAAACGTTGAAGAGCTATGAAGCTGGAAGTGGTACCATTAAAACGAGCAGCCTTTTGTGTTCCAGAATTTAATTTTCTACATGGTCACCACCATTCTTAATGCACATTTGCTATTCTCTTTTAATGCCTCAGTCGTAAAAGTATGGAGCGGACTTTGTCACTCACATCTTTGTCACCACTCTGAAATCGACAAACTCATCTCCTAACTATGCTGACATCAACTGCATCCAATTCATAAACGTTCAACAGGTGTCGGTGAATGTTGATCAATTCAATTTTTTCTGCATAAAAAAAATTCAATGACGCATCTCTGCATCTGACAGACATTCATGACAGGAGTTGCATTCTTGGAGCTCACACTATCAATATACGCAACAGAGAGATTAAATTTTTAGGTCATGAATGCATAAGTTCAGTCATCATAACAATGCAACTTGCAATCATGTTTGATCCATTCAGGCGGAATAAAAATAGGAATCATTACTTTTGGAACATCCCCCATACATATGAAAACGTTATTAATTTTTCTATTGTAATTTTCACGTATGGTATGGTAAGCGACTGAGTCAAGAATGTACAAGATGCCTTCGATAAGTTTCCAGACTTTTTTGTACAGTCATTTCAAATTGTTGTAAACTCTTAAAAATTCAGTATGCTATTGCTATACATCTTATGAGATGACTGACCAATTTTTATGATTTCAGGTTCAAATGAACAGCTACAGCAGAAATTGGAATTCACCCTAAATCCTGATATGCCAAAGCTAGTGAATTGCAAAAATGCAATCTGGACGTGAAGACACTTTAGAAGAACAATACACAATAAAAATGCTACAGAAACGTATAGAATGCTTCAAACTGCTTTTAGACCATCTTGTATGAATTGAGCATCAGATTTTGAGTGGCATAAGAAATTCAAGGAAGGCAGATGAAAGGTATGGGAGGAGTAAGGAAGTCAGAACACTAGAGTTGATTGGCCAAATAAAGAATTTCATGAATAAAGACTGTTGTGTGTCTATAGAGACAATAAGTGCACAGTTTGATGTCAGTGTGGGAACTGTGCACACAATTATTTGCGATGAGATTAGATGCAGAAGATTTGCGCAGAGTTTGTCCCAAGAGTACTCCATCCTTGTCATAGACTATTTCATCAAGACATCAAGACAGTTCATCACCCTCCCAATAGTGCTTCCTGTGACCTTTTGTCATTCCCTAAGCTCAAGGAAAACCTTAGAAGCTGTTGTTATGAGACAACTAAGGAGATGAAAGAGGCTGTGACAAGGGTCATTGACACGCTCACACAAGAGGACTTCATGAGGCTTTTCAGAAGTTGTTAGAACGGTACAACAAATGCATTGCAGCTGGGGGGGATTACTTCAAAGGGGACTAGAGTTTCATGTTTGCCCATACAAAAAAAGTATGGAAACTTATTGAAGGCACCCTACAAAATGGTGATTCTAGTAATCTGCTACATAAATCTCAAACGTCGGTTTGTGTGTGTGTGTGTTTGTATGTCTGTTAAAAACTGTTGTCAGTCGCATCTGACTGAGTCGAAACCATTACCATCTGAAAGAGCAATGCCTTGTTGGCATATGGGCAAACACATTTACCAGTAACTTTTTGCTTTCTTCCCCTCTTTTGTGTTTCATGTGTGAGCCCGGCTGCCTGCTCATGTTTTTTTTGGGGGGTTGCACAGGCACTCTCTGCTATTTTGATTGGAAGTAAGTTATTTTTTATTTTAGGGGGGGGGGGGTTTCAGCGCAACAAAAAGTGCTCAATATCCAGAGAATAACTTCTCTCTGTAACCCTTCTGCTAAAATATCTGGTGGAGAGGTTGTCATATACTTCCTTTTTTGGGCAAAAAAAAAAAAGTGTTTTTATCTATTCTTTTATTTTTGAAATTGTTGTGGGGGGTAACGACGGAGTTGACATATAATAATGAAAAACAGTTCAATATCTATGTGTGTCCAAACAGAACTCCATGTTGACTCGAGCAATGCCCAGTATCCATGTTAGTAAATACATAAATGCAAGTGTGTATTTTTGTTTTTTTCTTCCCTTCTCACTTATTACAACATGTCAGCCAAAGGAAATTAAAGAAAACAAAGAATTTGAAAGTGCCACATCAAGATTTTCTTTTGAGAATTCCTCTTGATTTTTAACTGAAATAGTAACAAAAAGATGAAAAATTATATTTTGTCTGTGATTTAAGGTCGATTACTGTTTTACATTAAAAAAAAATATGTATACTTTCATTTAATTTCTTTGATTTGAATATTTAGTCCTGACCAATATTATTTCTTAGTCATAAATAGAGAAAGAGAGAGGATGAATATTTATCTAATTATTTTTTGTTATTTAGCAATAATTTCGTTATCTATTTTTCAATTTGATTTTTTGTTTAAACATTTTTCATTCTTATTATCCTTAAATAAAAAAAAATAAAATAAATACTAATTAAATCGTGCTAGAATAGAAAAAAGCAAACAAACAATTCCTCTTACGAAACTACACTTCTGGTCCTCTATAAGAACTTTTAACTTTACTGTCAATTTTTTCTTCTGTAATAATTCCTTTTTTTTTACTGGATTTCTTCCTTTAAATCATTTATATATACTAACTGGACCTGCGGAAAGTTAACAACGTCATTTTTTTCATGGCCATTCTGTGGATGTTCAGTGTGATATTATTGTAGCCTTTTTGTTAAAACAGAAAAAAGTATTTATCTAAGTAATCTGGTTAATGTAGTGCCGGAATATATCTGGTAATTACGGTTTATCTCCAATATTCTTATATGAGACTGTGACCTATTTCCATTGTATGGACGTCCGGTGCAAACAAAAACTCGACAATATCATTATGTCATCTTTAGACAGAACAGATACTACCCTTGGATCCTAGCTAGAAGACCAAGAAGGTATAATTTAATTTCACATACGGCCCAAAAGTGATATATTTTTTTTAATTTAATTTTTTTTTTTACATTGTGTCTTCAGTGATCGGGAGATCCTATTTATTAAAAAAGGAGGATAGAAGGTGATAACATTCAATGAACATTAAATTAGCGTATTTACATACTGATTTAATGTTTGTAGTATGTCATCACCTTCTAGCCTTCTTTTTAATAAATAGGATCTCCCGATCAAATAAATTATAATCTGGAGACTGTGACACACGTGTGTACGTTAAAGGTACTATGGTATTAATATATAGATTATTTATCATTATTATTATTATTATTTAGTAGTAGTAGTAGTAGTAGTAGTAGTAGTAGTCACTAGGAGTTCTCACACAAGTCATCATTAGAGATTACTCTTTGATAATAACCAGTGGCATTTCCTGGAATCTGGGTGACAACAAGTCTTCCCAGATTTTCAGTACTCTCCACCTCTTTCGATAACCTTTGCAAATGACTGTGTTATCACAACAGTCGCTTACCATTGATTTTTCACTGGCAATAACCATTGGTTTTTCAATGGTCAACCTCCTTAGGGTTCCAGTTCTCTTCACATTCATCCAGTGGTTATTTGGTTAGTGCTCTTTCTCCTCAGTCTTTCCATTGTCATTAAACCTTTACAACTATTTCATGTGGTAACAAACGAGACTGATATCTTGTCGTCCTTGTTGTCTCATTATTAGTCAAAACCAAGTAAAACTTAGAAAAACTTCATATCTTTTATTAGTTGCTTTAATGACAGTTTTTTCTTTGAAATTACTTGATTTCAGGTTATGTTTTCCTGTTTTTGTAAGCACAAAAAAAAAAAAGAAATTGCATTCAATTGTAGCATAGAGATTGTAGGAATATGTCACATATTCTTTTCTTTTTTAACCAAATTTTGCATAACATTTATTAAACTTGTGACATTTGTCTTTTTCATGTCCATGTTCTTTTGATGATGTTGTTGAATTATTAATTGATATTTTAACCTTTTCAGTTTTTCTTTTTCTATTTTAAATTTGTGAACTATTGCTTATATATAATATACTAGCAAGCCCCCTTCAGAAATATTGTAAGTATTAAATGTAATGTTAAATTCTTAAAAAAAAAAATGAAGTAAAAAATGGAAAGAAACTGATTCGTGTATGCAAGTATTATGTTTTTATTTAAACAGTTTACTTCTTGTAAGTAAAAAAAAATACTCAAGCTGAGATAAAAACCAAAACCTAAAGACAGTGAGTCAAGTACGATAACCAGCTTGCCATGATCTTTAAAAAGTGTTTTCAAACCTACTTATTCTTAACATAAGGAAGCTGTCATGTTTCACAACCATGCATGTGCAGTCGTGAAACTGTTGAGAAACAGATAAAAATCTGATGACTCCCACGTACAAATTTTTTCATTTTTGACCACTTAACAGCCCTTTTTTTTTTTTTATAGATATATAGATTATATATATAAATATTACATGTATAAAAAATAATTTACACCGTTTATTTCTTGGCTATATTAGATTAAAAAATGAGAAAATTTTTATGTAGAGACGACATTAATATAGCGAACATAATAATAGTGAAAAAAGGTACAACTTTTCCGAAAAAAAACAGATAATTTTTTGGACAGATACAACAGTTCATGCATTATTTTGATAGTAGAAAACGTTAATATCATTTAAATTTTGCTTGTATCTACCCAGCATTGTTAATTATGTTAATTAATTAATGAAGCAGTATGTTAATTTTGTTTTTGTTTAGTGTTTTTTTAAGCATTCTGTTATATATATATATATATATATATATATATATAAGTTATTTGTTTTTGCGATACGTCTTGAATGAATTCAATTATTTACGAAAGTGCATTTTTACCTAAATGTGAGTTGGGAATAATTTTCCCTTTAACCAATTTGGTACCCCCACATGGGGAGCGGCATATATATTATTTTATTTTTAAAATATAATTATCTACTGACACGTGTTTCATTGTCTACGACTCATCAGAATGGCTGAATCTAGCAAGATTCGAAATCAGGACCCCATGGTAAGAAGCCTAAACCCTTACCCCTCGTCCACCTCGCTCACTGTTTGGATATACCGCGATTTACAAATAACATATACGTAAATCGCAATATATCCGAACAGTCAGCGAGGTGGAGGAGGGATAAGGGTTTAGGCTTCTTACTATGGGGTCCCGATTTCGAATCTTGCTAGATTCAGCTACTCTGAGGAGTCAGACGACGAAACACATGTCAGTGGATAATTATATATATATATATATATATATATATAACTACTTCATTTAATCACATAAATTAATATATGAAAGTATAAATTTATGCGTAAACTTTAAGTATTAACTTCAACAGTGCTCAATACGTAGGTAGAGCTAGGTAGTAAGTTATAAAATATATATGGCGATTAAGCTACACAGAATATTCCGCGTTTCATCCACACTATGATTCATCAGCCTGATGAATCCTAGCGTGGATGAAACGCGGAATATTCTGTGTAGCTTAATCGCCATATATATATATATATATATATATATATATATATATATAATATAAAAATTATAACACGGAAATTACATAATTGTCGATGCAATAATTTATTTCAACCTTATGGTATTTTCAAGCATCTAAATCAGACAATTACATTTTTGATACTTCAGACAATTACATTTTTATCTTATTGCTCTGTTTACCACATTGAGCTCTCATACCCGGATTTCCTCTGGATTTATTCCATTATAACACTATATATATATATATATATATATATATATATATATATATATATATATATACATACATATATAGATAGATAGATAGATAGATAGATAGATAGATAATTGATTTTAATCAGAACGAAATTAAAGAAAAATAAAACATACAAAAGTGAAATGCGTTTTTTGTTGGTTTCCAATGTATGTTATATGCGTTCAGAGATAACTGTTAGGATATCCACAGTCGAATAGGCTCACCTCAATCCATACTGTCGATCATAAAAAACTTTAGCATTAGCACTATCGCTAGTTGGATGAATGATTAAAAGATTTTAGCAAAGAGTGGAAAAAGATTGATGAAGTGATAATTTTGCGGGTCAGTTCTTTCACCAGAATTCTTGGACACATGTACCACAGAGGCAAATGTTCAACTATCAGTGATTCAGTATAATTGGAGAGAACAGGGCCAGTTTAGCAAAGCATTTCTTTATTACTATAATAGAGATAAGATCCGTCCCACTTCTACCCCGTTCTCCCTCCCGATTTATCTATTTTTTCACGTCTCCTAGTAGCTCCACATCTAATAAGTGACTGACCTGTTTGTTTTCAGTTTCCCAGAAAGAAGTAGGCATTCTAACATGTAGACAACTCACATGCTAATAGCCATTTTATTTGGTTTTCAACATTTATTTTGGGGTATTTTTTCTAGATTCTTCTATTCCCCATCATTCACTGCGCATATCCGTCAGATTTCATTTGATAAAATTTAAGTCTTTTTCACTTACAAAATGAACTCTCTTCACATCACATATTTCATCGAATGAATCGAAAAAATAAAAATTATATATACACACATGTAAATATTCATCTTATTTTAATAGAAACATTTGGGATTTTTTAAGTAGGATTAACTCCATGGTGTGGTACAGCACAATCACGTTGACACACTGGTTCTTGCCAGATCATCGAAGTTAAGCAATGTTGAGCCCGGCCAGTACCAGATGGGTGACCATTTGGGCAGGCTAGGCGCTGTATGTACCTTTTGGGAAGGTTGGTTGTGGGGCCAGCACCCTAACCCCGTAAAAAGAACTCAGTCGCTACAAAAGTATCCGCAAAGTTGTAGATGGCCTATGCCCCTTAGGGGTTCAAGGCTATGGATGGATGGATAGATGGAACTCCATGGTGTGAATGTGGTATTGTGGTGAAAGGTGTCGACTAAAAATAATTTTAAAAATTCGTTGAAAATAGAAAGATCTTTGACGCCCCACCCCATTTTCTTATGGCTGCATGCCTAAGTCTGTTGTTGGTTATTTTATTCAGTCTAAGACAACCATTATTTAATTGTATCATGAACCAATGTGTAAAAACTAAATATATAAAATCAGTTCCACATGCTTTGGAGGTATGAAGGCATTTTTATGATATCGCATACTTGGGAAGGGGTGATGACCAGATCATTGTGACTTCTGTCCACAGTGAGAAATTTGGGCGGGAATGGTTTGTAGAATCCAAAGTAAAGTTCAGTGCAGCCTTATAAATTGCAGGCGACTTTATTGTGGTTGGATAGCGAGAGAATTATAGATTGCCCATTATTCATCACACTTATAAATTTTCCTGAAATCATGAGTTCTTAATTCCTGCAACTCAATGCGTTTTTAGGTCATCTTGGGATACCTGTTCTTAATTGTGGTTTTTACACTCTTACAATGATTTCTTAATGCTATAATTTTTCTGATTATTTGTATTTGACTTATGACAGTTAAATCTATGAAAATTTTCCTGTCCCTGCGCAATGGAAGCTGCAGAGGTTTAAGTGAACGATATTTGTACACGGATCAGCAGTCGAGAAAAGATATCAGTCCTTAGGGCATCTCTGATCTGATTTTTGATGGATTCCCGATCAGCCCATTCATAGTACCTCATCGTTTTCAGTAATCGGTTTTCAGTTTGGAGTCAAAAGTTTAGTGTGATTACCACCATTATCACAAAGTGATCTGTATTTCTGGGTAAACAATGGGCATTCATCGTACAAGCCTTGAGCAATGTCATCAAGAATAGATCAAGAAGTGAGACTTGCTGAATCTCATAACCTGGGAGGTGAGTCGGGAATGAAAAGGAATGTGCAATAGAGAAACTGTGCTCTCACCAGCTGCATCGGCATAGCTCGAGAAAGCAAGCCAATTACTGTGGTGAACATTAAAATACCCAAATACATGTATTTGGATGCTTGGATCTAAGGAAAGTGTTGCATCTATACTATCAGACACAGCCAGGTACAATCCTGGGTGAAAGGAGATTGGTAGAGAACATATGTAAAGTTAACCTAAAGCACATGCAGACCTGATCATCTGGCATTAGATGATGTTCACTAGAATATTGAACGTGTGCATATGTTTGTCAGTCCTTGTGACTTGTATCCAGTCATGTTAAAGATTGTTTTAAAGGTGATGTTTAATGTGGAAAGAAAGTAAAAGTTTACTAATAAATTTTGTTAATTTTCTTTTGCTAAGAATTTTAAAGTCGAAAATGACAGTTTAAATGCTTCAAAATTCCTGTAAAGTTTCAAAATGTCACTAAGTATTCTTTTTTTTTGTGCTTGTTTACATTCATTGATGATTTTTTAAATCAACGCATTTCACGTGAAAACATTACATAAACTACGTCAATTGCTTTATTGTAAGTTAGAAACACTTGTTTGGCTGTAAACACTATCAATAATTTCCCGCACTCTTTATCTGTGCCTTAACCTAAATGTAGATTCGATGAACAAAGCTTCTTTCTTAGAACTGCACACTTGTGCGACTCTTCCGTTTACCTGCTTTCCAGCTGATTACAATATGGTCGTCTTCAAGTCCAATGTAAACAAGTTCTTGATTAGCCGTTCCCCTTAACTAATCCAATTTAACAAATTTGCACTTTACTATGATATTGTCCTTTTGACTGATGTGTGCTCGTTAACCCTTATCCTCGAGTGGCCTCTAGGCCTTGATAAGTGGTGATTCCTTTGTAAAAAAAAAGAAAAAATAGTAAAATATCAATATTTCACTAAATATACATCATAAAAAAATTAAAATCATATCATCAAAGGTCTGCTTTTATTTTATTCAAATTCATGCAATTTCCACTGTCCCATCGCTTTATTGCAGGTCTCTTAAAATATTGTTTTAAGTCAAAAATACTAATGTCTAATCATGAAAATTTTATTTTTTATTACATTTTTCTGTCAAAGAATAATAAACAAGAGCACATCCAAGGTGTTAAACCTCAAATGAATCAATTATTTATCGACATATCCACCATTTTTTTAAAAATAACTTTAAACAACCTTTTGTCCACCAAGAAAGTCCATTGTTTGATCTAAAAAGGAGTTATGGCTCTGGTGACATCAACTATTTTCCTCCACAGGGCATCCTTTGAAGTAAATTGCTTTCCTCCCTCATAAGCCCCTCTTTCCAATATTAACCAGAGATGTTCAATGAGGTTAAGGTCTGGAGAACACGGTGGCTAGGTCATGGAGGTTTCCCTAACAAAACCCATAGATTCAAGGAAGGCTGCAGACCTAGCAGAATGAGATGGTGCATTGCTTAAAAATTATCTGAAAGCAACGTGACAATGGTAGGTCATCTATCCATGGTGACAAATGATTATCAAAAAAAGCTGTGTACGCATTGCTGGTAAGTTTTACGTCCTCTGGCATTCAGAATGGTCCAACCAACTTATCCTCAATGATTACTGCCCAAAACATGATACCGTCACCTCTTTGTTGGTGTTCAAACTTTGGCCCGTGCATCCAGACTATCAAGAGTTGCATGGGCTTCATCTGTAAATAGGACATGGAAATCCATTTTCATGTAATTCTATACCCAAGCCATTCATTTTTCCCTGTGTTCTTTGCTCAATGGAGGCATTGGAAGAGGTTTGATATTCCTTGCCAGCATATTCAACACATTGCATCGGGTCTGCCTGGATCTTGGAGTAATTCCAGCGCTTGCAAAAATGAAAGCATTGGTGCTGTTTGGGTTTCAGTTGACTTCCCTATGAATTTTCCAAATATCACAATCTAAAAGGTTTCTCCAGTTCCCTTATTCTTTCTGGATTTGGTGTTGGGGGTTGTTCACGAATGAAGCCAAGGTTCTTGGATCCCTTTTCAGCTCCGTAGCTGAATCTTTGATGAACAATTTTTCTGAGAGTCCAGCAACAATCCTTTGCTTTTCGATAATCTTCAATCGCCCATTTTTTAGCATTGTAAGAGATCTACAATAAAGTGATGGACAGTAAAAATTCTATGATAATAAATAAAATGCCATAACTTTGTGAATATTTCATGAATTTGAATAGAATTTGGGAAAATAACTAACCTTGAAGCAATCCCTTGATTATACAATTTTAATGTTCTTGCAACTTATATTAAATAAAATATTAATATTTTACTGATCTGCAATAAAGCGATTGACATAGTTTACTAACATATCATGAAGAAATTAGTATGAATTCCAAAAAATTATAAAGAATGATCCAGTAGCAAAATAATTACAAATAAAATTTACTAATTTAAGCATTTACTAATATCCGTGGGCTAAGAACTAACTTAGATGATGTTGAGTCATTTCTCCTTGTAAACACCCCGGATATCTTAGCATTAAGTGAAACTAACCTTCACTCCTCGATTCCCTCTAACCACTTTAACATGCCTGGTTATCTCTCACTCTACCGTAAGGACTCGGACAGACATATGCATGGGCTTGGAGTCTATATTCGTAACACCCTCCCTCTGACTAGAGAAATAAAACTAGAATCAGAGGACCAGGCCTTTATGTGCTTCAGACTAAATATGCAACACAATATTACCTACTTGTATTTTCTCTACCGTTCTCCCTCAAACCAAGACTGTACCCTAATAAACAAAGTCTATGACAGCATAGATATAGCACTCTCCCTCGATACTAGCGCACAAATACATGTATTTGGTGACTTCAATGTCCACCACAGTAACTGGCTAGGATTCTCTAATCACACAGACGTAGCTGGTAGTGCAACACATAGCTTCTCTATATCCCATTCCCTATCTCAGTTGGTTACATTTCCGACATGTTTCCCAAACCAGCAAGATCAACATGCCTCACTTCTAGATCTCTTTCTGACAACGGTTCCCAATGACTGTACAACAAATGCCCACAGCCCACTCGGGAATGCTGATTACACTGTGATAATGGTAGAAATCAGCCTAAATTCTCGCCCTAAAACTGAAGACCCACTACTCAAAACAACGAGGTATTACAAAAAGGCTGATTGGGAAGCCATCAGGGAGCTCATCAGAGATGCCCCATGGCAAAATATCTTTACTCTTCCAGCGGAACAGTGTGCAAATGAGACCACTGAATGGTTCAAAACTGCAATTGAAGCACATATTCCCGCACGGAAATTCTATAGCAAGCCCCACTCTCCCCAATGGTTTACTTCTGCTTGTGCAGCTGTCATTTGTCAAAGGCAGCACGCGTTCCGCAGATTCAACTGACATAAATCCAGCTCAAATAAACAGAAGTTTATAGAAGGTAGAAATAATTGTAAGAGAGTGATAGAGATAGCTAAGACTGATTACTCTGAAACGACTAGAAAATGCATCGAAGCACAGAAATTAGGAACCCGGGATTTTTGGAAAATCTACAACAGCGTAGTAAACAATGGACAGTAAACTATTCCCCCACTATCAAACAATCATGAGGTTGCTTGCACGGCAACTGACAAGGCTAATCTGCTTGCTAGTCAGTTTGTCTCAAACTCCACACTGAACTCGGTACACCACTTACTCCCTGATTTTCCTCTGCGAACAGACGCCACACTAGACGATTTGAAAATCACCCCTTCTCAGGTACATGCTATTATAAAAAACCTAGACACCTCAAAAGCATGTGGACCAGATCTCATCCTGGCTGTGCTATTAAAAGAATGCTCTGCCGAGGTTGCTCCAGTTCTGTCCAAACTTTACAATAAATGACTTAACGAATCTTGTTTTCCCGACTGCTGGAAAACCGCCTCTGTGGTACCAGTCTTCAAGAATTCTGGTGAAAGAACTGACCCACTAAATTATCGCCCCATAAGCCTCCTCTCGCTTTTCGCCAAAATATTTGAGTCCTTAGTTAATCAAACCCTAGTCCAGCACCTAACAGCTGCTAAACTCCCGACTGACAAACAATATGGATTCAGGCAAGCCCGTTCAACAGCAGATATCTTAACTGTAGTTTCTGAACGTATATACCGTTCATTGGACAAAACAGGGGAGGGTAGAACGGTGGCCCTTGATATATCTAAGGCTTTTGACAGGGTATGGCACGATGGTCTTCTAAGGAAAATTAGATCATATGGAATCACTGGAAGAATTCATAATGTAATTAAATCCTTCTTAAGTAATAGAAAAATCAAAGTTGTCCTCGATGGTCGTACATCCAAACAATATGACATAAATGCGGGAGTACCTCAGGGGTCTATCCTTGGACCTCTATTATTCCTGATATTCATAAATGACCTCCCTGATAAAATTGTTTCAGAGATGGGTATATTTGCCGATGACACCACTTTCTATAACAGATATGAGGGGAAAACAAATGAACACATATCCAAGGAAATGGCAGAAACACTAGAGGATGACCTCCAATCTGTAGTGGAATGGGGACAAAAATGGTTGGTCACATTCAATGCTGCTAAGACTAAGCTTGTTTCCTTCAATAACTACAAGAAACCTTCTCTACCACCAATAGCAATGGCCAAGAACACATTGCCTGAAAGTACTTCTTTTAAACTCCTCGGCCTAATGTTTACAGGGAATATGAACTGGAATAGATACATTGAGAGCATTGACAAGGCTGCTGCAAGGAAGGTTGGCTCCCTCTACCATGCTAGAAAACTACTTACGCCTGACAGTATCTTATACCTCTATAAGGCCACCATTCGCCCATGTATCTGGGCTGGTGCATCTGCTCCTTGTCTCTCGCTCCTGGACAGGATACAAAAGAGAGTCGCCAACCTGATACTGTCATCTAGGCTTCAGCCTCTGTCCCATCGACGAGATGTTGCATCCCTCTGCCTGTTCTACAAATACTTTAATGGTGAATGCTCTGACGAACTGCAAACACTTGTACCTCCCCGACGTAACTACCCCCGACAAACCCGACAAGCTACTAAGTCTCATCCCTTTACATTAGAGATCCCTAGATGCAAGAAAGCCTTTTACTCCAATAGTTTCTTCCCCAGAACTGCGGGTCTTTGGAACTCCCTTCCGGGATTCTGCTTTCCCAACTGCAATGATATGCAGAAGTTCAAGTGTAATGTTAACAAACATCTTTCTACTCATCTTCCTTCATAATGACCCCGCTAATTAAGTCCTTAATAATAGCCCCCTGCTTCAAAGTGGCACTGTGCCTTGTTTGGGGTGAAAATTGAATTTAAAAAAAAAAAAAAAAAAAAGAAAAAAATTAGAATTTATCGAATTATCGAGTTTTATCATTAGTTTTAATGTAGAAGAGTTGTACCACCTATTTAATATGACAAACAAACCCTTGACAAATTGACTTAATTAAGGATCTGCCATCTTTAAGCTGTAAGAAATTACTCAATTATCATACAAGCCCTAACTGCCATTGTATCGATCAATTTGATTGGTCGAATCTAACCAGACATGTCACATGCTCTTTGGCGCCAATTTCTATTTCCTTTTCAGATTTTTCAGTTCGTTCTAGACCAGCGAAGAAGGAAGGACTCATTTTTATTATGTCTTCTAGGAAGAGAGACTTGGGCGCTAACATTAGTGCCTTCTATGCTTCAGATCTCAGCCGTGGATGAAGTATAGAACATATTTGTAAAAGCCTACAAATTAGGTTTACTTATAAGACAGAATGGCTACAACTGCATTACAGACTTTTCTTATCATTGTAAAGTTTTCATCTTCAGTATGCAGCCTGTTTGCGTTGCTACCAATTTTTTAGGGCCATGGGGTCCAATGGAACACGGCTAATTTCATCCTTCCCAGCAACAGACTACGACAACATTGCAGAATGCAAAAGGACTCAAACTTTATTGAAGCAAACTACTAGCTCCAAGTTGGACACAAGATGGGCGCACTATTTTGCAATAATATCCTGTGTACTAATAAAGTTTGTCTCGAATTTTACAGGTAGGGTTTGTTGTTTTGTGATTGTCTGAACATGTTAGATGAAATTTCCACCTTGACATAAAATAATTTGTACATGTTCAAATTGCAAAATAGTAATAAATATTGCCAAATATTGCAAAACAGTCCTTGCAAAATATTGCAAAATAATAGTAAATATTGCTAAATAGTAATTACAAAATATTCTCTATTTGTAATTTGCAATTGCAAATTAATGCAAAATATTGAAAATATTGCTAAATAATACAAATGATTATATAAAAAAAATTTTTTATTCACTATTTGAAATTCTTAACTTGTATTTAAGTTGAAAGAAATTGTTTTTTTTTTTACTTTATAAACTGATTCATAATGAAAAGATTTCGTCACGTTGTGTTGCTGCTTGAAAAAAAAGGTATAAAATTTTAAATCCTTTGATAAATGAAGAGTTGAGAATTTTTAAAGTCAGTTTAAAGTCTTAAGAATTCGAAGGGAATTCTGAAGATTTACGTGGTAATTCATTCTTTCTGTCTCAACTATCATAAAATATTATCTGAATTGCTAAAAAATAAACCCCAAAAAAACAAACTGTCATTTATTTAATTTGAAAATTTTACCCGTGGAAACTATTGGATTTTAAATGTGCTCTAATTGAGCGCAAAAAAGTTTTTTTAAGCATGTAGTGACCACCAGTAAATTTAATTACTTTGCTGGTAATACATGAATATTTTAATGATTAAAATTAATTCATTGCTTTAACTAATTGAATTTTCGCTCATCGCATGAGTTTGAATATTTTTTTGTGTTAAATGATATTTAATAGTTCTTTGATAAAATTATTTCTTCACGTTATACTATTAATTATTGATGCGCTTATCAGTCTGCTATTCTATTTTTTTTTTTTTTTTTGCTATCGTTCTAAAAATCGCCTGTTCATATATATTTGCTTGATTTTATTTATTTTGTGAAATAATAGTTATATCCATTTTAGACATGAAATCGTTCACGTTCCCTTTGAAGTTTATATTAATTTCGTATAGTCAATTTTTTCTTGGATTCCTTTAAATTACCTGCTGTCAAATTTGCTGTCGACAGGTCAGTCCTGCCATTTCAAGTAGCCTTCAACATGGTTTCTAAGGAATTACTCAACAAAATAGAAGCGAAAAAGCTCCATGCTCCATATTTCTGGCACTTTGGAGTGGTTGGAGAATTCATCCTTGAGTATGACTGATTTTCATAAATGGTTAGATGAACTAAATGATTTATTCGCCCAACTGATTTTAAAATCCCTGTGAAAGAAAGGTTAGGATTGTGCCAGGATTCAGCACAATTTGTTTCCAAAATCAGGGAGAAATTGACAAAATTTTCTAATGGCAGAAGAGATCTTGTTGACTCCTGCCAACCCGTATCACGTCTTCCAGTTAGACTGGATCTTGAATGTCCAAACTTCAGTGGAACCTTATCGACAGATAAATTCGAATTTCAAACATTTTTAAGAAGGTTCAAGTTCTGTTCCTCAAATTTAGAGAAAGCAGATAAATTACTTTTCCTAAAGACCAAATTATTAAGCCAGGCTTTTGAACTAATTTCTGGGTTTGATTCTACTCATGTAAACTATGACAAGGCCTTAGCCTGTTTAAAAGATACATTTTTAAATCTTTTCTTCATCAAAAATCAAGTTTTTGAAGAGATTATTCCTCGTGGTGAATGCAATCATTCCCTAAAGGAATTTAAAACATATCTTGAACGTGTCAAGTCAGACTTGTATGAATTGGACAAGTCCTTCGGAACAGATTTTTTCTCACAGAATGCGACGTCTGGAGATATTTTTACTCACATTTTGTTTAGCAAATTCCTCAATGTAGTCCACAGGGAAATCATGAATCGGACTAACAAACATTTGAAGAGAAAACCAAGATGGTGGATCATTCTAACACCAAATTCCTTAATGCAAAGAAGGATTCAAATACGTCCAGAGCATTTAATAGCAATGACAGAGTTAATAGAAATTGCAAATTATGCAAATCTACTGATCACCATATTAAAGACTGTCGTAATTTTAAAACCTTTGAAGTCTCAAAGGGCGAGAGATCTTAACCTGTGTACTAGGTGTTTGGGTGAACACTTAGATACCAATTGCCAAGGAGTTAAAGGTTTTTCCTTACCCTTGCAACAATTGTGGTTTGAAAAACAATTTTTCAATTATGTGTCTAAAAGCATTTGTGGCACGGACAACATTGTCAGGATTTGAAAGTTGCATTTTTCCAGTCCTTAAAATTTCTATGAAAGTAAAAAATCAACTGAGTTACTTCTACTGTCTCATAGATACAGATAGCCAGAGGTCCTTTTTATAACAAGCTATTTTGTCTCAATTGAGTGCTAGGGTTAAACATAAACCCAAGGAAGTTAACATGCCTGTAAATACTCTCATTGGGACCGGTTCCTTAAATCTTCTGGAATTTGATGTGTCCCTTAAATTGGGGTATCAAAACCCCTTTCCTTTCTCCACCTTATTTTCCAACGATTTAAAGTTGAAATTCAATGTAGATAATTTTGATGAGATTACTACTAATCTAACCAATAAAGGTTTCCATCTTTTTCCTGGTTATAAACAATTAAACCACTGTGATATTAATGGCATTATTGGGTTAGATCTTATCCAGCGGATTAAGAATTTTCGTGTGGTTGAATGCGTTGTAGGTAGTGCTTGGAAAATTTCCAAATATATCATACCATTTGGGGAAGGACATTTTTGTCCACTAATTCTGAGGGAGAAGTTATCTCCCTTCGACAAGGTTGTGAATTTTCTACCTTCTCGTCAGTCTTATTTAACAGTGTCTTGAATCCCTTTTGACATACGAGGACACGCTTTAACGTTTCCCTGAATCTTCAGTTGAACGAGGAATAGAAATTTTTTTCCCTTGATTCTATTGGGATCGATGAGAGTAATAAGTTATGTTCTCATGATGAAGAAATGATAAGAAACTTTGAGAAGTCTATCAAGTATTATATAGATCTGCCTTGGGATTATGATAAACTGTCTCAAGTTGATTCGAATTTTGTTATCTCTCTAAAGGTTATGGAGAGAGTAGCATTGAACATATTAGATAAAATTCCCAACTTAACATAAAATAATTTGTACAAAACACAATATCTAGAAACCTAATTATAACTGATATATTTTATATATATATATATATATATATATATATATATATATATATATATATATATATATACATCTAACATCATCTACTGGATAATTTTTCATAATTTTTTGCATCAATACTAATTTCGCCATGCATGTAAATCTATATAATTATAAAACTCAAATGACCTTGTAACGAGTGTTGTAACCAATATCCAGTTTACTACTTCCCGTTGCACATGTGTACATAAGCAAAGAATCAACACGACAATAAAACATTGTTTTACTGTGTATGTTTTCAGTGTCCAAATTGTTTTTGTTTTCGCGTTTAAATATATCAAAATTTGAATTTAACTAAGTATTATGATATCTGTTCAGTGCACATTTACTTATAATTACAGCAAACCAGTTATAATTCAATGGCTGTATGTTTTTTTGTTTTTTTTTTTAATAAACAATTTATATTCTTTTTTTTCTGATTATATACTTTCATAGAAATGTTTCTGTTATATCACAAAAATCTGTTTTTCTTTACGTCACGTGTCATGCTCATAAATTAATTCCTAAGCTAATGTACAATACTGACCCAACGGGTCACGGGTAGTCTAGTATGTAATAAAGTTATCACATGAAATGTGTTGGCTTTAAAGATGACCAATGTAAACAAGCACCCTGCTTTTGAACTTATGAAAAGATTAAAATGACCGACTTGTTTACGTAGCAACGAGAATGCGTTGTTGTGGATTTAATTTTTTAATCAAGTTAATTTTTCAAATAAGTGTGTTTTTTTAAAGTTCGTTTTATTGTGTTCTCTGCAATCATGACGCGTAAGTTACGTAAAGGCGAGAAACAAACACGAGAAATCGTCAAAATAGTATTGACATCGAGATAGATTCATTAATCGATTTTGAAAGCAAGGGAGACAATTCCAATTAAATTATCTCCCTTGCTGCTAAGCAAAATTCATAAATAAAACAATTTAAATGCATTTGCTTGTCTAACTTAAATAACATTATTAGAAGATTCAGGTTGGAAAATACAGTTTAAAAATCGTTTAAATTTATTACGTGTGAAATAGAATATAACTCGAAAATTTCATGGTTATCTTTTATAAAAATATGATTTTTTAGGTTTTCACCTTTTTTTTTTTTATTTCAGTAAATATTCAATAAGGTGCTTGTCCAGAATTTTCCCTAAATAAAGAATCCTTATGATACTTTGTACATATCCGTATTAAAAAAAAAAAATCACGTAAATTGATCTAGTAGTTTATATATATATATATATATATATATATATATATATATATATATATATATATATATATAATAAAGCGATTTCGAGTTTTTCCAATGCCTCCTTCTTCGGCTTTCTAAAACTTACTGAAAACGATTTCCTTAAAAATAATTGATTAAATTAAACAAATAAAACTACTTCAATTCATCAATTTACGTAATTTTTGGAACGTGATATTTTCTTTCCATCAGGTATACGTTTTCTTTATTTTTCTATTTTAATATAGAGGAAATTGTGGGCAAGAAGCACCAATAGTAAAAAAAAAAAATAAATAAATATATTTATCAAAGTTACATAGAGACGAAAAGCAAGCACAAAAGCTTATATGATATTTTCCTTCATAAAAATTACAAAATATTAAAGTAATACATTTTAGAAAAATAATATTCTTTAAGTTTTTTTTATTTTCACACTGCCAGAATTAGTCTGCTAGATTTCCAGATACATTTTTAGACTAACATTGACGTCTGGTATTTGAATTATTTTGTACTTTTGGTATTCATCTTTGTTTATAATAACCTCTCGTATCTATAGTTATCCTATTGTGACTTGTATATGTTTTTAGCTAAATTTTTACGACGTGCCCCAGCGTATTATAAACACCCCAACCTCCCATGTTAAGAACGGCTTTCGGAATAAACACCACCACCACCTAACCTCGAAAACCGTTCTTAACATGGAGAGGTTGGGGGGTTTATTTCGAAAGCTGTTCTTAACATGGGGTGGTTGAGGGTGCTTGTACTACGCTGGGGCAGGTCGTAAAAATACCTGTTTTAAATAAAAGTATTAAAATTTTAAAAATCCTATTAAAAAGAATTATAAAATTCAATCCACCATGCGTTTCGACTTCTTCGTAAACGAGTCAACTATTTTAATATTTTAATAATTACTTTGTGATTCTTTGAAATGGGAAAAGAAGTTGGAAGTATTCAAACTGCCGAATAGAAATTGATTTCTCAGGAATGAATTTCTGGCTTTAAAAGGCTTACCAAACCCTCATGCATTAAAAGAGCGAAAAATTGGGAAGCAATTTCTGTCCAATGAATAAATTAATAACCCAATGATACCTTAATCATTAAATTTAATTTTTAAAATCCTGGGTAACGCCGGTATGCACAACTAGTTTTCGTACATAAAATAAAACGAAGATTCGGTCAATAAAATAAAACAAATATGAAAAACGATATTTACAGTTGTGTAGTACGTATACAGCGTCCCAAATTATTTCCAAAAAAAAAACGTCCACTTGACTTGCAATTTTTAATTTACATTGGAATTTTAAATGCAGTAGCAAAGTAAAAATATTTACAAAGATTAAATGTAATATCGATTCTTTTACGTAAAAATAATTTTTGCATACAAAGTTTTTTTTTTTTTTTACCAAGCTTCAAATGTGGTTTTCAAGTTCAGTTTAAGTCCTTTTTTCCTTCTATTATTGACTTTTTAATTTTTCCTAATATTAAAGTTAGCCAAAAAATATTATAGTTATCTTTAAAGAAAATCGATATTAAATCTCTATGTATACATATATTTTCTTTTTTTTTCTTTTTTTAACTTTATTTTTGCAAATGCATCCCAAACAATTGTGAAAATAGAATTTGGGACGCTAAACCCGTACATGACCGAGAGGAAGCAGGCAATATTTTTAATTTGATAAAAAAAAACACAAAAATTACAACAACAAAAAAAAAAAACAAAGTATTTTAGAAAATACACGAATTAACTGTTTTGGAAATTAAGAATGTAAACGAAATAAATTGGCAAATGTGTTAAAGACTAAAAAAAAAAAAAAAAGATAAAAACGACCTGACAAATCTATTTCGACCGGTGCGTGTGTGTTATGACGTCATAAGCTAAGTATAAACATTATGGCCAAAATAAAAAAAAAAACGATCACAAAATCCAACAAACTGACAATATCAATCCAAAACAAAGCAACAAATATGAATCTATGTGATACCCCGTTTCAATGTGTATCTCTTTGGGTCAACAACAGCCTTCAATTAAACCATAACATTTATATAGCCTTTAGCTATATCGCGTCGAGAGCACTGCACTGACCGGTCTGATTTTCGGCAATGTCCGAACGTGAAATAAAATTACAAACAAGAATTAGTGGTCAAAGAAGAAAGGAATGGGGGCAGATAACCTCGTGTTAAAAATGAAGGAAAATGCGTTCTAAATATATTTTCCTTTTTTTTTTTTTTTTTTTTTAAATCAGTTTAACATTTTTTGTTTGTGCTAAAAAGTTTTTAAAAACTAAAAGTATATCAGGTAAATCTAGAAAACGAAAGCCAATCGAGTCGCTAAAAGTGCTTGAAATATATATATATATATAATATATATATATATATATATATATATATATATATATATACATATATATATATATATATACCTCGACTCTCTTGTGCTAACCAAGCCTAAAGTGAAATCATACTGGCACTGACCCGTTTGTTCAGTCACAAAAGGACGACCTTCCAAGCATTACCTCCTCCTCCTTCGGGATTAGTTTACTACCAATAAATGCTAACAGCAATAAACTACCAATAAATGCTAACAGCATATTATACAACTATACAAAGTGCCCCTTCTGGGAATCTTATGCCATAATGAAGTTGTTGAATCTTAGGGGGGGGGGGCATCTTCCCAGGCATTAGCTCCTACTTTCGGGATTTGTTTATTTGGCAGTTGCTTCTCTCGAGGGGGGGGGCGGTACCGATGGATCTGATCGCAGCATTTTTGCATCGATCCAGAGTGTTCCTTTTTTGTGTGTGTGGGGGGGGTTATTCCCTTTACCCCCGAAAAACAGAAGCTCTTTGGATTCCTGTCACACCCACTTTTCTCGGAAGAAAACTATTTCCAATTAATGATCATATTATGCTTTTATGTTTTAGGTAAAAACAAAACGAAAATGTAACGCTTTTTAACGCACAGGTGCTCGAATCTCGATTATTTGGGCAATTGTCCAAAAACTAGTGTAATTATAAGTGTCATACCTAGTTTTTGTTTGTGCATGTTTGTAAAAAATGAGATTTTGTTTACGGTTTGTTTTTACAAACACACACACACACACGCACACACACACACACACTCTCTCTCTCTCTCTCTCTCTCCCCCTCTCTCTCTCTCTATCTATCTATTTATCTATCTATCTCTCGTTTTCTTTTTTTTTTTTTTACTTTTCTTTGTACCTTCTGATATTCCGCACAGCATGGGACTTTAGAAGTATAACAGACGCAGGAGCTCGACAGTAAGCGTTTTACTTCGCACCAATGTTAGGAAGGTCCAGCAACAACGAACAGAGATTTCTTTTTTTGCATCCCCCAATTTATTCACGCTACAATGCCTCGTGTAATTTTGTGCCATCATCATCATCATCATCATCATCATCATCATCGTTGTCGTCGTCGTCGTCGTCGTCGTCGTCGTCAGTATCATCATCATCATCAGCAGCAGCAGCATCATGTCATGGTCTCACCCCTCCCCATTCCAATACCTCCAATAACACCACCGACCAATCTGCTGCTGCTGATCCTGTTGTTGCCGACATAACATAGAAGAACGGGAAGAAATCTTTATCATAACATTGTGTAACACCCCCTCTCTCCCCTCTCCGTCTTAATCGATTATTTATTAAAAGAAAAAAAATCCAATTGCATGAAACTGAACGAATTTTTCACAATCCTACTAAAAACAATTTAAATATGAAATTAAATCCACTACAATGCATTTCGCTTTCTTCATAAACAAGTTAGCCAATTAATTACCTGTTAAAGAAAAAAATGAATTATTTCATAACTCTTTGAAATTTAAAAGAAATTTTGAAGCATTTAAACTGTTAATAGGATTTTGTGGTCGTTATCAAAATCCGTCTTTAGGTAACTGTCATGCCCAGTGGTGCATCGGTGTGTATTAATAGATATTGATAATTCGAACACGTGTTCGAATTACAATCGAGGAGCTGTCATGGCGTATGTTTTATTGATAATGCGCATACGTGTTTTTACATATGAAAAACAGATTGGCGTTCCGGGAATCTAGCACGAAAGTGACGGAATTTTGGGGTCGTCACCAAAATCCGTGTTTTTTTTTTTGGGGGGGGGGGTAACAAATTAAAAGAAAAAAAAAAAAGAAACATGTAAAGCCAATTTTCCGGAAATGGGAAACTAAAGAAATAAGCAAATGAAGTACAGACCGGAAATGAGATTAAATGATCCGAATTTTATTCAAAGAAAATAAAATGTTATGATTGCTTTTATTTTCCAAAGCTCGGGGTTTAAAAACCCAGAAGGTAACATATGTAATAAAAAAAAAAACAAATACAAGAAAACAACAATTCTTACATGAAAGGAAGGCTGAAAGGAAAAGAACATTCACAAAACTGAAAATAGTTTTTAAGTCTTTAAATTCAGTCTTTCTTTCTGAGTTGCAAAGTTCTTTTAAAGATTCTCGTTTCTTTCTTCTCCCCTGTCCTTTTTTTCAAAACAAACGAAACCTTCAAAAGGTTTTCTTTAAAAGTCTCTCTCTCTCTCTCTCTCTCTCTCTCTCTCTCTCTCTCTCTCTCTCTCTCTCTCTCTCTCTCTCTCTCTCTCTCTCTCGCACAAAGTATAGAGTGTCCGAAATGAAATTCCTTTTCTCAGAAAAGGTTGTCTGGTTTCTGGTTTCTTCTTCTTCTTCTTCTTCTTCTTCTTCTTCTTCTTCTTCTTCTTCTTCTTCTTCTTCTTCTTCTCTCGAAATAATATTCCTTTTCTCTGAAAAGGTTCTTCTTCTTCTTCTGAAATAATATTCCTTTTCTCTGAAAAGGTTTGTCTGTCTAGTTCTTCATCCGTTCGAAAGGGGATGAAGAAAATAAATCATTGTTGACGAGTCTCTCATTCAACAGCTTGAAATAAAAATGGTGACAGGCTCTGCCACACTTTTTCTTTGAATGGTGTATTTCGGAACACCAATTTCCAACTGCTCCAATAAAGGCTCTCTACCTTTAGTGAAGTGTTTGAAGGAATTTACGTCGGTCTCCATACGACGGAATCCCAGAAAAGAGACTTGCTCTTATGAAGTCTTATCCAGAACTGATTTGAAAAGGGGCGCAAGAAAAGGGATTTCTGGGACTCCTTCACAGCAGCCAATCACCATCAAGAAATGATAATGGATGCTAAGAAAAAGGAAAGACACTAAATAAAGAGAGAGAGAGAAAGGAGAAATGTCCATGAGGACTTAAATGACAAAAAGGGAGAGAGAGAGAGAGAGAGAGAGAGAGAGAGAGAGAGAGAGAGAGAGAGAGAGAGAGTAACACACGCATGCACACACATTTGCCAGCTGAAAAATCTTTCAGTTCAAACGACTGCTAGACAATGGGCCAAAATGAAAAGGGGAGGGGGTAACATGAATGCTACAGGCTAACCAAAACGGCTGACCCCCACCCAACTTCCCTTTGTACTGCTGAAGGCGACGACATCAATAAAAAAATAAAATTCCGACAAAAGATTAGGCAATATCATTACATCCCTCTTTCTCTGAAACAAAGATCATAATACTAGGTCTGTAAACGAAACAAACATAACAAATAAACAGAAAGGCTAGTTCAGGGTAGATTGCCTGAACAGCTACAGTAACAATAACTTCAAAATAAATAAATAAAAAGAAACGACAAAGAAGCAGTAGAAAGAACAAATAACTAGACCTATCATCATGAGTCACATCTTCTGCTTGGTGCAGACCCATGTGACTTATTTTTGTGCCATTCTTTCCGATCCAGTGCAAGTTGGTTGATGGACGTTCAACTGTTGAGAGATGTCCAATCAAAAACGTTTTCTCTTCACCTTCTTCTTGGCTTTCCTCTGCCTCTTTTGCCTTTTAACATACATCAAAGCATAATTCTGATAGGCCATTTGATATGGCCAAAGTTCATGGTCCTGGTTCTAGTTTTTCATAAGCTGTTCAATCTTATTTTAGAAACTAGTAAAATTCCTTCTAATGTCAAAAAAGCATTAATCATTGTTTTGTACAAAAAAGATGACAAATCCGAATCTGAATGTAAAAACTATAAACGTTTGTTTAGCCATGTTTATAAACTCTTTATAACTATCATTGGCAACAGAATTGCAAGTGATCTTTATTCCTGTCTCCCTATTTCCCAAGTGGCCTATCAATCTGGAAAGGGCACAGTCGAACAGAATTTTACCCTTAGCCAATTGATTTTACAATTGAGTTTAATAAACCATTATACATCATTTTTATCGATTTTACAAAAGATTTCGATAGTATCAAATGAGATAAACTTTGGTCAATTTTAGGCAAAATCCCTCTCAACAAAAACTACATTAATCTTCTGAAATTACTTTACGACTGATTACAGGCTTTTATAAAAACTGACATTGGGTCCATAAGCATCAAAAAGGACGTCAAGCAAGAAGATATGCTTTCAACAATTCTGTTCTGTGTTGCACTAACTGCTGTTATACTTAAGACAGAAAAGACTTGCCAAAGCAGGTTTCCTATAGGTGGGCAAATCCTCTCCAACCTCTCCTATGCTGACGACGTCGCTCTTGTTAATGAATGCACACATAAACTTCAAGTTTATTTTAATGTACTAGCAAAGAATGTAAAGAAGATAGGAACCTCATAGGGGATGTCCTTTTCTCTTCCCTGCCACCTCTTTCTCAGAGAAGAGATGTTGCGAGTTTGTCTCTGCTTTATCATTATTTTCATGGCAAGTGATCGACTGAGCTCCAATCTATAGTCCCTCCTCGCCAAACTTTCACAAGAAACACTCATCTACTGAAAACACTATCAATAATTCCCTCCATTCTTTATCTGTGCCTAAACCTAAACGTAGATTCCATAAACAAAGCTTCTTTCTTAGAACTGCACACCTGTGGAACTGTCTTCCGTTTGCCTGCTTTCCAGCTGACTACAATATAGCTGTCCTTCAAGTCTAATATTAACAAGTTCTTGATGTGCTGTTCCACTTAAGTTAACAAATTTACCAAATTTCCACTACTGACGATTACTATATTGTCCAATTGACTACTGTACACTCTTTAACCCTTATCCTTGAGTGGCCTTTAGGCCTTAATAAGTGGTGATACCTATGTAAAAAAAAAACAAAAAAAAACAATGTATGTCTACAGTTAAATCACAGTTTAACTTAAACATGACTATTCACTATAAACCCATCAAGCAAGTCACCCAATTCATTTATTTACGACATAAACTGACTTTCAACAGTGATCATGAGATCACAGTGAAACACAGAATCAGGATGGGTTGGGTAGCTTTCCTAAAACACAGCATCATTCTAAAATAAAAAGAGTGCCAATAACTGTTAAAATAAAAGTTTATTTCATTTATGTCCTCCCAGTAGTTTTAGTTTCAAGTAGACTTGATTGTATCACATGGATTAAACAACTAGCCAATCGCATTGAGATGTTTCAAAATCATGTTATGTGTTTCATTACAGGACATTGCCTGATCAAAAAAAAAAAAAAATATTCAGCCTCCGTCAAACTACTTCCCTACCCCCTCTATTTGATAAAATCAAAAGTAAAACCCTTAAACTTTTTGGCTATGTCAAACTAAACCCAGAAAGTAATTAAGTCCAATTTTATTAAAAGAAATAAAAGCAATTGCTTTTATTTCTCAAAGCACGGTTAGACAGCACGGACTTGGAGTCTATATTCAGAACACCCTTTCTTGATGAGAGAAACAAAACTAAAAACAGACGACCAAGCCTTTATGTGCTTCAGACTTAACATGCAACATAACATTAGTTACTTATATTTTCTCTACCGCTCTCCCTAAACCCAGGACTGTACCCTAATAAACAAAGTCTATGACAGCATAGATACAGCACTCTCCCTCGATACTAGTGCACTGCACAGGTACATGTATTTGGTGACTTTAATGTCCACCACAGTAATTGGCTTGGATTCTCTACTTACACAGACATAGCTGGTAGCACAACACATAGCTTCTCTATATCTTATTCCCTGTCACAGATGGTTACGTTTCTGACACGTTTCCCAGACCAGCAAGACCAACATGTCTCACTTCTAGATCTATTTCTGACTACAGTTCCCAATGATTGTGTAACGAATGCCCACAGCCCACTTGGGAATACTGATCATGTTGTGATGATGGTAGAAATCACCCTAAATTCTCGACCCAAAACTGAAGAGCTATTGCTCAAAACAACAAGGTATTATAAAAAGACTGACAGGGAAGCCATCAGGGATCTCATCAAAGATGCCCCACGGGGAAATATCTTTTCTCTTCCCACTGAACAGCGCGCAAATGAGACTACTAAATGGTTCAACACAGCAATTGAAGCACATGTTCCCATGTGGCAATTCTATAGCAAGCCTCACTCTCCCCAATGGTTTACTTCTGCTTGTGTAACTGCTATTGCTCAAAAGCAGCATGCATACCACAGATTTAATTGACATAAGTCCAGTTCAAACAGACAGACGTTTATAGAAGCTAGAAGTAATTATAAGAGAGAAATAGGGACATCTAAGAGAGAATATACTGAAACCACCAGGAAATGGATCAAAGCACAGAAATTAGAAACCCATGATTTTTTAAAAATCTACAACAGTGTAGTAAATAATGTGCAATCAACAATTCCCTCACTATCAAACAATCATAAGGTTTGCACAGCAACCGAGAAGGCTAACATGCTTGCCAGTCGGTTTACCTCTAACTCCACATTGGACCCAGTAAACCACTCCCACCCTGACTTTCCTTTGTGGACAGATGCCACATTAATGATCTGAAAATCACTCCTTCTCAGGTGCATGGTATTATAAAAAAATCTAGACACCTCGAAAGCATGTGGACCCGATCTCATCCCGGCTGTGCAATTAAAAAAGTGCTCCACCGAGGTTGCTCCAGTTCTCTCCAAACTTTACAACAAATGCCTCAACGAATCTTGCTTTCCTGACTGCTGGAAAACTGTTTCTGTGGTATCAGTTTTCACAAATTCTGGCGAAAGAACTGACCCATTATATTATTGTCCCATTAGCCTCCTCTCACTTTTCGTCAAAATATTTGAGTCCATAATTAATCAAGTCTATCATGTTACAACTGCTAAACTTCTGACCAACCAACAATATGGATTTAGGCAAGCCCATTCTGCAGAAGATATCCTAACTGCAATCTCTGAACGTATGAGCAGTAGCCCAAGATATATCTAAGACTTTTGACAGGGTATGGCATGATGGTCTTCTCAGGAAAATCAAATCATATGGTATCACTGGAAAAACATAATTAAATCCTTCTTAAGTAAGAGAAGAATCCAGGTTATCCTCGACGGTCATACACCTAAACAGTATGATATAAATGCAGGAGTACCTCAGGGGTCTATCCTCTGAGATGGGTATATTTACTGATGACACCACACTCTATAACAGGCACGAGGGGAAAACAAATGACCACATATCTAAGGAAATGGCAGACACATTAGAGGAAGACCTCTATCTGTAGTGGAATGGATAGGAATTCATGAAAAGCAAATGTTTATTGTAGGCAGACAAATTTTCTGCATAGGGGTATATTCACGGCCCCAGTAGGGTTCAATTTTCCTTTTTAGCACAAAAAATGTTTGAAACAAAAAAACGGCAATTATTTCCTGTGAGACCTGTGGGAAGCAAAATAAACGCAAGAAATTGAACACTATAAAATTGCGAGAAAGAACGAGACGAACACTTTCAAATAATATGAAATAAATTTATTAAAGATAGGGAAAGAAAGATTTAACGAGAAAAACATGTTAGAAGTTAATGGAGTTGGGGAATAACTTTAACATAGAAACTGAAGGAGAATTCCATAACAAAAAAACCAAGGGTTAACAGCAGACCAGACTCCACGACCACAGGAAAAATTCAGTTTTCGGTTCGTCAGAAAAGAGAAACAAAAATTACTCACGATTTTTTTTTTCTGTTTGTTTTGTTTTGTCCATTTTCTTTTAACACTTTGTAAGTGATACATTTAGTCCGAATGAATCCTCTTATCAGAGAAGAAGTTTCAATGCCGAGCGACACATTCAGTTCGATTGGGTTCCCGCATGGGAGAAGGAAATTCAAACAATAGGTTATGAAATTCAAACAATAGGTTATGAAATTCAAACAATAGGTTCACAGATTTTCAATCTGTTTCTTTTTCATTCTCTTTTTAATACATGCCTATTGGCATCCGTTTTCGATACTCCAAAATAGCTTTTTTGAGGAGTTAATTAGGGTATTTCCATAGCTAAGCGTTCCAGCTCGCTTTCGGTTGGGATATTTTTTTTTCCGGCGTTGCCAAATTTGAAACCGTGTCATGTTGCTTTTAAGGGTCCAGAGAAGCAATGAGGCCGGACTCTGGTCAAAATGGGTTAGGGAGAGAGGTTTCAGCACCTGCTTTTTTCCTTTCTTTGTTTCGCATCTCGATTCTAAAAATAGAATTGACGAAATGGTCTTTTCTTTCTTTGTTCTGCTTTTTGGCACTAAAGGAACTTGAAACCAAACGAGGTCACGAAGTGTGTTGACCGGATGACTTGTCAACTCGCTTTCATACTGGAGGAGGTGGGAAGTGTTAAATTTGGTTGAACGTTTTATTCAACTCTCTCTTTCTCTCTTTTTCTTGTGGCTGATGAAATTTCTAGCTGGTTCTTTCTTTGGTTTCCGAGATCGGATCACAGTATAACAACTGTTCTGCCGTAATATTTCGCTTTTTCTGTCCTCGGTCGGTGGAAGAGAATTTCTTTAGACTGATTTTGATACTGGGTTTTAAAAGGGATAAGGAATTAGTGGACTCTCGCTCAGTTCGAATGTACAATCAAATGTTTATCCTATATCGCTAACAGATAAAGAAAAAAATATTTGATGTCAAGGTGGCCGTTTGTAACACCACCAATAGCAATGACTAAAAACATATTAGCCGACAGTACTGTTTTAAACTCCTTGGCCTAACATTCACAGGGAACATGAGTTGGAACAATTACATTGAGAGCATTGCCTAGGTTGCTGCAAAGAAGGTATGCTCTCTCTACCGTGCTAGAAAGCTACTTACGCCTTAAAGTATTCTATACCTCTATAAGGCCACCATTCGCTCCTGTATGGAGTACTGTTGTCATATTTTGGCTGGTGCATCTGCTACTAGTCTCTTACTCCTGGACAGGGTTCAAAAGAGAGTCGCCAACCTGATAGGTCCTAAACTGTCATCTAGGTTTCAGCCTCTGTCCTATCGACGAAATGTAGCATCCCCTTGCCTGTTCTACAAGTACTTTAATGGTGAATGCTCTGACGAACTAGAAGCACTTGTCCTCCCTCGACGTAAATACCTCCGACAAACCCGACAAGAAGCTAAATCCCACCCCTTCACAGTAGAGATCCTTCGGTGTAAGAAGCCTTCTACTCGATTAGTTTCTTCCCCAGAACCGTTAAACTTTGGAACTCCCTTCCGGGATTCTGCTTTCCCAACTGTACTGACATACAGAAGTTCAAATGTAATGTGAACAAGCATCTTGCTACTCATCTCCCTACATAGTATCCTTGCAACTTATGTCCCCGATAGTAGCCCCCTACTTCAAAGTGGCACTGTGCCTTGTTTGGGGTTTCCATAATGGGGTACAAGAATGCACTTGCTAAGGACAACACTCGTGTCATTTATCAGTGACTTTATAGGTTGCTCTTCTTCCGTGTTAACGTTATCCGTCAAGTTTGTATTGGCATTACTGGTCGAGTCTGTGTCGATGTTATCATTTGAGTTTGTAACAACATTTATTTTTTTGTAACAACGACATTTATTGTCTCATTCACCTGCCATGCATGAGTTCTCTTTACGGCTATGGCGTCACCCACATCTCTAACATGATCGTCTTCTCCAACATGTTCTCACTCTTTCCATAGTCATTTTCCTTACAGTGATATCATTTCGCATTTCATATGCATTTACATATGCGCGTCCGCGTTCTGTTACTACAGTAAACAAATGTGCGTATGATATAATCCAGACTAACCACTTTGGAGAAGGGGCGAGGGGCCTCAATAGACAAACCAGAGACTTTCATTGACTTCTAAACACAACACCTGACGAAACACACACAAACACTCAATCAATGCACAGGTACACAAATACATAGACATATATACATGTGACGAACATGCGCAGAAACTCCCAAGAATGTTGTGTGCATGCTTTCACTGGACACCCCTTGGGGCAGGAGAATAGAATTGCTGAGGAGCGATATAAGAACAACACTCGAGTCATTTGTCAGTGGCTTCTTCCATGTCGACATTATTGGTCGAGTTTGTATTGGCGTTATTATTTGAATCTGCGTCGATGGTATCGGTCGAGTTTGTATTGGCATTACTAGTCGAGCCCATGTTGATGCTATCATTTGAGTTTGTATTGGCATTACTGTTCGATGCATGTCGGTGTTATTGTTTGAGCCTGTATCAGCGCTGCTGTTGGGTGCGTGTTAGCAATTGTTCCAAGTTGAGAGTTCTCTTCCGTTTTCTTTCTTTGTTTTTTTTACACAATACCTTCTCTCACTCCGAGCACAGGCAGACTAATAAACACATGTAACGCTGCGATTACATACATAAAAAGGAAAGAAATAATCCGGGTTGGCAATATTTTCTTTTTTAACAGTCTCGTCTCGACACCTCTTAAAAGTCTCCCGCCATCGTCCATCTCGCCTAGTGTACACTTTTCTTCTTCCTCTGACCGCATGCCGGCCACATCCGACCCATTCTCGTCCCCGACTTTACACGTTTATTTTCTTTGACGTCGATTTTCTTTCTAGAGCATGTGATATTCTTTTTTCTTTCTCATTTCGCATGCACTTCCTAATTTGCATAAGTGCATATTTCGGCTACTGCTGCTGCAAATCTTTTTGCAAGTGAGCCATCTTTTGCTGCTGCTGATACTATCCTACACACTCACATGCACTATGTTACGCACACGCACACACAAATCTTCATGTGCATTCAGTTACACATATGCAAATGCATACGGTGGTGACAACCGAAACAAGCATCAATTTCGTCTTACACTAAAAACAACTCTTTCCCTCAGAAACGTTTCTTGGATACTTTGAACTATTATTCTTTACAAAGATTATGTTTCATTATCTTAACACGTTATCAGGAAAAATTATTATTTTTGTATTTAATAAATTAATAACTAAAAGATAACATAATTATTAAATTTAACTTTCAAAATCCTAATAATAATAATAATAATAATAATAATAATAATAATAATGACAATAATGATAATAACAATAATATTAATGATAATGATAATATTAATGATGATAATAATAATAATAATAATAATAATATGATGATGATGATGATGATGATGATGATGATGATGATGATGATAATAATAATAATAATAACAGAAGTCATCCTAAATATAGATATGGAGGTTATCAGAAACGAATGAAAGAACTATGGGACGTGTCCAGTGGCTACCATACGAAAGAACAAAGAATTGCGAACCAAGCAAGACTGATACTTAAGAGAGGCTGGCTCTCTAAACTGGAACTAACAGAAATACAGTGAAAAATAAATTATGAAACTGAACAAGAAGCATCCCCCAATGGAACTGCACAGAGAGAAACCCCACAAGTGGAAGCCTCACAAGTAAAAACACAAGCGGAGGATCTGCAAAGACTGAACTCTACAAACGTGGAAATCGAGAACAATGAAACAGAGCTAACAGAGGACGAAGCAGATGAAATAAAAAAAATAATAATACAGTTCATGAACGAGGAAAAAACAAAGCTCCCATCTTTAAGAAATTAAAAACAGAAACAGAGAAAGTTAACAAGCTCCTCTCACACATCACAACAGGTACAATCACAGGCTTAAACAATTTAATTTACGCAGGCGCCAAGATGGTAAGTATGAATTTAAAATCAAAAAAACAAGGAAAAGTGGATCGACAAAACCTGGATGGGAAATGAGGCAAGATATCCAAATCAACGAGCATAAAATAAAATAAACCAAAACGATAAACAGGAAGAAAGCGATGTGGAGAAGATGGAAAATTGGAAATATGACTAGCAGGGAGAGACTAAACAAGAAACGTGAAGAATTGAACCAAAAGAATAGAAGCAAAAGAAAGGATATTGAGAGGATATAGATACAAATCTGAACAGTGCAAGCAAAACAGGACATTTGAAAACAATGGAAGCCAATTCTACGAAAATGTGAACAGAGGAAAACAAAAACAGAATGACCAAACACGACAGAAACAAAACTCTATTGGAATAAGATATGGGAAGAACGACGGGATCATAATAAAGATGCTGAATGGCTTAAAGGCATGAAAGAAGAGTTACAACAAATAGAAGAAGGAACAGTGAATGAAATCAGCAAGGAAACCCTTAAGAAAAGCATAGGAAAAATGGCAAACTGGAGAGCACCAGGGCATGGCAGGATACATGTATACTGGTTCAAAAAATTCACAACATTACATAAAAGCCTGGCCCAAAACCTGTATATAGGAAGCAAACATGCCAGATTGGATTACAAAACGTAGAGCCACACTGATACAGAAAGACACAGAGAAAGGAATAGTTTCCAGCAACTATAGGCCCATCACGTGCTTACCCACTATGTGGAAAGTACTAACAGCACAACTGAGGGAACAAATCTACCACTCCCTGAATAATCATGGACTTCTCTCTGAGGAACAGAAAGAATGCCAAAAAGGAAAAAAAGGAACACAAGATCTGCTGACCACAGGGTGAATATCGAAGAAAAGGAAAAACAGAACAAATACACAGAGCTAGCCAGAGAGCTGAAAGTGATATGGAAGATGAAGAAAATCAGGATAATACCGATAATAGTAGGAGCACTAGGAACAATTCCGAAAAGCTTTGAAAAAAGACTGGGAGAAATTGGAATCATAGGAATGGCTGAAAAAATACAATAAATGACAATAATGAAAACAGCTGAAATAATAAGAAAAACCCTTGAGTGCAGAGCCACATGAGCGGGCCAGACAAACTGCTGCAAATACAAAATATAAAGAAACGTTACATGGAACAAAGAACATTAAAGCTTCATGCCTATAAGTTTTCTATCCCCTCCCCCATCTCCTCCCATTGCCCCATCACTGTCCCCCTTCACAAAAGAGTGATGCCAAATAGCCGAGAAGGGTCGAAGAGAATGTAAAGATAGAGGAGAAAGCGCTGACCAGACTTTTGCTGAACAAATGCGAAGAGAACTGGGACTTTGGGGAGGCTTATTGCCACTCAAATTCCAGTGGAGACCAATGGCTGCTCCTAGCGAGGAATCAATGGTAAGCGGCTGTTGCGATAATGCAAATTCATTTACAAATGTTATCAAAAGAGGTGGAGAGTACTGGAAATCTGGGGTGACTTGTTGTCACTCAGCTTCCAGGGGACACCCCAGGTTGTTTTCAAGGAGAGATCTTTGATGACCTGTGTGAAATCTCCTTGTGAGTCAATAATAATATTCTGCTTGTTCCTTTCTTAGTCCGTACGTTACACTTCGAAAAAGGCCAAATACAATGTTTTAAGGTTAAACTACTTAAAAAAAAAAAAAAGGCTAAATTCCCGAAATTTGTTTTAAAAAGTTCAATCTGGCAACCCTGGACAAGAATATGAGAGTGAACTTCCTTTGATGTAGCCTCATTTTCGAATATCATTATAATAATATATAATCATTGTTGTAATGGTGTGAGAAAAGAACTCTTAGTTATTCCAACATGCAACGGCTCTTTTCTGAAGAAAAAGTTATGTGAACTTTACGTAAAAAAGTTATGCGAACGCTACGTAAAAAAGTTATATTCGAAAAAAATAGAGCAAAAAAAGAACATTCTTTGCCATGAGATGCTGGACTGAAGGATTAAATTAAAGATTACTTATTACAACATTATTTTATTATTTGTATTGAACTATGTAGCACAATATTACTTTCTGAGTCTTTATTAGTACTTATTCATTTATTTCATTTTGGGTGAGTTCTATATTTAAAATGCAATGTTTTCAAAGAAATGTTAATAAACTAATATTTGCTGCGTGCTATTGGTTTTTCTGATCAAAAAAATAATTTTTTTGCTGTCCAGAAAAATATCAGCTTTATCAAAATATATTTTTTAATTTAATATATTTCTCATTTCATGGAATTTCCACGGGTCCTGCTAGTAATAATAATAATTTGTTGCTCAGTTATTCTCTCAATTCAGAACATTGCCAAGGTTGTTGCAAAGAATGTAAGCTCCCTTTACCTTGCTAGAAAATTATTCACGCTTGAGAGTATCCTGTATCTCTACAAAGCCATCATTCGCACATGTACATGTCGGTTGGTGTATCTTATCACCAGTCTCTGCCTCTCAGAGAAAATTCCAAATATAGTTTGCCCCCTTATAGGTCTCTCACTATCAATCAAGCTCCAACCTCTGTTCCATCGCCACAATGCTGCATCTCTGTGCCATTTTTACAAGTACTTTAATGGAATGTGTTCTGATGAACTTGTAGCACTTAGATCCCCTTGACATACATACTTTCGAATAACCTATAAAGCAGCAAAATCCTACGTCTTCACTGTTGAGATCCCTAGATGTTGGGAAGCCTTCTACTCTAATAGTTTCTTCTCTCAGATTGTAAGACTTTAGAACCCCTCCCCCCAACCGTTTTCTGCTTCATTGACTTTACTAACATGCAGACATTTAAATGTAATGTGAACAGACATTTTGCTGCTCATCTTCTCACATAATCCCATGTGGACATGATCTGAAATAGTAGCCCTTATGTCCAAGTGGCAATATGCCTTGTTTGGGATGACCAAGAATAAAAGAAAAGACACACTTTCAGGATGTCAGCCATCAATTTGAAGCCTTTGTAATTACCATTAGTCTTTTCACAGTTTCCGGTCGTACTAAGCTCCAAGTCTTTCCTATGGTAAGTATACACCCCCTTCTCTTACCTTAAAACCAGACATTGACAAATTATCACACTGGTATACCGTGTGGATGAAGAATATTTCAATTAAACCAACTTGTATACGTTGCACTGTTCAATAATATTCACATCATTTGGAGATAATATGGCTACCATGAAAGTAAAGCTTTTTCCAAATCCACCAAAGCAAAATGGATCAGAGTGTAGTATCTATTCTGATGCAACACTCAAATTAATTATTGTCCGTAGTCAATGGAGGAGGAAACTTTTCTATACTAAGCCAATTTTATTTTTGCTTACTTCCAAAGTCCCTCCTTTTTGGGGAGTTGGTTTTCTCCCACATTAAAAACAACCTTGTGTCACATTTTTGCTTTTGTGGAGAAGCGAATAAATATCTACAAGCTCTTTTTATCAGGATATTTACTTTTTATTTTTATTTTTTGTATTTGTGTCAGGATAAATATAGCATCAATGGGACTTTCCCCCAGGAATAAAACTAAACTACATTTCACCTATGCTTATCTGACTTGCTGCTCAATTAATCTCTCAATAATTTCAAGACCTGTTCTGTCAACTTGAAGCCTCTATAATGACGTCTATCCAGTGTAGCTCTTTTGCATTTTGCTCATATTCCAAACTTATTGGGGTTGATTCAAAAGGTGAAGACAATTTATGAGGTGGGGGAGGGGGGTCATATGTGTTAATTACCATTATTGTAATTTTTAACCCAAAGTGACAGTACATGTCAGGATGTCATCTATGTGCTAAATAGAAGCTATCATTAGATTTGTTTACAAATATATGCCTGTGAAACAAATTAATCTTTAAACCAATCGTAGGCTAAACGTAAGGTTTCATCATATAATGACCCAACAACTGTTGGCATGCTTGAGAACCAGATGAGCAAATTGAATTCACAAGTCTTTGAAGTATTCTCAAAATGATGCTGCAAAAGTGTTGATCCCCGAAAACTATTTATTTGGTTAGCATGTAATTTTGCATGTGATTACTGTTAGCAAAGAGCATCTGATTCATACATCAAATTTCGACCGTGACCAAACTTTTCTATATCCAAGGTCAAGGTAATATTAGATTCAGGATTTCATTGGCTACTGTATGTTATAAGTAGCAAGATTTTTGCTACTCTTATTCACCCCAAACAAGCATATTGCCACTTAGACATAAAAGGCTACTAATTGGGACCATATCTATAGAGTACTATGTAGGAAGTTGAGCAGCGAGATGTCTGTTCACATTACATTTAAATTTCTGCATGTTAGTACAGTCAGTGAAGCAGGAGACTGGGAGGGAATTTCAAACTCTAGCAATGAGGAAGAAACTATTAGAGTAGAAGGTCTTCTGTCATGTAGAGATCTCTATAAGCAGGATATTGCTGCTTGTTAGGTTAGTCGGGAATATGTATGCCAAGGGGGCACAAGTGCTGTGAGTTCATCAGAGACCTGCAACTTTGCAGCGATAAGAGAGAGATTGGAGCTTGGTTGATAGGCAGAACCTATTAGATTGGAGACTCGTGAGGGACTAGTGGATTCACCAGTCCAAATGTGGTAACAATACTCCATGTATGGGGTAGCGGTAGCATCGTAGAGATAAAGGATAGAGTCAGGTGTAAATAATTTTATAGCACTGTAGAGAGATTCCATCTTCTTTGCAGCAGCATTATCAATGTCTTCAATGTTTTTTTTTCCAACTCTACAATAAACAAAAGTGAAATTATTGCCAAAATTGTGGCATTCAAATGTTCTATGATCTTGAGTTTTGACGTAGACATCTTAAAATAAAATCAGATTTTAGACCATGACTGATATTTTGATCAAATTTGGTGACAATTGGTCAAGCAATGTGAACATTTGGCTGTATGCAATATAGTGACAACTCAACTGAAAACATAATCTCTGCCTTGGCAGAGTTAAAAAAGCTTTAAGGAAACAAACGTTGATTAAGTATTCTTTCATATAATAGTAGATATCAATCATTTTGGGATTATTTAATGCTGAAAAGCAATAATGTAAATAATTCATTCATCGCAATTGATATTTTACACATAGCTTGGGAGAGTCATTCATACCTTTTCTCATGGTATTACAGTGTAAGTGAATACAATAGACCTAATTAGATTTTATTTTAGCTTAGCCGATTCCATAGTCCCCATCAGTATCCATTATACCACTCATGCCGACAAACTACCGAGGAAATTGAAACAGATTTTATTCTGTATATTAAAAAAAAATTTTTTTTTGTTTTTGCTGAGAATATGACATTCTGCCAGATGCCCAGATTTTGCCTGCTATTACAGAGACCTCAGCCGAAGATCCTTTTAGGATTTTAGCCATCCCTTTAAGTGCAATTATTTGGATGTGCACTTGGTTCACCGGTTATGTTCACCAGATAGTTTTTTAAGGTTCATTTTCATGAGTTTAGAGGTTTCTATCATCATCCGAATGATCGAAACCTTTGTAAGGTTCCAGTTTCTTTTCATTTCATACATAAAACTTTGCTATTTGATTCTCTTCCATGTTTCAGTTCTGTTTAGGCTGGTATCATTAGGAAACCAGGTTCCAACAAGGATTCCTACTCTCACCTCACATGTCCAACATCACTATGTCAGGTTTAACAGCTTTAGTTTCTAATTAATTAACTATAGAACTTCTGTAATGCATTCTGATGATCAATGCTGGATTACTTTGCCATTTATTTGTTTACTGTATGCAATGAAAAAGAGAACTTTTCAATCTCTTTTATGCTCTCCAGAAGTGAATTACTTCCCCTTGTTCATTCATTCTTTTTAAGGCAGCCATTGTTCTCATAGAAACTCATTCACTGTATAGTTCATAGTAGAATAAGTCGTTTTCAAGCATACTCAGACTTTAATTTATTCATTACGGTGTAATTTTTCAAAAGTACTTCTATTATCATTGTATTCATTCTTATTCATTTGTTTAGCATCTTTTTCCATATCATATACAGGTTGTATATTAACTAAGGCAGTACAAAGTGATTTTCTCCATGAAATCCTATCATTTACACTGGTTTCGATGTGCCATTGATTGGAGTCATCTTTGAGCCATCTTTGAGCCATTTCAAGTTTTCCTCAGTCTGCTTTTTCCCTGCTAACTTTGAATTTAGATGTGCGTATATTTGTTGAGCTAACCAGAGTTTCATTCAACATGTCCATATCACCGCAAGTGGTTGTAATGAGTAGAGCTGACTTCGGTTAGACATCTTCTGACAAATAGTTAATCAGAACTAAGTCTGTCATCAAAACGCATGCCGAAAAACTCACTGAACAATAGTTCTCTCATTCCTCTAAAAATACAAGTTAATGGAGCCCAGCACTTACTTGTATGTAACATGTCACTATTGATGGTAAGTGATTTTTTGACTCCTATGGTTTTGTTTCAGAATATTTCTAAATTCATTTTGTCTTTAAAGCTTTTTGCCATATCTTTCATCCTCTCATACCCCATCTGTATGGAAAATTTCTTCTTGCTAGTATTATTCATTTAACATCTCCTTTCCTCATATGTGGGTTGCATGTTGACCATGGCAGTACAGAGTTTCCTTATGAAATTCCATGATTTACATAGGTTTCAACATGTCATTGCTTCTTTTACTGAATCACTCCAATTCTTTGACTTACCTTGTTCTCAGTAAGCCTCAACTTCGTTCAATATGTCCATATCACTGCAGGTAGTTGCAATGCAAATCTGGGCAACATTAGTCTCAACAGCAGAGAACCAGAACTAACATCATGTCATGACATCCATCACAAATCCACTGAACGATTCATTTCCAATGGGAAGAAGCTTGTGAGATTGGCTGTATGCATGGAATCAAACTTAATTCCAAATCCTTAACCACCAACATAGATCATATCACCAAGATAGCAAAATGAATCTAAAAATTCTACACGTAATCTACACAAAGTTCAATACAACAGAAATAGTCTTTGATGAGGATCAATTTCCCTCACATCTCACTGCACCTCTTGTGAATCCAATGATGTCAACCTCTGCAAAATACAGATCATACACAAGAGATCAAATTTAGTTCATATACTCTACGAACGCAGGTCAGTAATGAGCAGCACCAGATCATCTTAATAGGAATAAATCTTCGTTGAAGACACCTACATCTATTGTGAGTCTAATGATAACAACGTGTCCAGAATGTAGAACTGCTGCCTACACCAGATCTGTAAATGCCACAAAGGAACTTGCCAGAATCTTTTAGAATATGCAAGTTAGGATCATGATTTTCATTTTCTTCATGTTTGTTTTTCTACAAGCTAAACTTTATATGTATAAATAATCAAGTGTTAACTATTCTAAACTTCCCTAAATGGATTATTAACCATGCTGCACTGCCAACTAATAATTTTCAGCATTACATTTGACACATTGCTATCAAAACTTGCTACTCCAAAACTTTACACACTGTCAAAGCTTGCTTCTCTAAAACTCAAAACACTAATGTTAAAACTCGTTACTTCAACGTCCTAATCCAAAACTGACACCAGTCTGAAAAATAAGGAATTTTATTTAAACCGTAAGCATCTCATTTGCATATCAGGTGACAAGATCGCAAACATATAAAGAGAAATAGTCGCCATTTTTTCTTCTCTTTATTCTTTTTGTCTGCCATAGGACATTACAGGCTGCACAAAATCAGGTTTGTACCAATTCATAAGACATTTAATTACATTTCCCACACATTTCTTCCTCCAATTCAGAAACACTAAACAAATCATCAGGAGTATTCTATGCAAAATTATTCACTTTGGTTCTTATTCTTTCTTCTTACCATCATGTATTCCACTTGTTGAGCTGTCTCTCTTTATATTGAAATAAAAGGAATTCTGTTTTTTGTGTTAAGCTCTGAGAATGATCTCCCTTGCTTGTTGATGTTTCATTTAACTGGAAAACCAAGATGAAGGTTTTTATAATGATTGGATGTTTGTGATTGGAATTGTGTAAAAGTAAATCAATACTACTCACGATATCACAACATCTAAATTGGAAGACTTATATTTGCAAAAAAATACACCTGAACACCTGATCACTACAAACATAAAAGCTTCGATATTAAATATTTTGTGAGCTTCACGAAATTACAAAGTTCATTATGTTTCAGCACATTAAAAAAAAACATGAATATCAGATTCAGTTTCATATAGAATTTTATTCAACACATTAAATAAAATCAACATTTATTCATTGAAAAACATGAAAACATTAATAAATATATAACGTATGTAAATTTTTTTTCTGTATTTCAAAGATGATGAATTATAATTCCAATTTGGACTAATATCATTGTATAATTGTCATAACATTTTATTCCACTCTTTGACCTTCTTCAGGTGTCTGCGTCAAGGGTTCATGCTATTAATCTTGAAAAATATAGCTTGGCATTTATTTATTTTTATCACAAAAATCTCACAGAATTATCCAATTTTGATGAAAGGTTAGACATTCAATCCATCATTCTATAATAAAGACCAATGTGCATTCTCATATATATATATATATATATATATATATATATATATATATATATATATATATATATATATATATATATATATAGAGAGAGAGAGAGAGAGAGAGAGAGATAGATAGATAGATAGATAGATAGATTTGAGGACTATTTTCTTCTGTGGAAAGCAAACATTTATTAACTTAATAACTTGATTTGAGTTCAAAACAATAAATTTTAAGGGGTCATAATAGAGGTCAAAGTTAAAAAAATTTACCACTTTTTTTTTTTTTTTTTGCTCACCATACACCTCCAATCACCCGGGCAACGCCGGGCTGAAATGCTAGTATATATATATGATAGCTGGACACCTGGCATTGCCCGATCGTTCAATACACTTAAACATGATATTTTAATTTATGCAGATTGCATATGTATTATCATAGAATCCATCCTCTATTGAATATTATATATTGCAAGGAATAATTTGCCCAGTGAGATTGTATTTGCAATTGATGGTAATTCACAAAAAAAGAAATAAAATAATAATAATAATAATAATAATAATGTCGTTCATCAAATTCCATCTGTTTGTTTACAATATCACGTCAGCTGATATTTGGGCTTGACAATCTTAAAAATAATCTTTCTTCTCTTATAGATAAAAAGAAGAATTTTTTACAGGGGAATATTTTACGTTACACCGGCTAAGGTTACACTGGTGTAACATAAAATATTTCCCTGTAAAAATTCTTTATTATCTATAAGAGAAAAAAGACTATTTTTAAGATCGGATTTTTTTCGATTTTCGATACTTAGCGGATGAACTTCTACACAAAACATATCTAAGAACACTGCCAGAAATATAAATTACCTTTGTGTGAAATTTGAAAAAGATAGGCTCAGCCATTTCAAAACCTATGAGGAAGGAACACAGACAGTGACTTTTATATAATACATATATATATATATATATATATATATATATATACATATATATATACATATACATATATATACATATATATATATACATATATATATACATATATATATACATATATATATATACATATATATATACATATATATATACATATATATACATATATATATATATACATATATATACATATATATATATATATACATATATATATACATATATATATATATATATATATATATATATATATATATATATATATAATTAAATAAGTTCAAATGTATTGAAGTAAAAAAAAAAAAAGGACGCTTTGTAGAGACGTTTTTACCCCTTTTCTCTTTCTTTCTTTTCTTTTTCTTGAGCCAAAAACTTGGGACCAAATTAGCTGGCTGCTTAATTTACTGAATATGAAAGAAACAGAATAAGGGTTTTCATATCTAACTATCTATATTGGGGGAAGAGTAACACTATTGAATGTAACTTTTGCTAATAAGTTAACCGTTTTATTTTTACTTTTTATTTTTTTTCTTGTCTCACTTTACCTTTTTTTCTTTTTGACTTGGTTTTGTATTAGCCTTTCATTTTTTTTTCATATTTAAAGTCATTCTTAAACCGGTGAGGAGACTGTAAATATCGTCCAAACGTAGATTAATCTGCATAGGATTTTCTGGTTTTTATATAATTTCACCTGAGTGCGTGTGCGTGCTTCCATCCTGTCAGGCAAAACTGAGCAAATAAAACATGCGCCTTTTTCTAACCCCTGGACGAAACCATTTCAAGTGGTGAGAGGAAGTAAGAAAGCAAATAGCAAATCAAATAACGACCCCAGACTAATCCAGCCACCTAAAATAAATTTAGAAAGAAATTTTCCAGTCTATAATAAAAAAAAATCAACGGTGAATGTTTTGCTTTTCTGTATGTCGTCAGAAATGATAAAAATTTATGTATGGAAAATGAAATTATTGAATTAATTTGATAATTTCATATGATTATCTGAGTAATATATTGAAATAAATAGCAAAAAAAAAACACTGATGAAGCGTAATTTTTGATGGAAGGTGCATATTATGAAATTATATATTTGATTAGAAAGTTTTTAAATTAATGAATGGAAGTTTATTTGAATTAAAGTTCTGATCAGATTAAAGTATATTCGCATTAATTTTTTGTTTTAATACGTTATTATTGCTAAAAGCGATACAATATAATTTTTTTTTTTACAGCAATATCTTATTAAAGAAGTAAAAAAAGATTTTAAATAAGGAGGATTTCAAGGTGCTGTTGTAACCATTCCTTTCATGGTGGCTTTGCAGCAGTTTTGGACCCTCCATCAAGTTTCTCTTTTCCCATAGGTCGCATGTTTTGGAGGTAGATGGTGCTGGTTCTGGGTGTCAGTTAATGACCTTTTGAACTTGGTTTGAATTACCCAATCGTTTACTGACCACAAAAGAAGGTCAAGGGAAAAATACTCAAAAGAGTTTTGACAATAATAATAAAGATAAGGATATTCGTCCAAATAATGGAAAAATTTTTTTTGGAATTTATGCACTAGTGTGAAGGTACAACTTTTTTGATTTTCAGTTGGGACATTTAGAGAGTGCAAAGCAGGGGAAATAAATGAAATTTCAGGACAGAATCGAAAATCTTACAACAATAAACGCATGTTTTTCTATTGTTTTTTTTTTAAGTAGCTTTAAGAAAATTCTAAAAACACAAAATACATTTTTTAAATAGATTTAAGAAAATTATAAAAACACAAAATACAATTTTTTTAACATAAATTAGAGTTTTCATTTTTTTTTGTAACAAAGTTAAAATTCTGAGATTTTCAAATGCATGTTTTTTTTTGCTGTTGATAAAGTTCTTGTTACACATTTATTGAATTAAAATAACACAAAATAGAGTTTTCTGCGCCTGATGTACGCTTGTCTACCACTGCTATGCACTTTCCAGATGTCACAACCGAAAACCAAAAAAGTTGTATCTTCGCACTAGTGCACAAGAACCGTTTTTTTTTCAAAGAGAATAAAAATATCTTTGCAAATGACTAAGTCAACATGTTTTTATAAGAATATGTATATTAAAACATTCATAATGTATTTTTTTTTTTACATTTTAAATTCATTTTGATAATATTAGTATATCAATTTATAAATCAACAAAAATAGTGATACATTGTCACTAGACATACTGTAGACTTACTATAGATAATAAAAACAATGAGGTTTAAGCCTTTCACCTGGAAACATTGATTTGGGAACGTATATATGACGTAAAAAGTTGTTTAAATTAAAAAAATTAGCATTGGAAATTTTTGCAGGCATAAGTTTTTTTGGACTTTAATTTAAAAATAAATTTTGTGAACTAATAATTCAAATTCAGTGCATTTGTGTAAGTTTTTGAAAGTCAACTGATATGACACGCTCTATTTAGTAAAAAATGTTTCATTTAAAACATTTTTAGTAAATTTTCTAATTATGTTTCATTATTTGTGAGACGTGGACAATTTATATTATTTATAATATTCTTATTAGTATTCTCATGCTGACCACATGTTGCAATGGGTGAAGGTATTGGAAACCATTTTCAATAATTTCCCACACTCTTTATCTGTGTTTAAACCTCAACGTGGATTCCACAAACAAAGCTTTTTTCTTAGAATTGCACGCCTGTGGAACTCTCTTTCAGCTGAGTACAATATGGTCATCTTCAAGTCTTACATAAACAAGTTCTTGATAAACCATCCCCTTAAGTTATCCAATTTATCAAATTTCCACTACTAACGATTACTATGATATTGTCCCATTGACTATCGTATACTCATTAACCCTTATTCTCGAGTGGATTCTGGGCCTTGATAAGTAAAAAAAATTTTTCTGAAGATTGAAGGTTCTTCAATCCTTGTTACAGGCGCTAATAACTAAGCAAACATTAATATTCAATTAGAACTTTTATCGAATCATTCTGATGGAACAAGAATAATCTAACCTTTTGGATTAAATAAAAGGTTCTGTTGAAAATTTCCCCACAGTTCCCAGGTTCAACATGATGATTTTCAAGTTTGAAAAGATGCACCCGCAAAAGGTCAGAGTTTACAACAGGCGAAAATTTATGAAAATAACAACCTATAATTATAATCCAAATTTTCCAATTTTCATATTGATTTAAAATTATTTTGTAAATATTATTTTTTTATAAAATATAAAGATTCCCGAGTTTGACAGAAAAATTCCCAAGTTCAACAAGATACATCTGAAGAAGGTCGAAGATTACATCAATTGAAAAGTTATGCAAATGACATTCAAGATGAGAACAGTTCGATTTCTCCAAATAAAACAAATTCTTTTTTGTATTCTTCAAAATGAAAATTGCTCAATTCATCACGCAATATTTAAAACTTATAAGATGATAATCATGTTGGCAACCAGTTCTCGTTCAAACACCAAATGCTGAGCAATGTTTAGCCTGGTCAGTACTAAGGTTACATAACGAGAGCCGTTAGTTGAATGGAGGAATGATTGGCGGATGAAAGGTAAAAATTTAACCTTTAGTTAACTGAAATTTGATGAAACCATGTGATTTCAGGAAGACCTTTTCTCTTTCAGTTTAGAATTTAATCCTTTCATGCGTAATGTTGTTTGACAATAACCAATAAAAAAAATTGTTAGTTGAATGGAGGAATGATTGACGGATGGGAGGTCATAAAAGTTGTCAAAAATTCTTATAAATTTTGATTTGATGAATTATATTTGTTTTTTTTGTGAGAGTCAAGAACATTGAGGAACATGTTTTACCTTCATTGTTAGCTATTACATACCTTTTCAGAAGTCAGCTCAATTCGAATGGATGTGGTTCAAGAACAAGTAAGATCAGGTATGTAGAATTTCTGTAAAAAATCTTTCATGTAAGAGTTAAACTAGACGTGAAACGTAGCCATTCTATGAGAATCCCGTTGAGGATGCTGGTTGCCGCACACAATATAGATGTAACGGAATAACTATTTGTTTTTATTTTCTTGCATGCAAAAATGTAACTCCCCACTTGTCGGTTCCTTTCTCTGTTTTTTATGTATTATAAGACTGTTTCTTTCTGATTAATAAACTAATACCAACATCTGAGTGATTTTTATCTACAGACAAAAACCAACAACCACAATGAATGCATGAACAAACAAACAAAATGAGCACACTTAGATTGGTGACCATTTGGAAATAGCAGGTACTATCTCAAAAACGTTTGATAGCACTAGCATAACGTTTTCACTATTTCTATACTATAAATAGAAAAATTATATTGTCAACCATAGTCAAAGGCAACCTAAAGACTCAATTCAGCCTAATCATACCTTGGTTTGCAATCCTCAAGGTCTTTGTCTCATCAATCATCTCACTGGCTGAGTGAAGTGTAGTATTTGTTCTAATGCATGAAACAGCAATCTTATAGAACATGAGGGCCAAAAAGTTATACTGATTGTAGGAAGAGGGCCAAAGAGTTTGACTACATTGTCACAGACGACAACACTTATTAAAGAAGTAAATCAATTTTGTGCATTTAAAGAGAGCCAGTATTAAATATAATATCATTATATTTAAAAGATATCACTTATTTTACTGCAGGAATATGAAAAAAAAAAAAAATTAGAAACATTTTTTGCAAAGAAAAATCTTTAACCTCAGTAAGGTGGCGGGCCAAACAAAATTTACTCAAAGGTCAAATTTAGTCTACGAGCTAAAGGTTGCCATCCCTGTTCTAATTATATTATTATGCAATTGTCGATTTCCTTTATTGCTTAAATAATTAGAAACTAATCAAACTTGACAGTTTGGTGAATTTTGTTAGGTTTTGGCTACTGTGAAAAATTAAGACCCACTGTATCATTGCAAAGTATTGCACATTTAAATAAAATAATAATAACAAAATTAAAATTCTCTTAATGAAATTTTAGAAAAAAACCTAAAGGATGAATCCAAATTCAATAAATACATTTAAAATGTAATCAACAATTAATTAATTTGAAATCGATATGTCTATATTACATCATTTGCATATATATATATATATATATATATATATATATATATATATATATATATATATATATATATATATACTTTAATCTCATAGCTGCCATTGTTGCAAAATGCAGAACTTGAGTGAAACAAACTATGAACACTTGAAAATGTTATTTTTCCTTAGATATCAGTTTAACATTTTTACATTTCTAAAGAATAAAGTGAAGACTAGATTTTAAAAAATAAATGAGTTGCAATAAAATAAAAAAAATATTTCATCATATTTTTAGTAATTCTTCTACAAACCTGGCATAATTCCACATCTACATACAAGAATTATTGCAAAAACTTGTGTCCAACATTTTGACTGCCACAATATATTGTTTTCAATATATATATATAACTCAAGCAACTAATAGGGGGAAGTTTACTGGTTAAATGCCGTTGTAAGCTTCAATTTAATATAAGTATTAATGTTTATATTTATCCCAACCAAAAATAAAAAAGCTCAATACTCCAGTAAGGAGTAGAGCTTAATGTCATAAGCATGGACAAAGACTGTAAACCAGTAAATCTTTAGCTCCGCTATCTTTATGATCACTAAATAGTTTCTTTCCTTTGATGAAAAGAAATTACATTCTTTAAAACTCCATGGAATAAGAATATTTCATTACCCTTCTTTATTGGAGGTGTTCTGTAAAAAAATAAATGTTTAAATCTCCAGTTTATAGCCTTTTTTTATGCTTAACATAAAATGGTCATTATAATTATAGGAAAGAAAAATGCTATATATAATTGAAAGTAACCTCCCTTATTTGTAGTTATCTTCCCCTTGGAGAACTCTTCTGTAAATATATACACTATAAAAGTCTGCCAATATTCCAAGTCGAATAAAGCTTTTCCAAGTTTACTGCTTCCTTATTATAAATGCATAGCAACATTATTTTTTAATTAAATTTCCCAAACATTAACGTACACATATTTTGCAAAGATTCTGTTTTTATTGTTTTAAATTTGATAAAAAAAATACTTTTCAAGTTGATGTCAATTTGCGCAATTAAAAAAATCAATTAAACAAATATATAGATTTTACTGTACATGCCAAATGAAAACTATTCTCTATATCTTCTATGATATACAAATGAAAAGATTTGGTTGTTTGGCTGTTAATGGAATATTCAAATTAGTTTCAATATGGGTAAAATCTTTCAAAATACATTTACTCTCAAAGTAGATATTGTTAGCTGATAAAAACAACCATCTTAACATATTTTAAAAGGATAAAAACAACCATCTTAACATATTTTAAAAGGATAAAAACAAAACTAAGGAGGTCTCCACAGCATTACTAAAGAGTACCCTGGCAGTATTGGTTAGAAGTTTGCAGAGAATTAGCACCAACTACGTTGATTTCCCTATCTCCTAAATCTTTTGTCAAAAAGTTTGACCTTCAAAATTCAACCTTTGTACAAACAATTCATCCAACACTTTCCCTGTTCAGCTGCATACCCTACTTCTCAAAACCCGATTTCCCAACTATCTAAGCTCCTCCCCTCCATCCCACAATTATCCTGGGTATGATACATTTATTTCATCCAATGCTGAGGCTTCAGTTTGTAAATTTTATAGTGTGTAGAGTCTCCCCTTAGATACGAGTAGTCCCAGCTCAATTCTTACCTGGTGAAGTGAACCTTCAACTCGTGTTAACAAGTAAACACCATCACAAAGGAAGAGGAAAGAAATTCATCTCGTTGTTTCAGGTTTTAACAAAAGACCTTTATTCCTCATTTTTCTGCCATACGTGACTTCTCGTCTTGGCCTTGACGTCACCCACATCTCTAACATGATCCTCCTGAATGTCATCGCGATCCTCAGTCAAGTATTCTTTTTATAATCTTTTTTTTCCTTGCCGTGACGTTACTTTGCTCACAGCTCAGTCATTTGCATACAGCTACCATACGTGTATCCATGCTCTGTTACAGTGTATGTACCTGCAACAGAGCCATCTATAGGTTAAATAGAGACTATCATTAACAGTTTATTAGCTTATATACCTGTAAAACAAATTTACATACAAACAAATCGAATATAAAATTTACGGTTTCTGCATGAAATTAACATGCTGCACCGCCCCTAAAAAACATAATTTTCTTGTTCAGTCTTAATTGTTCAGATTTCATGCTGTGATATTGTATTATTTCATGTTAAGAACAGTTTATGTTTGACCCTGCATTAAAACTGAGCTGATTCACTCACCTACTCTGTTAGAGTGGACTGTTCCACTTCTTTTGTCGTGTATTTCAGAAACGGTTTTACCGTAATAACTTTTGTTTGGTCAACTGACAGCGTTAACTTTTTTTTATGCTCAATAATGCTTAAGATTCACGTTAAAATTTTTGTTTCTTAGAAACGCTTCTAAGGAACAAAAATCTTAACGTGAATCCCGTGTGACCAACGCACCATTCCGAGATTTAAAAAACTACCATAAAAACAACAAACGGACTTCTACTTGCTGATTCTCTGCTCCAACAACAACATGGCAAAAAAAAGAAAGAAAGACATACTGAAGATGAAGTTTTGCTTTGAAATATATTTATGAATTTCAATATAAATTTCAAACAAAATAAATGTCTGTTTATTTTGTAATAATGCGTTGTTTTGGTTTCAAACGTATATAACACATATTTTATTTTATTTTATTATGCTTAAGATTGTTTTTTTGTAACATTAAGCAACGTTTGAATACATATATTTTTTGTTTTATGGAAATCGCTTCAGACAAAACATGAAGCCACTTGATGTGAGAAACTAGCAAGAATGAAAGATGATTATCACAAAAACAGGAGATGAACTATTGACCTTAGTCTTGAAAAGATCATATCTATCGATAGGAGGAAAACAGTCAGCTGGAAGGAAGTTCCACAACCTATCGCAACTTAATTGATCTCTCGACATACTACCAAAAAATATCTGACAATATCCACACTGCCTATGAATCACACAGATCACAGCAAAAGAAATAATCTTCCAATATTAAATTTGATTCCAGTCCTTATCAAACAATTTTTTTTTTCATGGAAAAATTATACTATTTAATTTCAGGAATTTTTTAAATTCTGTATTAAAATGGATCTGATTAATGACCATTGATGCGATTGTAGGCCAAAATGAGACCATTGTGTGATGGTTGGCGCTCAAGAAAGAAACGGTTAAGCTTTTTGAGTTTGCTTTCATCTGGCAGATCTGATAGACCCTACACCATTTAAGTAACCAAACTCTAACCCTGCTGGCACTCATGGAAGAAAACATTAACGTTCAACAAATTCTGAGAATGCTGTTTGTATCCTTTCATCTCCGAACATTCTTTTCAGGAAATTTTTTATGCAAGTTAAAAAGAAAGTAAAGAAAGTGAAATTTGAAATGTATGTTATCAAATATTCGATGTTGAATTTTTTATGAGTTTTGGTTTTAAATTGATTCTAAATCAATGAGAGTTAACTCTGCTGCTTGGTGCTTGTCCAGAATGGCCCCCATATGAAAAAACAAGATTAAACAAAAATCTGCATGGTGTACTTACTCGTGATGGAAAGAAAATAGCATATACCAAAAATCATATACATTGATCAAGTAGTTTTATTTTTAAATAAAAAATAAGATTTTGTGGCTAAATGGACAGTAATGACCTTCTGAGACCGTCTCGGAAACAGCTTGAAGAAACAAGAGAGATAACTCCAAATCAAGATTTTAAAAGCCATTCTTAACATGGGGAAGGAGCTTTGGAAAACTCAAATGTGCTTAAAAACGATTTTCTGCATAAAAATAAAATTACTTGATTAATTTATGTGATTCTTGGTGTACGATGTTTGTTTTTTTGTTATGAATTATATATACATTATGCAGATTTTTCATTTTTGTTTTTTTTATATGGAAGGAATTCTGGACAAGCTCCGATGAATTTTGCATAATATTAATACGTTGGTGTAAAGCCGAAACCCTTAAGTAAAATACAGCAAATCGGAAAACATGCATAAAATAGAGATTGGAAAATTTTTCTTGTGTGCATAAAATATGCAAAGCTTTTTTAAAGTATTGTTATGAAATAAATATTATAACTGGAAATTTAAGAAAACCAAAAACGATGTAAAGTTTTTTCTTTAAAAGAAACATTTATTTACTTTTAAAGGTGAGAAGCTTTTGATTTACTCTTTCCAAAATAATTTATTATTCTTTTTATTAATCATTTCTTTCTCATGGAGAAATTTCAAATTTTAATATTCATTTCATAGTGATATTTAAAAAAAGTGACGCCTTATTTCTTATACCATTGTTATGTGAGCAGTGTGTTTGCAATTTCAAATGACTTACAAACTGTCCATTTTCACATTAGGGACTAGGGAACCTGGGGCAAAATGAGATAGCGGGGCAAAACGAGACACCACAGATAACTGAAACGGAGAGAGAGAGAGAGAGAGAGAGAGAGAGAGAGAGAGAGAGAGAGCTCTTTTGTGAGGAGTCTGATCAAGAGATCACGTGGTAATGCCTTGCCGCCAACGTCTACCATTTTTATTCAGCCCCGTACATCAAAAAGGGGTAAGTATTCAAAATTTATCTATTTTGATCTGTGACGAACTGTACTCTGAGAGTTCAGAAAGCTGGGTAGCCTGTCAAGGGGACTGTAGGAAATGGGCACACTACGGCTGTGCAGGTCTAAACGAATGCAACAAGACCCCAATCTTCATTTGTGAGCTCAGTGAAGACTGACTTATTCAGACCAAGATCCGTCTCGTTTTGCCCCAAGCATGGGGCAAAACGGGACAATACAGTTAGCTGAATAAATCATCTGTATTTCTTTTGAAAATAATTTCTCATCTTTTTTTGTTATAGCATTGTTTTCCAATACTTTGAATGTTCAGTACACAGAATATGGTTCATATGTCAATGCAACCTTTGACTCGACAGTTCTTTTTCCCTTAAGTATCTCGTTGTGCCCCAGGTTCCCTTACTACACAGAAAGATTTTTAAAAATGATTAACAAAACTTTTTGTTTCCTTATTTTAATTATTTTAGTATTTTGACTTTTTTATAATAAAAGTTGATAAACTTTTCGCAGTTGCATTTTTAAAAAAAATCTGAAACGAAGCATTTTTGTTGTGTTATCTTTCAGTTTCGTTTGGTTTGTACGTCTAACAGCAAAGCAACCATTTCTGTAAAGCACCGACGGACAATACGAAAATACACAATGAATGTTTGAATATCTCACGCCTAACTCTGAATGACAGTGACGTGCAGAGAACTTCTTCAGGTGCTCAAGTGAAAAAAATTAGTGTTTCAGTGGGGCACAGGCCTATAATACATTCCTCTGAAAAGGGCACTTTTAAGACAGGAGAAAAGCAAGCAGGTGCTTGGGCACTTCTACCACTCCCCCTGCATGTCCCTGCTGAACGGTATGATGTCAGTTACAAGACTTAATCCTTTTCTCTATTTCTCACGGTTACCTTAGACAAACACATAGTCACTCAACATACTCTGCTTTCACAGGTTTTTCTGATTTTAAAATATGCGATTCCACAGACATCAATCTTTGATTGAAGTCTGAGACATAGTCAGGTTTTAAAACATAAAAAAAAGGCGTCAATGACATGCGATAATTTTTTTTTTTTTTTAATTAATTAAATTTATAAAAAGTTTTCTATTGATAGAAGAAGAAGCACCCATTTAGTGCAGATAATAATCTTAATCCCCCCCCCCCAAAAAAAAAACTAAAGAATACAACTCGCCTCCATCTCCCTTTTATTTCTGGGATGATGTTTGTGCGTTTGTGCCTGCATGTAAAACGTTTCAATCGATGAATAAAAGCATGCCAATGACCTCAAAAGAGAAGCGATTTAAGGAAGGCTATGATGAACCTAGCAGGGATAATAATAAGTGTAAGAAACAAGGCACTCGTGTGCAAGCACTCCCAGAAAGTCTCTTCCCCTTGCACAGTCATTATTGCTGTTCCCAAAACGCAACTGCTGAGAAGGTATCAGCATAATGATTGTGATATCGATAAGAAGTGCAGAATGAAACTTTAATTTTATACAAACGGCAGTTTTGTGGGATTAAGAAAGATGAGTACAGAAGTATTTCAAATTATAATCCCACTGATTTAAAATAACGAGTTTCAATTAAAAAAGCATTTATTTTATCAATTTCATTATATAAATATATTGGAAATTATCAATTTCATTGAATAAGTATATTGTAAAACAAAAACAAAGTTTATCAACATTGTATCAAACATTGTTTATCAAATATTTATTACTACTAGTGGGACCCACGGAAATTCCACAGCGATTTCTGGATCAATCTGTGAAGTTTACTTTTAACAAAAATATTCCTTTTGAAATAATAAATGCGTGTCGGGTCAAAATTAAAAGCAGAAAAAAAAATGTCTCTTTTCGTCTTTGATAAAAATAATCGTCATTGTCAGCTTTAAATAAATACACCTTTTCTATGTTTTTTTTCTTTAAAATTGTAGCAATTCAATTCTTTTGAACATGATAAATATTATCTGTTTTATTACAATAAAAATAATTTTCAGACAAACATTTTCAAATCAATAAACTAAATGTCACTTTTTAAAAATCTATTTTAGTCAACAGGATGGATTTTGGAACAATTCATTTCAAAATGAAAGTCAGTATAGAAGTTGAACCTTAGTGACATCAGATTAATCCCCAAATACCTTTGTTGGTCAGATGATCTTATTTTTTTAATGTGCGTGAAAGGTGATAACGTAGGAACATTAAATGTTTTTGTGTATTATAGTTGTAAAATAAAAACTACTAAATTGCTAATCAAATTATGACAACTATTTAAAAATCTGATTAAAGAATATTGACCTGAATTTATTTTCTGTTAAACTATTCGTTTAATATGAATTAGAGATGTCCAACAAAAATTTTTTGATCTTTTTAATTCTTTTCTAATTTGGGGTACGGGATGAGAATATGGTATTTACTTTCTTTGATCTTACCTCCATTTAGATCCCTTTCACAACGCACGAAGAGCTGACTCTTGCAAGCTTTGGTATTCTTAATAGCAACGTATGGAGCAGACTGTTGGGTTTTGAAGAAAGTTGACAAGAGGAAAAATGCTGCTTTTGAATTGTGGTGCTACCGTAGACTTGTTTGTGTAAATTGGGTGATCAAACGCACAAACGAATGGGTTCTGGAAAAGATTGGACCATGCCGAAGATTGCTGGACAACACCAATGATAGGAAAGTGTGATTTTTGGGACATGTGGCCAGAACATATGGCTTAACAAAAGATCTGCTTTTTGGTACAACTCTGGCAAAAGAGAATGTGGAAGACCAAAAACAAGAATATCAGGTAACGTGAAGGACATCATGGATGCTGAATTGCTCAGAATGGCATAGAACCAGAGTTAATAGCGACGATTCATGAAAAGTGTCATGGCTGGTCAAAAGAGAGAGAGATCTTACCTGCTGCCGTCTCCCCTCTCTTCTAGGTCATACTATTCAATCTTTTTTTTTTGCTCTCTTGAATGCAAACTCGAGAGGACTTGAATGCTTACTAGATGCTATCCTCAAGTATCTAAGATCTTTCTGTACAGTAGTCTGTCAGGTAAACTTGGCATGAAGATACTTTTCCCTGGAAATAAACTAAATATTCAAAATCACAAAAAGTATTCATAGCCCAAATAAGATCTTCTCAATATGATTAACCTACACTGGCTTTATCGACGGAATCGTGCACCTTTGCCAAGTGATGTTACCTCAAGTGATAGCACGAAGTTGGATATTCTACCAAACTAGATGAATTCTTGTCCTGGAATCCCATAAGACCAAGAGACCATTATATGCTATAACATATTTAAATGGTCTATTAGTAAAATGAAAATAACATTGTATTCACTTTCAAAAAAGATCCTATCAGTATGGCTATATGAGAAATTCGCTTACATAAGAAATTGAGCAGCTTTTTCAAGTGATATTGTCTATAGTAACAGCACTAAACTGGGAACTCCACCAGATTAAATGAATCTTTCTCCTGGAATCCAATCATAGCAACAAATTACAAGAAAGACTTTTACACACATAAGAAACACAGCTAATTGATCAATTGGGGAGAGGAAAATTAATATTCTTCACTTTTTTTATTAACTTAATATTTGAAACGTAATAACAAATTTAATGAATGCTCGAATAGCTAGGTATCTCGTATTAGTTCCACAAAGGGGATCCTTGATTTCTGAGAACAAGTAAAATCAGCCAAAAAAGAGAACGCTAATCTCAAACAATGGGTAAGACAATATCTACTTCTAAATTAACTCCATTGATCCACCTTTGCAAAAAACTAACTCTTAAACGAGTGTTGACAAATAAATACAGGACAAAACTTGCTGAATAAAATACGAATAAGAAGCGAAACAACAAATAAATTTACACTTAAATATTTATTTTTCATTTGAGTTTTTAATAAACTTGGAAATTCAAAACAACAACAATTCTAATAAATTCAAAACAACAACAATTCTAATAAATTCAAAACAAAACAAGAAATAACATTTACAATTATTTACAATATCAATCGACTAAATTGGGTCATTTTTTATTGAGTAACATTAACTTTATAGGAATCCCAAAAAATTATAGGGTAACGTTAACTTTATAGGAATCCTAAAAAATTATAGGGTAACGTTAACTTTAAAGGAATCCTAAAAAAATTATAGGGTAACGTTAACTCTAAAGGAATACTAAAAAAATTATAGGGTAACGTTAACTTTATAGGAATCCTAAAAAAATTATAGGGTAACGTTAACTTTAAAGGAATCCCCAAAAACATACTGCTCGACATGATTTGAAAACAACTTATATTTATTCTAAAACCATTATGTATTTAATAAAAATTATGTATTTAATAAAAATTATGTATTTAATAAAATTTAATAAAAAAAAAAAATACAGTCGATGTAGACACTGATAATTTGAATATTTTTAAGATATATATTTTTTTTGTTTATCATTTTTAATACTTTAATTTTCTGGAAAAGAACAGATTCTACCCTTTGAAATATTTATTTGCACAAAATACAAAAATTTACAAAAAGGCCATTCGAAAGTGAATAAGTTGCTGTTGATCATCCTTTCTCACAATTACTAGAAAATGTCTATCCCACTCTTAGCTAGAATCATCAATCACCATAATACCACATTTACTTCAGGGACCGCCCTACTCAAGATTTCTCCAAATGATTAAAAAAAAAATGATTGTTCATAAATATAAACATTTTTAGTTTCGAGTTGCTTCTTTTGGTGTAAAAAAATATTTTAAAGCATATTTCTTGTGTGAAAAAAATTTTTGTATGTGTAGTGTAAATTTAAAAAACAAAAAGAAGATATGCTAGCGTATAAAAAGGCTGTTAGCAATGTAGAATGCCGGAATGTTGAACTTGTGCTGTCACTCACTCACACACACACACACACACACACACACACACACACACACACACACACACACACACACACACACACACACACACACACACACACACACACTCACGCGCGCAAATAAACGCACGTTCATTGATTTTAATTTCCCCGCGCATTTGCACAAAAATAAGTTCTTCTGGCAACAACATAATTTCAAATACGCCCACGCGCTTTTCTCACAACAACAAAAGCAAAATGGACATATTTCTGGCAGACGTAGGCGAAGACAGTACCACGTGACAATATCGACCAATGAGAAATTTTAGAAGATTGTTTTTTAATGCTTTCCCAAACAAAATATCAGCAGCAGCAACCTTGTGCTGGAATCCGATTCAAAAAGTATTTAAACGCAACAAACATTCTTTCTCTCTCTCTCTCTTCGATACAACTTGACACGAGAACATGTCTCTTGTTTTCATCTCATCGTCATTTTCAAATCTGTCGAAACCATAATTACACACGCCATGCAGGCATCCCCAAAAAAAAAGCCCACAATTATGCACACACGCACCCATTCCGTACATTTTCTATAAGAATTACTAACAACGAACTACTTTCCTCATGGGACTTTCGAATAAGGCGAACTTCGCCAGTTAAAACAAAAACCTTGAAATAAGGACATTATTTTCACAAAAGACTTTCACCTTCCAATCTTATTATTTTAACGAAGGACTTTCATCTAACATTACCTTTTAATCTTAATAATTCCACAAAGGGTTTTCACCTAATTTGAATATTCTAACCTCAATGATTTCACAAGAACTCTTACCGATCGGACTTTGCTTGTTCATCTTGTTATTTTGTTGAAAAATAAATGCGGTGCATTTTAAACGAGAAGGAGGTGTCATTGTTTTTTTTCTATTATTATTTTGTTTGGGGCAGAGGAATTTAATTTCTCTTAAATTTTTTTCCCCTACAAAATTACGTGACATATGAACAAAAGCAGATAAACGAATGAAGGTCTTATTAAGATTATAAATCTTCGTATATCTGTTTCTTTTTCATTGATTCACATATATAATTCAGTAAATATTGATATACTGTTTAATATAATCGGAATGTTAAATGTATTTGATAATTTCGAGAATGTACGTCTCTTTTTAAAAAATAAAACAAATCAAAAGAATGCCATAAAGAATGCCGTAAAAAAATGCCGTAAGAACGGAAACAAAAAAGAAATTATACTAAAAAACATGCCTATAATCTCACTCAACCACGCAACAGGAAGCGTCCATCTTGAAATCTTCAACTATTATTAAATTATAATACAAATAAGTAAATATAATGGTTTTATGCAACAATAAGATGTTTTGAAATAATGTCGGGTATCCTGTTGACCATTTTGGTATACAATTTAATTTACTTTTTGCACAGTTGAAAAATAATTTTAAAGTAAGATAGGAATCTCTAGCAGATCATTGATTCTATGGTATTAAAAATTACATTATTCGATTGCAGCTCTGCCTGCAGACGATCTAAGGACAACGGATATGTGCAAACAGGTGAGTCAGATACCACTGCGCTGGGGAAGGTAATGGTAACCCACTCCATGTATTCTGCCAACTTCAAATCATTATTATGATTAATGTTTAAACATCTCACGCCTAACTCTGAATGGCAGTGACGTGCAGAGAACTTCCTCAGGGCAGGTGCTCAAGTGAAAAAAATTAGCATCTCGATGGAGCACAGGCCTATATATATTCCTCTTTTTTTAATGTCTTCAGAGAAATCCGACCAACAATAGACCGAAGCTTATAGAGAACACTAACCATGATTTCATCTATGGCGTGAACATGCCACAATACAAGATAGATATTTTACTTACTCTAACGACCAAGTGCCCTGCATAGTATACACATCTAATCTAGCATGGATCCTAGTAATAAGTCTGCAGACTTAAATTTATCTAGTCCAATCTACACACGTACGGTCCATAAATACACTTTCTCCTTCACTTAAGTAATGTGAAATTAAAACAATATAAGCTGAAGATACAATTTTAAAGGAAAAATAAATAATTGATATTTTGTATTTAAAATTATGGAGTTTTAATACCATTTTGGATGTGATGTCAGCACCCTTAGTGTGGCGATGTTATCTGTAGTATTTCTATGAAGAAAGGCCGATTGCCTCGTTGTTGGTCAGGACCCATAGTGTTTGATGAAACAGTCTAAAAGAAATCTGAAAAAATCGTGACTGTGTTTTTTTTTTTCTTTTTTAAGTTTTGAAAATTGACATTCTCGAAAAATGTACTCTGGGGGAGTGTTCGTTCTGCCCTTGTTTCACTCTTTAGCTACGGCATTGATGCAATGCCAATTAATTAAAAAAAAAAGCTTATAAGCTTAAATATTTCAATAGAAAGTTTTTCTTTGTTGTTTTTTTTTTCCCAAGAAGACATCCTCCACCTTAAAGCAAACAAAAGTACGTATATTGAGAAATGCTTAAAACTTTATTTGTAAATTGTTTTTATCGTTATCATTTTCATTGCAGATTTGTAAGGTTTTAAAAAGTTAAAGCTAAATGAAACGTTTTTTTTTCTATACTAATTTCTATATTGGAACGTTGGAACCTGTGATTGCTTTCGAAATTTAGCATCATCAGGTGATTAGTCTGAACTTTTGAGGTGTTGATACTGGATTTTGAAAGAAATCAAAGCTGAAACATATATGCACATAAGTAGCCCCTAATGCTGGTATAAATAGGTTATCTCTCTCCCTCTCTCTCTCTCTCTCTCTCTATATATATATATATATATATATATATATATATATGTATATATATATATATATATATGTATAGAGAGAGAGAGAGAGAGAGAGAGAGAGAGAGAGAGAGAGAGAGAGAGGTTGATCAGTTACTTGAAACATTAATCAGTTTGTATATACCAATCGTAATGGATGGATTAAAAAAAACTTTTTTGTAAATAAAAAGTTTTTTTATATTTAAATAATCACGAACGAAACAATATTCTAATGATTACCTTTTGCAATAAATTACCAACTGAGAAAACTGGATCTTTGGAACTTTGAGAACTATTATATTACACTTCCTAATACGAGTAATCTCGTTACATTTATGAGTTTTCTCTCTTGAATACCTATATATATATATATATATATATATATATATATATATATATATATATATATATATATATATATATATATTAGTTAATATTATGTGCAAAAAAGGCATACTCATGGACATGCATGTCAGCATAGGTTAGGATCGAACTCATGACACCAGTATTCAATAAAAATACGCTTCATAAAAAATAAGAGGAGACTCATTCATATATACATATGAATAACAAAAAGAGATAATAGCTCTTTAATAAACGCCAAGGTAACGAAATAAATAAATAAATAAATAACAGCATTTTGAAACTGTTAACGTCGCTAAAAATAACAAATCTTTTGATATATATATATATATATGTAAATCAGTATAATTTGTTAATAATGATACTCCTTTTGGAATAATAATGTGCTGTTGGAGTCAATATTACTAAGGAAAGACAACTCCTCTTACATAAAACTAATCGCTATCATCTGGTAAATATTCTTTAAATAAATAAAACGATATGTATTTTCTTTTTTAAAAGTATAGTAAATTTAATTCTTTTTAAAACAATATATATTCTCTGTCTTATTACCGTAAAAATAATTGGCAATGAAATATTCTTTAAACCAATAAAACAAATATCGTTTTTTGAAATGTATTTATTTTGATTTTACTGTTTTAGTCGATGGAATGACATAGTTTGATTTTGGAACAATTCATTTTAAAATGGGTAAACTTAGATCTGTTTTATCTTAATGACATCAGAGTAATCAATCGAATGATCTCATTTTCTTAAATGTGTGTGAAAGGTGATAACGTACATACGAATATGAGTTTAACATATATGTATATGTGTATATATATATATATATATATATATATATATATATATATATATATATATATATATATATATTATTTTTTGTATACACATATAATATTATAAAGAGATATAATATATTATGTATAGATTTTCTGCATTTACTTCAACAATGCTCAATAAATACATCAACAGAGCTAGATAGTAAGTTATAAAAAAGATTTATGGCAATTAAGCTACATAGAGGCATCCACGTTTGATCCCTGTAAGAAATCGTCAGGCTAAGTGTAGCGACAAATTTCAAACAGTTTGAATGTGTCTAAATTCCTTTCAAATTTCTATGAGTACTTAGCTTAATAATTCCTTATGCAGACGAAACACAGACGTCTCTATGTAGCTTAATTGCCATGAATATATCATTTTCATAACTTACTATATATATATATATATATATATATATATATATATATATATATATATATATATATATATATATATATATTCTTATATTTAAGAAGCAGGGTAGGGAGACTGGGAAAGTCATAACGTTGCTTCGATTAAGCGATATAAATATAAATATTACTTTATAAACACTTCAAATTTGAAACTTGCCAACCCAACCACTTACTTGTCCAATTAAGACACTTCGCACAACTTTAGCAGATAACAGTCAATACTGACAAAAGATGAAGAAGAAAAATGTTAAGGAGCAAAACAGAAGATCAAGTCAAAAGTTCCGATTACGAATCGACAAAGGAAAATTTGACTTGAAATTTTTTAACAACTTTTGAGATAATCTTTTCTCGTTTCGACTCTCTGTCGTCTCCGGAGACATGACACGAATAAGCTTCCCAGATATTCCCTTGCACTGGTCCGTCGAGAGGAACTCATCTTCCTCCGTTTCCCATCTGCCGACCTCATCAGGGGCGGTGAATCTGACGATCTCACGTACTCTGGGGTGAACTCGTTCAACTGACTCCAAAACTTGAAGAATCCTTCCTCGTTCTGTAACTTGTGCAATTTACTGCGCATGGCCACCGCTGCAGAGTTGGTGTGCGAACTGTTCCCAGTTGTTTCTGTGGTTCCACTGCAGAGCAATGACTTCTGGATGTCAAACAGTGCTCGTTGGCAGGATTCGACGATAAGCTGAATGTCGAAGAGAACCTGCATTGCTTTGACGGACGTATTACTCTGAAAAATGAAAAAAATGTTGATATCTTTAAATAAAAGCTTTAAGAAAGCTTTAACAAGAAATACAACAACAGAATTTTTAGTAACTTTGCCGATCGTATTATTTGGATTACCTACTAAGCAGACTACGTATAGAATTTAATACAATATGGGGACCATTAATTATAAATAATAAAGTCATTTTATATATATATATATATATATATATATATATATATATATATATATATATATATATATATATATATATATATATATTATTACTACAATTATTTTACCCAAAGAAACTAGTGTTTCATCCTTTCAGGAATCATCAGTGCAGGAAGTTACAATTACAGCTGATAGGCTTCAACTGCTGCCCATCGACGAAATGTTGCCTCTACCTATTTTAATGGTAGGTGCTCCGACGAATTACAAGCACTTGTACTCCCTCGACATAAATACCTCTGACAAACCTGACAAGCAGCAAAATTCAACCTCTACATCTTCCTCCGCCTCTTCTGGAGTCTCTTTATGCCTGACTGACTTTATCCTTTAAATATGATGATGATGATGATGATGATGATGATGATGATGATGATAACAATAATAATGACGAGGAGGAAGAGGGAGGGGGAGAAGAGGAGACCAATTTAATGTTTTAATGTAAATAACCTTTAAAAAAAGTTTTACCTCTGTGTGTGATACTATATAGCGTCCCCAGTTCCCCTAAAGCTATGGCCACTAGGAAAGATTAGCTCGGAAATGAATGACAATGAAAAAACTACTAATTCATTGAATTTGAGACAAAGCGACACGATGGAGAGTCATCAAGATGGAGAGTTCAGAGGAAAAAGAAAAGCAGAGATTTCCATTTTCTGGTGAAAATAAACTGAGGAAAAACCGGAAATATCTGATTTCTGGTGAAAAGCAAAAACATTCATGAGACAATAGTTGTGGAAACGAGAGAAGCAATACAGTTTGTCAAGGGCCATACGAGTCAGTGTTAATCGAGATCCTAAACTTTAGAGATGGGTGGTTTATTTCAGCCGTATACAAACATGTCCGACAAGTCACTTGTATTTAATGTCTGCATCGGTGTGTTGACTTCATTTTTTTATTTCCTTTTTATTCTTTTTTCATTACAAACAAGGCATATTGCACTTGGCCTAAAGGACTCCTATTTGTGATCATATCTGCTAGGACACTATGTAGGGAGTTGAGTAGCTAGATGTCTGTTTGCATTATATTTAAATTTCAGCGTTAGTATAATCATGAAAAGCAAAAGACCGAAAAGAAATTCCAAAGTCTAGCAGTCTGTGGGAAGAAATTATTAGAGTAGAAGGCTTTCTGGCATTTTGGGATCTCTAGAATGAAGGAGGGGGATTTTGCTATTTATCAATTTCAGTTCATGGGGCACAAGTTCGTCAAAGCACATTCCATCAAAATACAGGAACAAGGATGCAACATTGTGGTGTTGACACAAATTGTGAACAGTGATTTTGCATTCAGACAACCACTAACAGTAGAATCAGAATAAGATGATGGAGATGAAGAAGAAAACATAACAGCATCATCAGTGTTCAATTCCCTGAACTCCAAACAGACTAAACAAAAGGTAGACCTTTTAAAAGCTGTATAGGGAAGGAAGGCGTTACAAAACTGGCTGACAAAAAAGTCTACCCCTAAATAATAATAATGATGATATATATATATAATAAAATCTAGCATCGGCTGAAATGAATGGCTCTTGTCTTGGGGAGGCTTCATGTTTTGACAAGCTTCTAGGCTTGACCTTTACTCCTGACCTGAAATGGAACAGGTATATCAAATCCATTGTCAAGGTCGCTGGAAAAATGGTGGGATCCTTCTACGGCTCCAGTAGATATCTCACTCCTGATGCAATTCTCTACCTATATAAAAGCCAGGTACGGCCAACGATGGAGAACTGTTCTAGACACACATCTGGGCAGGAGCTGCTAGAAGCAGCTTATCCTGCCTTGACAGAGTTCAAAATAGACTTCGTAGCTTAGTGGGTGATGCCCTTTTCTCTTCCCTGCAACCTCTTTCCCACAGAAGAGACGTTGTAAGCCTGTCTCTGCTTTATCGTTATTTTCATGGCAAGTGCTCAGCTGAGCTTCAATCTATGGTCCCCCTTCGCCAAACTTTCACAAGAAACACTCATCTAGCAGAAAACACTATCAATAATTTCCCCCACTCTTTATCTGTGCCTAAACCTAAACGTAGATTCCATGAACAAAGCTTCTTTCTTAGAACTGCACACCTATGGAACTGTCTTCTGATTGCCTGCTTTCCAGCTGACTACAATATGGTTGTCTTCAAGTCCAATGTAAACAAGTTCTTGATGAACCAATTCCCTAAGTAATCCAATTTACAAAATTCCCACTACTTATGTTTACTATGCTATAATCACATTGACTAATGTATACCTATTAACCCGTATCCTCGAGTGGCCTCCGGGCCTTGGTATGTGGTGATTCCTGTGTAAAACATAAAACAACTAAATATTACTGGTAAAATACTGTAACAATAATTTAATAATAAGAAACATAAATACTGAGCCATTTTTCAGCAACAATTTAAAAGCCTCTGTTAGTCTATTCTACTGTCATCCTACTACTTCCAGCTCCGGACATAAACACACCTCCATTGAGTGGATGTACATATATTTTTAAATGTTTTTCTTCTTCTACCTCCAAAATTCAAAAAACATGTGAGGATTTATGAGGAAAGTAATAAAACTTTGACTGGATGTTTACTCGTATGTAAACGTGTCACTACGCATAAGCTCCACACACCCATCCCATCCAGAAGAGAAAATAATACAAATTAATTAGCCAATGGGAGCGGGGCATGCTAAAAATAAGATTTAATAACCAACGTGTCTGTGGGAGCCGGCAAGGAGAAATATAAACCCAGGATTTTTGTAAGCAAAGAAAGAGAAGGAAACAAGAGACTAAAGACAGGACACAGGTGCAGTCAAGCGAGACGTTATCCTGCTTTTGCTTTCACAGTAAAAGCTAAAAACACTCCTCTCTGTTATCGCTAAAAAGAAACAAGGAATAAGTACTCTTTATGAACATTCTCCTTTTTTCCCCTCTGTTTATTTCAACATCTTACTTTGTATTATTTTCAAAGGTAACGACAAATGAACATGACCCTTTTTGAACACGCACATTCAATCTAGTGTTTTATTGCTGATAAAAGTTATTCAAAACCTTAAATGTTCATTGTTTGTCTCGTGTTAAATGGAGTTTCTATTTCATGCTTTTTTATGTTGTGATACACGAAACAAGCTATAAACATAATACCACAATATCATCCTGATGCAACACATTACGTTTGTAAATAATTTTTAATTGAAAATCATTGAAATCTTTGAATATTATCATTATTCTTTTTTATCTTGTCTTATATCGAACAGCGTTTTTTCTATAATATTGCATTGTTATAACCCTCCAGCACAAGTCTTTACACACTACATACAATGCTTCAAGCAAACTATAAAATCTTCCTCAAAACACATATATTTGGGATAAGGCAATTGGTAACGGCTGCGGATACAATTCTAAAAGTGTTTAGAGGGCTATTTTCATTAAGAAACATCAGCTGGTTATGTACAAAAAAAATTATTTTTATGTAGAAGTTGTTCCTTAACATGCTCGTATCTAGTGCGTGATCACTTTTCCATGTAAATTTAACTTAAAATGAGCACCCACTTTCTGGTCACCTGAGAGGGGGAGCATTTTTGGGAGTGTTTATTAGCTAAAAGGTTTTTTCGATATTTTTTTGTTTTCATCTTTCAATAAAGACACGAGGAAATTAAAAAATAAAGAAAAATCGGTATTGTTTTACTTTAAGGCTCGTCTCACATTCGTATAGAAAAAAAAGTTTTTGGTAGTTTTCAGTCTGTGCTTTAAAAGAATATGGTAACCGTTTCCATCGCAAATTTACCGTTTGTATGGTATTAACCCCTTAACTCTGGGATTACTTTCCATTTCACAGCCCAGCCTTCGTTTATGCTACGCACGAGCATAAAAAAGGCTGTTAAATGTGCACTCGCATACCAAACTGCCTTGTCACAGTATAGTATTGGCGAAAAATTAACATTAGATGAAAAACAAATAGTTTTCCAAATATTAAACCATGTAATTCTATATGTTATCACGGCTGGCTATTTTGTACGCCGAAGCGCGCGCATAGGTTTATCAATGTGTTAGGAAGCTTTTCTCGTTTAGGCATCGATTGGTCCTGACATGTACTTAATATCACCGAAATTCATACTAGTTAACATAATCTTTACTTGCTGGCGTAGGGTCCCAACATATGACAAAAGAAAGAATATGCAACATTATCATTTGGCTTGAAGAGATGTTGAGCAAAAACTAATCAACGTACTGCAAAATCGTTTTTATTGTACAAACACTGAGGTAAAAAAATTATGACAGACATACAAGAAGCAGCAAAGAAATCTGGGTGTAAGTGCACTCTAACTTGCCAGAAGTATTTTGTTTTTTTTCATTTTCCGAAGAGTGATAACAATGAAAAAAGAAGACAACCCAAAATTAATGCTTCTTTTTTTCTAACGAAACTTTTCTGGTAATTCAAAACAAGTTCAATAAAAAAACGGAGTAACATTTATTGAATTAATTTAAACTAGCAGGACCTGTGGAAATTCCACAGGAGACTCATTTATATGTAATATATTGATATTGGCATTCTGTAGATGTTCAGCGAAAATGGAGATGCTCTGATATTATTGTAGCTTTTTTGTTAAAACTGCAAAAATATTTGTCTAAGCTAGCAGGGACGCCCGGCGTAGCTCTGTCGTAAAGTATGTTTAAATATGATATTTTAATTCTTGTAGATTTAGTATATATTATTATAGAGTTATTGTTCTAGCGATTTTTATATATTATAAAGTTTCGATTTCAAAAATAAAAAAATATATCCACATGACTTGGGTGCATTAGCTTGAATCGAAAATAATATATGTGTGTGTGTGTATGTGTGTATATTTATATGTATATTCCTTGAGTTTCTTCAGCTATAATCAAAACCAAAACTTATGAAGAATTCTTGATAAAATTATTTCTAAAAAAATAGATTACTGGAGTGCCATCAGCTATAATTGAAACTGAAATCAAAACTTATGAAGAATTCTTGGTAAAATTATTTTTAAAAATTAAATTACTTGAGTGCCATCAGTTATAACCGAAACCAAAACTTATGAAGAATTCGTGGTAAAAATATTTATTACAAGAAATGGAAGTCCATAACAATTAACGACAGTCACTCGGATGTAAGCATAACACACAAAATAAATAACACACACGCTATCCTATTGATATAGAGATTGTAAAAAAAAAAAAAAAAAAAAAAAATGTAAATGCAACATTCAAATGAGAATCTTTTTTAATATATTTCTTTAATTAAATAAAAGTTAACATCTATTTTTGGTGATTTAAAAAGAAAAATTCAACAACAATACTTCAAAATAAATTATTTTTTAAATTTACAAATAAAATATTACGTTTTATATTTCAAAAATTATTTTCACAATAAATAAAATAACATTCAGTTTAGAATATGATGAAATGGACTGAATGTATTTTTTATAACTTTTTCTTTTTTTAATATAAATTTTTTAATTAAATTAAATAAAAATTTTTAAATTGTAACAATCCATTTAGAATATTTAGAAGAAAAAAAAAGCATTCATTTTGGATTATCTTCCCTTTTCTATAGTATCACTCTTCCGAAAATGAAAACAAGAATTACTTCTGACGAGTAAAAATGAACTTGTGCCGAAAGTTGTTCATTATGCACACACACACACACACACACACACACACACACGCATATTGTTTAACTCTTATGATATCTCTGCATACAATTCAACTATGTTGTACGATTGAAAAAAAAAAAACCTTTGAAATATTTATTTTTTGTAAAATAAATTACCATGGACATCCGAATATAAATGATCAATTTCGCTGATAGATAAACTCTGCATAAATATTCACGTAGCAGAAAAGAATCGTTATTATTTGTGTTAATATTTTTCTTTGCATGTGTCAAGCGCAGTTATCACCCTTTGACCATAAGTTCACGATGTAAAATATTTCTACTGCTTTTAAATAAAATTAGATCCACTGCCATCTTTATTGATTTCTACAATTGATTCTCAGTAATAATATTTCTCTTGAAATTTCCTAAAAAGAACTGGTTATTTCTAATCAAGAACTTTCATTTTCCCACTTCATTTCATTTTATTACCTCAGTCGCAGGAAGAGGCTTTCAATTAAAAAGAAACTTTGTCTTCTCCGTTCACTTAATTAGGATTTAAAAAAATAAAAAATAAATTGTGTATTAAATTTATTCAACGACTCAGTCATATTTGTTTGATTGTTCAACACCATTTTACACTTTTATTTTTTGACACCCGTTAGACCCTCAACATATTTTTTGTTTTTGTTATTTGTTTTTCATTTATTTTTATTTTTTATTTGTTTTTCATTTTGTTTTTGTTTTTTTATTTGCATTTCGTTTATTTTTTGTTTTTTATATTTTTTCATTTATTTTTTTATTTTTTTTCATTTATTTTTTGTTTTATTTTTTTCATTTATTTTTTTTTCATTTATTTTTTTCCATTTTTTCATTTATTTTTTGTTTTCTTCATTTATTTTTATTTTTTTTCATTTATTTATTTTTCATTTATTTTTTGTTTTTTATTTTTTCATTTATTTTTATTTTTATTTTTTTCATTTATTTTTTGTTTTTAGTTTGTTTTTCATTTTGTTTTGTTTTTTATTTGTTTTTAATTTATTTTTTTTTTAATTTGTTTTTCATTTCTTTTTCTTTTTGTTATTTGTTTTTCATTTAGTTTTTGTTCCTTTTAGTAATATACAAAGAATCGGATGTTCAGCCTGGGATGCAGTTCTGCAGGTTGGTATTGCCATACCCCCTACATGCAGTGCCTGGTATTTCCAAATTGTTACTCATCTGATTCTAACCAGATTCTACGTTGCTTAACTTTGGTGATTTAACAAGAACTGATGCGTTATCGTGCTTATATTGTATGTCGAAATGTAAATGACTCGTGAGACATATTCATCTGCACTGTGAGAGTAACAAAATTTTTTAGATGAGGATTGATAATTCAGATGTTTCAGACTACTATTTGCATCTTGGATATTATTCCCACAATGTACAATGTAACGTTGCAGGAACAAACAAACAAAGAAAAAAAATAAATAAAATCCGGGTCGACATTTTTTCTTTTTTAACACAAGTTTTTATTACCATAATTTTCCCATTTCAACACAACATAAAAGTTGTCACATCTGGGCTGGTGCATCTGCTACTTGTATCTCACTCCTTGACAGGGTTCAAAAGAGAGTCGCCAACCTGATAGGTCCTGAACCGTCATCTAAGCTTCAGCCTCTGTCCCATCGACAAAATGTTGCATCCATCTGTCTGTTCTACAAGTAGTTTAATGATGAATGCTCTGACGAACTACAAGCACTTGTACCCCTTCTGATACTTTCCCCGCACGCTCGTATGCACTTTGTTATACACTGTAACAGACCAAAGTACTAAATAATAATCAGTTCTATGTGATAGTCATCGGGAGGTTGAAGGTTCAATTCTCAACAATATTAAGAATAAAATTATAAATCATTGTGGCTGACGGAATGGGAAGAATCTACCACTGCAAATTAAATAAGAAAATAGAAAGATGACATTGGGTTTACTTTAGACAGCCTCATAACTCTTGATTCCCTTATTTTGTCCTTTAGGCCTCACATTCAAAGAGCGATGTTTCTGACAAAGAGGGAAGAATTGCTGTTTTCTGGGTCAGAATCTATTTCATCTAACACTTATCGTTAACAAGTTTTTGAGCTCTTTACCTAAAGTGGCTTCATGCTTTGTCTGAAGTGATTTCCACGAAAAGAAAATTAAAAACTAAAAAATGACATTTGAAATTTTGTAGATTCCCTGAGTTTGATCATATACATCTGAAGAAGGTCAGAGGTCATATCGGCTGAAATGTTGCGTGAATACAATCCAAATTGTGAGAACAATATTTTAAATAATGAAAATTACGCATATTTTTATTATTGCTGATCGATTGCCTCAAATTGTGACATTTTTCAAATTAATTTAAACCGGAATTAGATTTTTCAAATTAATTTAAACCAGAATTAGATTTTTCAAATTAATTTAAACCAGAATTAGATTTTTCAAATTAATTTAAACCAGAATTAGATTTTTCAAATTAATTTAAACCAGAATTAGATTTTTCAAATTAATTTAAACCAGAATTAGAATTTTCAAATTAATTTAAACCGGAATTAGATTTTTCAAATTAATTTAAACCGGAATTAGATTTTTCAAATTAATTTAAACCGGAATTAGATTTTTCAAATTAATTTAAACCGGAATTAGATTTTTCAAATTAATTTAAACCGGAATTAGATTTTTCAAATTAATTTAAACCAGAATTAGATTTTTCAAATTAATTTAAACCAGAATTAGATTTTTCAAATTAATTTAAACCGGAATTAGATTTTTCAAATTAATTTAAACCAGAATTAGATTTTTCAAATTAATTTAAACCAGAATTAGATTTTTCACCTAAAATTATCTTTTGCTTTCCATTTTTTTTTTCTTTACAAATATGTGCTTTACTTATCTGCAAAGTTGTCTCAGTTACCTCCGTGATGAGAGGATCATGCCTCTAGTTGTTTGTTATTGTACAGCACATCAACCCTTTTTGGGCAAGTACAAATTCTTTGAACCAATTATTTGAATATAACTTCTTTGAACCAATTTAATTCAATACAAATTCTTTGAACCAATTATTTGAATATAAATTCTTTGAACCAATTTAATTCAATACAAATTCTTTGAACCAATTATTTGAATATAAATTCTTTGAACCAATTTAATTCAATACAAATTCTTTGAACCAATTATTTGAATATAAATTCTTTGAACCAATTTAATTCAATACAAATTCTTTGAACCAATTTAATTCAATACAAATTCTTTGAACCAATTTAATTCAATACAAATTCTTTGAACCAATTATTTTAATACAAATTCTTTGAACCAATTATTTCAATACAAATTCTTTGAACCAATTTAATTCAATACAAATTCTTTGAACCAATTATTTGAATATAAATTCTTTGAACCAATTTAATTCAATACAAATTCTTTGAACCAATTTAATTCAATACAAATTCTTTGAACCAATTTAATTCAATACAAATTCTTTGAACCAATTTAATTCAATACAAATTCTTTGAACCAATTTAATTCAATACAAATTCTTTGAACCAATTATTTTAATACAAATTCTTTGAACCAATTATTTCAATACAAATTCTTTGAACCAATTATTTCAATACAAATTCTTTGAACCAATTATTTCAATACAAATTCTTTGAACCAATTATTTCAATACAAATTCTTTGAACCAATTATTTCAATACAAATTCTTTGAACATAACTCAATTCCAGGTCTACAATATATTTTAGCAATTTCTACGAAACATGAAAATGATCTTTTGCATAAATATGTAAAGTGTAAAATTAAATAAAAAAATTTCATTGTTGTTCATAAGACATTGTGTATTGATTTTTTTTGGAAAATAAAAATAAATTCTTGATATGATATGACTGGAATTTAATTTTGTGATGGTCGTCTTAAGATAAATTAATAAAACTTCTTTTAATTTATACTTTTTTTCTCTTTTTACAATGAGGTCACCTTATGGATTCATTTATCAAGGCCCGAAGGCCACTAGAGGATAAGAGTTAATGAATATAAGGTTGTTGTGGAGTAATTATTAATGCTGTAGAGTGCGTAGAATTTGGATTATTTAAGAAGACGGTTCAACAAGAACTTGTTTACATTGGACTTGAAGGCTACCATATTGTAATCGGTTGGGAAGCAGACCAGTGGAGCAGTGTTCCACAGATGGGCAGTCCTAGGAAAAAATCTTTGTACATGGAATCTGCGTTTAGATTTAGACACAGATAGAGAGTGGGGAAAATTGTCGATAGTGGTTGTAGAGAAGAGAAACAGGCATACACTACAAAATTGCTTTATGATAATTGAAAGCATGTCCCAATATTTTGGTGGACCATTAAAATTTTGGTAACCATTCAAATTTTGGTGGACCATTAAAATTTTAGTGACCATTAAAATTTTGGTAACCATATTCTAGATACTTTAAATTCTTGATGTCTAGACATTCTAGCAATTCTAAAATGTTCATTTACTTTTAAATTTTGCAATTAAGATTTGTTTCTAGTTAAAATATTTCAATATTTTTAAAGTTAAATCAAAAGAAAGAATTTTTTTTTAAATTTTCAAACAGTTTTTGTTGAAAATTTTATTACATTGGTGAACAAAATAATTTTCAACAAGTAAAAATTTTAAATTGTCTTAATTTTCTGAAACGGCACCTCCAAAATCTAAAGTCATCGTTAAAATTTCAAATCACATGATACAAGCGCAATCGAAGAAAAGAATTCAATTTTGAGAAGAAAATCTGAAATTAAAAATCTTACCCAATTCGATGGATTATCATTTGGAATCCAATTTAACTCCGGGATAGGTCGATACAATTGTTCAAAATCCAATTCTCGATAACCTGAAACATAGTTGATATTTTAAGATAGGCATGCTTATATATATTTCATTAAGTTATATTGTATAAAAATTGTTATATCAAAATAAATAGTATAAAAAAATGCAGACTCTTGTGTAAGCAACAGGTACAGCTTTAAAATATAAAAATATTGTTTTTTTTTAGTGCAATGGCCATCATCGTTTTATGACGTCATAGTTAGGACCTTTGTGGTGATCAGATTTTTGGAAACTTTTCATATGTTATTTAGCACATATCATCATCATCAAGTGGTGTCCTGCCTGGCACAAGCATTAACTGCTATAGTTCTCTCTCTCTCTCTCTCTCTCTCTCTCTCTCTCTTTCTCTCTCTCTCTCTCTCTTTCTGCATTCATGAATTCATTGTTGCTCATCATTTTTGATGTTGGCCAGGTGTTCAGACTGTCAACGTATGTTTCCCGCTGTCGTCCTTCGTTTCTTATACTCATGATCTTTCCTGTCAAGCAAATTCCGTTTTTTTCTGTAGACATGGCCCACATATAATAATAATAAAAAAAATATAAAACGCATTCTTGGAATTTGTTCTGCATCAAACAGTATTTCAACTGGACTCTTAGGTGTGCCGTTCAGTTTTGAAACAGTTTGTGACAGGAACAGTTGTGTATTGGCTTTGTGATGGTTGAAGACAGTTTTGAGTTAGAGTTGAAGGCAGATTGTGTCTTGAACAAGATCGAGAGTGTTTTTGGAGATTGAAATGAGCTGATATCAACTAAGGAACAGAATCTAATTGATATTATGCAAATGTGCTGGAGTTTGTGTTTTTTGTGTTTTGTTTTATTGCTTTATACGTATGAACCCGCCCCCTCAAGCAGCTGCCACTGTAAGATGATGACAGGGTTAGGGTTAGGGTTTGAAAGAAGAGAAAATGAAAGAGAAGAAGACCATGAAAACAACATTAGGGTCGGCGATGTTGTCGAGCAGGGTAACACATGGTATCACACGTTGAGGTTGGCGATGTTGTTGTAGTGAAACAAGATGAGATTTAGAAACAACGATCAAAATGTTATTCTTTTCTATTCATAAAATATTATTATCTTCCATCCCTAACAAAGGTTATTATATCTATTCATAACAAAGGTTATTATTTTCATTCAGCAAAAAGATTATATTTTATTCATAAAAAGGTTATTATTATTATTTTCCATTCATAAAAAAGGTAATATTTTCTATTCATAAAAAGGTGATTTTTTTCTATTCATAAAAAGATGATTTTTTTCTATTCATAAAAAGGTTATTTTTTATTCATAAAAAGATTAATTTTTATTCATAAAAAGATTAATTTTCATTCAAAAAATGGTTATTTTTTATTTATAAAGAGGTTATTTTTCTATTCATAAAAAGGTTATTTTTCATAAAAATTATTTTTATTCATAAAATTATTTTTTAGGAATAAAAAATTATTTTTTATGTATAAAAAATGAGTTTTTAGGAATAAAAATTATTTTTTATTCATAAAAAATGATTTTTTATTCATAAAAATTATTTTTTATTCATAAAAAATTATTTTTTATTCATAAAAAATTATTTTTTGTTTATAAAAAATATTTTTTATTCATAAAAATTATTTTTTATTCATAAAAATTATTTTTTATTCATAAAAAATTATTTTTTATTCATAAAAAATTATTTTTTGTTTATACAAAATATTTTTTATTCATAAAAATTATTTTTTATTCATAAAATTTATTTTTTATTCATAAAAAAATTTTTTTTATTCATAAAAATTATTTTTTATTCATAAAAAAATTAATTTTGATCACAAATTATTATTTTATTGCGTAGATAGCGAAAACTGCAAATATTACAACAATACATTTCACTTATGAATTAAATGTATAGATTGTAAATGTTCAGATGTCAAAGCTGATTCAATTGTTCATTTCCTCAGATGACCCGTTGACCTTGAAGAAGGCATTTGATGACAACAGAGGTACGATGCCTAAGGCATCGATCAGAATAGCCTGAGTTTAAAAATCCAAGTTTGCAAAGAGATTGAGTTCAGGATTTTTTTTTTATAATGTGTTAGGTGAATGGAAGTTAGTTGTGCCACATAAGTATTAGCGATGGTTATAAGTACTATGCAACTAAGGGCAACAACTCATCATATGGTTATTACTAAACTGGAAGTTGCTAGCAGATTATGTCTGGATGTGCAAGCTTCTGCTAATACCAGAGTTTCGCTAACCCATTTCCTACATTGTTGAGAAGGGTAGAATGTGCTATCACGCATGCACTATAAAGATAATATTGCATGACTATAAGTGAAAATGAGAGAAGGCGGGAGAAGACTCGTGAGTATAGAAGATTGTGAAGATTCAAAAAATAGAACTGGAAAACTCTATAACACAGAAAACTGGTTACCCCTTATAAATCTGGTCCACAGAACATAAAGGCTGATCACTGTAGCAAGGCAAATAAGATAGAGAGCAGCAAAATAAAGTACAAAAAAATAAGGAAAGAAAAGTGGGAAGAGAAACAGCTACATGAACGATTCATAAGAATGACAAGAAAAGAGACATGCAGGAAATGGCTACAAAAAGAACATTGGAATAGAGAAACAGAATCACCACTGCCAGTTGTGTTATATAACAGAGCCCTACGCAGACAGACTGTTTAGCTAGTACATTAACGAACGAATGTGGACATCTGGGTGCTGGACCCAACTTGTGAGAATGAGAGTTGGCAAGATTTGTGAAGAAATGACGTTTGAGGAGTGAGATTTGAGAGTTAGACGATCAGTCTTGATAAAGTGAAGAGGGCAGGCTGGAGTTGGTTCTGGGGAGTGAGGAAATGCCCATTGCAGTTGAAATCTAGCTGAAATTTAAGACCTCCCCTTAAGATGAGGAATTAGGGAGAAATTGGCAATGCATTTCAGAGTGGATACGTGAAACAAAAATAAAGCTCAACAATATCCAAAAAACCCAGAAGGCTCGCATCCATTTATTACTGTTAGAAAAGTTTTCATTTGCAGAGAACGAGGAATAGTGGGGCTGATGCAACTCAACGCGTGCGGCCACAATGAAAGAAGACACAAAAATGTATGTTGCAGAATATCTGATTGTACTGAATGCATTTTGGTATGTTGCATAGGCGGATGAAACAGCATTCGGTCCACATACTGTAGAACCTCTTTCTCACGTAAAAAGATTGTTGTAAAACCCAAAATGGTTGATGTACCGTAACTTGAGCCAAAGTAAATGAGTAACAAAATTGTGAACGAAATATATGAGAACAAACAGAAGTTATAAACATTTAAGAACGCAAGTAAACATTTAAAAACGAAGTAAACATTTAAGAACGAAGTAAACATTTTTAATGATATTATAACCATTAAGCCATGAACACAAAGTCTATTTAATAGTTGCACAGGACAATATGATTTGAACTCACTACATGAAAGCTAAAATAGACAAAACTTTGAAAAAAAATAAGAATGTGAGAAATTGGAATCAGGGTAAGACCATGATTGTTCATAGTATTAGAAATCTGAGGAGACGTATTGTCACTCAGATTCTTAGAAACACCACTGGTCAGTAAGTAATCATATAATGGCTTGCATGAAAACTCAGTTTGTAAATAATAATAATAAATTGAGACTACAAAAGTTAACCCCCCCCCTGCAACAAAAATGGTATTGGCAACAAAGACTGGCACCGCATCAAATAGTCATGAAGGGTGAAGGAAGATGAAAAGACCAAAGAGAAAAAGCACTAACCAAACCTCCATTAAAATGGGAAGAGGACTAAAATCTGGGGAAGGCTTGTTGCCACTCAAATTCCAGTGATGACCAATGGTGATTGCAGGTGGCTATTTCGATAAGGCATAGACATTTGCAAAAGTTATCGAAAGAGATGGAGAGTACTGGATATCTGGAGAGACTTGTTGTCACCCAGACTCCAGAGAACACTACTAGTTTTTGTTAGTGAGTAATCTCTGATGATGGCCTGTGTGAAAACTCCTAGAGAGTATGAATAATAAAAATACATAATGTGATGCCACCAGCCTCGACCGATACTACACAAAATAGTTGTGAAGGGTCAAGAAGGATGGAAAGACCAAGGAGAGAGAACACTAACCAGACTTCCACTAGAAGGATGTGGACTTTCAGGAGGCTAGATGCTACCTAAGTCCCAGAGAGGACAAATGGTAGTTGCCAGTGAGAAATTGGTAGTAAGTAGCTGTTGCAATAATGCAAAAACATTTGATAACTGGTGGAGAGTACCGGAAATCTGAGCAGTCTTGTTCTCACTCAGATTCTTGCGAACACAACCGGAGAGTAATCAATGCTGATGAGATGATGAGAACTCCTAGGGAGTAAATGATAACAATGCTAAAACTATGTAGATAATGACCAATGATATGTAGGAAAAAGTCTACAACATCATTCACTCAATAAAATGCAGTAACACCGATGTTGATAACATAAAAATGACTATAGGAGTAAATGATAAACGACGGTAATGAATTGCAGGCTTTTGGAACTCCCTCCCTGCTGACTGTTTTCTCATAGCCTTGTTTATTTTCAAACCTAAGCGTCTCTTGTGTTTGCAATAATCATCATTCATTCTTGTTGGCTCCTTACATCAAGTGACTTCACGTCTTGTCTGGAGCGATTTCCATAAAAAAAAAGACAAAATAGCATCATCTAGATTTTTGTTCTAATTTAACAGGGATACTGGAATATTGAAGAGAGCAACTGTTATTCATATTCCAGAGAAAACATCTGGTCATTATCAGCGAGAAACAATTGGAATTGGTTGATGTGAGAACTCCAAGTGAGTAATAAGTTGTTGAAATTCGATGTTTCAATAAAAACCGATGATTTCATGCAGTGTAAATTGTTAATTCAACAGCGAACGATATGAATAGCAATTGCTAATCTAAAAAAAAAAATGACTATAATAAAATGTTGTTGTGAATGATCAGTAGAGATATTCGCTGGTAATTGTCACCTACACATCAAAGGTTACCATGGGTTACCGACTGTTACCAAGGCATCGGTATTAACAGTCGCAATATGTGTCTGCTTATTTATCAGATCAAATCTGACTCCAAAATATGAGTTACCATACAGCAGGGTAGTCGCAGAGTTGAAGAATTCTTGATGTTATTTTGTGAATCCTGAATATTCATTTTTTTTTTCATGTACAATTTAAATATATTCATGTTTTTTTGTTTTTAATTTTCACCTCAAACAAAGCATATTACAACTTCGAATATAAAGAGCTACTATTTGGGATCATGTCTAACAGGGGACTGTGGGGAGTTGAGCAGAAAGATATCCGTTTGCATCACATTTAAACTTATGCAGGTTAATACAGTCATGAAAGCAGAAAACAGGGAGGGAATTCCAAAGTCTAGCAGTCTGAGAGAAGAAACTCTCAGAAGGCATCTAGAAACCTCAATGGTGAGGGGGTGGGATTTTGCCACTCATCAGGTAAATCGGGGGTATTTATGTTAAAGAGGCACTGGTGCTAGTACCAGATGAGTGACCATTTGGGAATACTAGGTGCTGTATGTATTCAGGTAAGCAGGTATATATAATGCCCCAAGGAAATAAACGCCACTGCCTTGCATAGTTCCAGGTCACCCTTGAGCAAAGTGTACTATCCCTCTGATGATTTGGAGGGTTACAATATAGGGGATAAATGGAGTTCCACAAATGTGGTGAAGGCAATACATCTAGAAAGGGGGTGGGGCTCTATTGCAAAAAAAAAAAAAAAACAAACAAAAAAAAAACAGATAAAGAGAGCCGGTGGCCCTGCAAGGTAATCTTCTAGTCATGAGCCACCATGAAAGTAGTAAGGTTTAGAAAACTGTCCTAAATCAGAAATAACAGTTGGAAATAAGTCATATGTCATCCACTTTGACTATGCAACTCCTGCAGCTACGTACCTTGAAAACGGAGCTATCAAACTTGACATAGGGATATGGGAAAGGAGAAAGAAGCAACCTTAGTAGAAGTTATTGTACCTAATAATGCTGGGTTAACAGATCTGAGAGGAAAATATAACAAAATACCAAGGTTTTATGTGCGACATGAAAAGAAATTGGAATTTTAGGAAGATCTCTATCATTCCAATAGTTATAAGGACAACTGGACTCATGAAAAAGAATTTTCAAGAACTACCCGGCACATATACTCGGTGAACCAAGTGCAAGAGAGATTCAAACAATTGCACTGAAAGGGACAGCTAGAATTTTAAAAAGATCTCTCGGTTGAAATGCATGAGATAGCGGATGAATGTCCCCATTCCCAGTTAGAACAAAAGGATAAAAAGAAAAAAAAAAGAGTCTAGCCAGTAATATCAAAATATAATAAACCAAATCAATCAATTTTGAATGAATATCTAGTAAATTTGTGAGGGAAAATTTCCAGAAAATATTTACTTTCTGGAAATTTTTTTGTGCATGTGAAAATAATCCAGAAATGCTATTTCATTTAAGTTTATTTCAGTGATAATCACTATGGGGTGGGGGTGAAGTGGAATACGATAATGGCAATTTCGAATCTATCAAAATAATCTGCAATTTTATCTTCAAACTGAAAAAGGACATCATCATCATCATCATAAGCAGCAGGAAGGTGACAATGGTGAAGTGACTAACAACACCGGCTGATAAGCTTGGTGTGCCAAGTTCGAATCCAGGTTATGTATTATCTTATTTTTTTATTGTAATAAATATTATTTTTGTATATAAAAATAAAGAAATATAAAGAAAAGCCAAAACTTTAGGATTTTTATTGCGTTAATTGACAACAATAATATAGAGAGGTTTGTTTATTTTCTTCTCTGAAGCTAAAGCCATAAAGAAGGATTTTGAGTGTCGTTTATCTTGGTGTCTGTGCCTAGCGGGAGAAAAGGAAACTGTAAACTTTTTTTTATTAAAGTTTTACCATGTCGTCGACATAAATAATAGTACGAAATGTTGCTTGCTAACCATCCTTTGCTTACAACGTCACCCGTTAATTCTGTTTCTCTCTTTTTTTTCTCCGTTCTTTTTGTTTATTTATTTAATTGCGTCTTTTATTTTACTGTTTCGCCACAGTAAGAATTGTTTGTAATAATGTAAACTTTTTGGGAAAAACATTAAATGAAAGAAAGAAGAAGGAGAAAAGGAGGAGGAAATCCAGAGAGAGAAAGAGGAAAATGCGGGGGGTGGGTGAAAAGCGAAACAGAGAGAACGAAAGAGTGAAAGAGAGGCAACATTGGAAGATTATTTGAGGGGGGGGGGTGAAAGCAAACGACTGCATGAATAATTTTTGGACATCAGTTTCATTAAATTATAAGAAATCTTCAAGTAAAGAATTATTCTGCATCAAAATCAACTAATATATATACCAGTGGTGAAAAAACCGGACTAGAGTGCTCAATGTGTAGCCAGAGCAGTATATAGGAAATTTATTACTGTGAGTCCAGAATGAGTTTACATATTGTTTCAGCTAGGGGGAAATCCTCAAAAAGGAGAGGAAAAATCCGACTAGCTTCCTCAGAATTCATAGATGGATATATATATATATATATATATATATATATATATATATATATATATATATATATACGTGGTAGAAAGATCTTATCCTGCCTTGACAGAGTTCAGAATAGACTTCGTAGCCTAGTGGGGGATGACCTTTTCTCTTTCCTTCAACCTCTTTCTCACAGAAGAGACTTTGCGAATCTCTGTTTTATCATTAATTTCATGGCAAGTGCTCGTCTGAGCTCCAATCTATGCCCCCCTCACCAAACATTCATGAGAAACATTTGTCTAGTTGAAAACACTATCAATAATTTCCCCCACTATTTATCCGTGCCTAAACCTAAACGTAGATTCCATGAACAAAGCTGCTTTCTTAGAACTGCATGCCTGTGGAACTCTCTTCCGTTTACCTGCTTTCCAGCTGACTACAATATGGTCACCTTCAAGTCCCATGTAAACAAGTTCTTGATGAGTCGTTCCCCTTAAGTAATCCAATTTACCAAATTAACACTACTAACGATTACTATGATATTGTCTTATTGACTACTGTTCACTCTTTTACGCTTATCCTCGAGTGGCCTCTGGGCCTTGATAAGTGGTGATTCCTTTGTAAAAATAAAAAAACGTATGATGTGACAGTAATACTCCATCCTTGGACGTACCTGGGTTTTATATAGGTAGAGAATTGCATCAGCAGGTAGATTTCTATTGGATCGATAGAAGAATCCCACCATTTTTCCAGAGACCTTGGTAACGGATTTGATGTACGTTCCATTTCAGATCAGGAATAAAGGTCTAGACAACACCAAGTAAAAGCAATATGTAATAACATCAGTGCATATCAAGAGGAGATGGGCAGTTTAAGAAAAACCCTCCACCGAAACAACTATCCAGAAAGCATGACATCAGCTCCAAGAAATCTGGACCAGACACAAAAGGACACCATTCAGAATCCCAACACAGTTTGTATACCATATATGAAGGGCTTGTCTGAAAAACTTCAACAAATATGTAATCCATATGACATCAGGACAGTATTCAGGAGTGATTCAACTCTCCGGAAACAGCTTGTGAGAGTCAAGTTCCCTACAGAAAAAATCATGACTAAGAACTGTGTATATGAAATCGCATGTAAATGTGGAAAACTATACAGAGGTGAAACATGTCGTCCATTGAAAGTACGGTTAGAAGAACATTGAAAAGCCGCAGTACAATATCTGGAAGGAAAAGGGAAACCATTATGAGACAAAGTAAAAATTATAGACAGAGAGGAACGGTGGAAAGTAAGTCGACTGAAAGAAGCAGCACATATGCTGGAGATTAACCAACTACTAAGTAGACCTAGTATAAAATTTAATACGATATGGGAACCAGTAATTATAAACAATAGATAATATATACAAGTAATAAGTAAAAACATTAATATATATACATAGATATATATATAGTAATAATTAGTAATAAATAGTGATATTTACGATTTGAAAATCACCCCTTCTCAGGTACATGCTATTATAAAAAACCTAGACACCTCAAAAGCGTGTGGACCAGATCTCATCACGGCTGTGCTATTAAAAAAATGCTCTGCTGAGGTTGCTCCAGTTCTGTCCAAACTTTATAATAAATGCCTTAATGAATCTTGTTTTCCCGACTGCTGGAAAACCGCCTCTGTGGTACCAGTCTTCAAGAATTCTGGTGAAAGAACTGACCCACTAAATTATCGCCCGATTAGCCTCCTCCCGCTTTTCGCCAAAATATTTGAGTCCTTAGTTAATCAAGCCCTAGTCCAACACTTAACAGCTGCTAAACTCCTGACTGACAAACAATATGGATTCAGGCAAGCCCGTTCAACAGCAGATATCTTAACTGTAGTTTCTGAACGTATATACCGTTCATTGGATAAAACAGGGGAGGGTAGAGCGGTGGCCCTCGATATATCTAAGGCTTTTGACAGGGTATGGCACGATGGTCTTCTAAGGAAAATTAGATCATATGGAATCACTGGAAGAATTCATAATGTAATTAAATCCTTCTTAAGTAATAGAAAAATCAAAGTTATCCTCGACGGTCGTACATCCAAACAATATGACATAAATGCGGGAGTACCTCAGGGGTCTATCCTTGGACCTCTATTATTCCTGATATTCATAAACGACCTCCCTGATAAAATTGTTTCAGAGATGGGTATATTTGCCGATGACACCACTTTCTATAACAGATATGAGGGGAAAACAAATGAACACATATCCAAGGAAATGGCAGAAACACTAGAGGATGACCTCCAATCCGTAGTGGAATGGGGACAAAAATGGTTGGTCACATTCAATGCTGCTAAGACTAAGCTTGTCTCCTTCAATAACTACAAGAAACCTTCTCTACCACCAATAGCAATGGCTAAGAACACATTACCTGAAAGTACTTCTTTTAAACTCCTCAGCCTAACGTTTACAGGGAATATGAACTGGAATAGATACATTGAGAGCATTGACAAGGCTGCTGCAAGGAAGGTTGGCTCCCTCTACCATGCTAGAAAACTACTTACGCCTGACAGTATCCTATACCTCTATAAGGCAACCATTCGCCCATGTATGGAGTACTGTTGTCACATCTGGGCTGGTGCATCTGCTTCTTGTCTCTCGCTCCTGGACAGGGTTCAAAAGAGAGTCGCCAACCTGATAAGTCCTGAACTGTCATCTAGGCTTCAGCCTTTGTCCCATCGACGAGATGTTGCATCCCTCTGCCTGTTCTACAAATATTTCAATGGTGAATGCTCTGACGAACTGCAAACACTTGTACCTCCCCGACGTAACTACCCCCGACAAACCCGACAAGCTACTAAGTCTCATCCCTTTACAGTAGAGATCCCTAGATGCAAGAAAGCCTTTTACTCCAATAGTTTCTTCCCCAGAACTGCGGGTCTTTGGAACTCCCTTCCGGGATTCTGCTTTCCCAACTGCAACGATATGCAGAAGTTCAAGTGTAATGTCAACAAACATCTTTCTACTCATCTCCCTTCATAATGACCCCGCTAATTAAGTCCCTGATAGTAGCCCCCTGCTTCAAAGTGGCACTGTGCCTTGTTTGGGGTGAAAATTGAATTAAAAAAAAAAAAAAAAAAAAAAAGTCTCGTAAAATTCAAACTAGAATTGTTTGCAAGGACCCGTAGTGCAGTGGTTAGAGTACTTGGAAAAATCAATTGTAAATATTGATATTCTCCTGAAGGTTGAAGGTTCAATCCTCAGAAAAATACATATGCGAATTACTTAGGACCTCTATCCAGTCATGGCTGACGGAACAAGAGCACACTACCTCTGCGAAGTAAATAAAGGGTTCCACTCGAAATTCTGTCTAAATTTCCAAATTCGACAGAAACATTCCCAAGTTCGACAAGATACACCTGAAGAAGGTCGGAGGTTATATCGGCCGAAAAGTTGTGAAAATCACACTCGACGAAAACAGTAGTCCAATGAATAATAATACATATAACCAATCCTCATCTCAAAAAAAAAAGAAACTTCTTTCGGCTAACACTTTTTAAAATAAATGTCGGCTATGAGGGGTAACATCGTTTAAAAAACGTGGTCAAAAAACCATAAATTACTAGCGAGGGTAGACAAAGACAGTTACTCATCCTCCCTATAGTCCAGACCTTGCTCCATGCGACTTTTGGTTATTCCCTAAGGAAAATCTTAGAGGCAATTGAGACACAGGAGAACTTCCATGGGGCTTTCTAGAAGTTGTTGGAACACACATGTAAGTAGTTCGTAGATTACTCAAAACGTCTGCAATCTGTAATCAACAATAATGGTTATGCTACAAAATACTAGATATTTTTTTTTAAATATGCTGTAAACCTTTGCGTTGCTAATTAATGAGTTTTCTTTTCACGTTGTGTTAAATTATTATTCATAATTTTTTTCTACTGTCTTTTTCTTAGTTTGAATCCATTGCAAATGAAGATTATTCGAAGTGGATTGAGTTTCATGTGTCTACTATAATTAAAAGTGCCGATACGAAAAAAGTTTGTAAACTTATTGAAGTTGCCTCATATCTATGGCAATAGATGAAACTTAGAGAACAACCTCCAATCTGTTGTGAATTGATGCTAACATACAAAGCTTCTTTCTTTTCACAAGAAACTTTTCAGCCACTGATTGCCTTGACTAATGATACACTACTTGAAAGTTCCTAGGCTTAACATTCACAGGCAACATGAATTGGAACAAATACATTGAAGACATTGCTAAGGTTGCTGCAAATAAGGTGGACTCTCTCTCTCTCTACCCTGCTAGAAAGTTACTCACACTTGAGAGTACCCTATATTCCTATAAAACCACCATTCATTCATGAATAGAGTATTATTGCTACATCTGGGCCAGTGCATCTACCGCTGATCTCTTCCTCTTAGACAGGATCTAAGAAAAAGTCTCCAACCTATATGTTCCACACTATCACCCAAGCTCTAATCCCTCTACCATCGCTGCAATGTTGCATCCCTGCACCTGTTTTACAAGTAATTTAATGGACGAACTCCGACGAACTTGAAGCACCTGTACACCATCGACATAAATATCCCGACTAACCTGGCAAACTGCAAAATCCCACTCCTTCACTGTTGAGATCCCTCCATGCCAGAAAACCTTCTATTCAAATAGTTTCTTCCCCCAAACTGCTAGATTTTGGAATCCCCCCCCCCAATTTCCTGATTGTATTGACATGCAGAAGTTCAATTGTAATGTAAACAGACATCTCGCTGCTCAACTCCCTACATAGTACCTCTGTAGATATGGTAGTCCCTTATATACAAGTAGCACTGTACCTTGTTTGGGGGTGAAATAATAAAAAAACCGGCTGTGAAGTAGAAATCTTATTCGTTATTTAATCTAAAGAAATGAATATTACATAGATTAAAATGTTCTTTTTTTTTTTTTTTGAATTGTGAATGGATATTGAGAAAAAGTCAATATTTTATGCTTAATAAAGTTGTTGTTGATTCTTTTATTATTTTTTATCTGAATTTCGCTCAGGAATATTTGCTAGTCAATCAGCACGAACGATTTCTTTTGCCCAATTGGCATGCCATTGCAGTGAATTAAGCCGTTTAATATATGGGCTTGCATATTTGCGTGCAGAGGGCACATATACTTTGGACACAACACCATTAAAATCTTCATCTGACAATGTGCACTGTTGTTATACATAAAGAAAAAAAAAATTAATTGAAAAGATAGCGTCAATACTTAACACGTATCAGCAAAGCAATCTTTTCTCCAATTGCAGAATATACGCAGAAGCTAAATTTGCATCTGTTCAATTAACAAAAATACACTGAATAAAGCTTGCGGCATTTGGACAAGAAAAGAAACATAGATAGAAAAAGAGAGGGAGGGGAGAGGGAGGAGGTTATGATTGTTGAAACAAACAAACAAACAAACAAACAAACAAACAAACAAAAACAAGAGCAAATACTCTTACAATGACGCGATTTAGTCTGCAATTTAACTTTTTATTCTAATGAGTCATTATTTATCAAGACCAAAACAACTTAATGGTAAAGGTTAATGAGATGGTTGAATTGTCACTTCAACGATGAAGAAGATTATGAGAGGATTAAAAACAATTTGCTTATGAAGACAGTTTATAACAAGCATTTATTGACATTTGATTTCAAGATGACTATGTTGCATGTTTATGAATTACGAACAAGAACACTTAGCGCATTGGATAAAGTACTTGGTAAAATTCAGTTGTAAGTTACACTCTTCTGGAGGTTGAAGGTTCAATTCTCAGTGCAGGCGACACTCAAAATGCAATAGTGAATTATTTAGGGCTTCTAGCCAGTCATGACTGATGGAACGAGGGCATGCTACCTCTGTGGATGAAATAAAGAGTTTTGTTCAAAATTTTGTACAGATTCTCATGTGCAACAGAAAGATTTCAGAGTTCGACAAGATACACCTGAAGAAAGTCGAAGGTTACATAGACTGAAATGTTATGAAAATAACACTAAATGAAAAGAGTAGTTTGAATAATACAAATAATAAAAATTATCTTGAAAACTCGGAAACAAAATAAATTAATTTGGAATTCAATTTCTGGAAGTCGTCCAACACATGCCAACATGTAAAACGGATATTAAACTGAATATGATGATGGACTTTGTGTTACACTTTTTTTCTGAATCTCTTTTCTAATCATTTTTTTTTCAATTCATTTCTTAAAATGTCTGCATAGAACATATAAAATGTCAGTAGAATATCAGATCAAATTCAATCAAATATTTTGCCATAATTTTGTCTTCTGTTCACATTCCCAAATATGGCAGTGGCGGTGAGGAATTACATAGTTTATAAAAACGGTAAAAATTTAGCAAGATTTTAGCCTTTTTAATTTTTCATTACCTCACCCAACATCTTTTGATCTGATCTGTGGCAGCATTTTTACTAGTTGAATGATGATGAATGCTACGAGAGGATTTACTAATAAGATAAAACTACAATTCCAAAAATTTACTTTTATTTGGAATTATTTTTTTTACTCTATCATTTTTCGTAATTCTTGGAACTTTAACTAATATTAACATATTGGTATATAAGTACATAGTCGTGTTTTTACCAAAATACAATTGAAATCCCATAAAAAATAGCTGAACTTTCCCATCCCCTTCCCCCAGCACTCTTGTAACAGTCCTAAACATTAATATTTATTTCCTCACAGCCTCTGATAATCAATAAGCCTCCAGGGAGTACTAATTTCAACCAAATTAAAGATAATTGCTTCCAGAAGGGACTTTGAAGATGTCTGTAGATGATTCCATTAAGTCTGAAAATTGTCAGACTTAATGGATTTATCTCTCAATATGAATAAAGCCAACCACTTTTCAACGTATCACTTGATTTCAAACCCAGCTGATTGATGCTGGACTTGGCTGTTGGGATCGATATCTTGTATGTTCCCACTGCCCAATGCATTCAGGCAACAAACATGGTTGCGCTTTCTCATCTACCGCTTTTTTGCCAGTGTGACAACCACTATACATATCTCTAGTGCCACCCATTCTGAGATATGTCAGCCTCCTATTTCGTTCCTTTTGGTTTAATTAATAACCTTTGTTAGGTTAATTAGTAACCTTAGTTAAATTAATTACGAAGTAAATAAAGAAAAAGTACCTTTGTTCTTTAAATAACTTCATGTCGGGGAAGGTATTGATGATGACAAAGAAACAAATGAATTAACACTTAACATTTTCTCAGCACACAGAGACGCACAAAGACACGTCTGTTTATTTATTTTTTTTTCATCTATACACGAAAAGGCAAAGACATGTTGTATTAAGTACTTTTTGTATAAAAATAGTCAATACAGAGGAGATAACTCAGAGTGCTTAAAATACACATCATCAGTAAACAGACAAAGGATGGCTACCCCAAGCCGCCCACATACCTGAAAACAAGGGACAAAGAGGGACAACTCCTCCAATATTCAAAAATCCACCAACCTTGATACCTCCAACATATCCAACACCTATAGTTGATTTGGAGAATTGTGAAACAGGTGGTCATTGATTCCACATAACGTCCTATGAACACCAATCGGAGACCCTCAACCTGTATTTGCTATAATGTAAACGGCTGCACAGAGACCTCATTCTTGTCTTTATTATCATAAATAGCAACTACAATGTACCTCGTGATCTCTTCTTCACATCAGCTCTGCAGAGAGGGCTTCATGGAAATCCAGAAAAGTTGAATTATCAGAAGATGTCTTTTTTGGTTTGGGGCACAGCTCCATAGAACAGGATGTTAGTATCCATGGTCAGCCTACAGATGACCAAACAGTTCAAGACAGCACTGGATGCATCATGACGGCTGATATTTGGATAAATATCCCCTTAGCAGGAATGATTGCTTTTTAATTTTTTGGCATAAAGCATTAACTGGAATTCAAATCTACTTTTCATAAAGTTTTTCACTCCAGAATTAAACTGTGGTTTTCATAGAACCCAGCAAAGGATGCGCTATAATATATAAATCGACTGTAGGTGTTGGATATGTTGGAGGTATCAATGTTTTTGTCTCATAAGAAGAAATACACCGTTTTCTGTCTGTAATTCTGTTTCATGAAACAGCATGCTGGAGGTGTCGATAACATCTCTCATGCCTAGGATTAAAGATACCCTGGACAAAACTTTCAGACGGTGTTAAAGTGTACAGATCTTCACATTTACATGGCCAGTTGTATTTTGCTTTTCTTTTTTTTTTTTTTTTTTTTTTTTTTGCTCATGAATTGATTTGATTTTCATTTCCGGTGTTATCCTTGTCGAATTTGAGATCTTTATTTCAAACTTGGGAGCTTGGACGAAATTAAGAACTGAAACGTTTATAAATCAAAAATATACATCTGAAGAAGGTCGGAAGGTTACAGCAGCCAAAACGTTCCAAATATAACAACCAAATTTAGAATAATGGTCCGAATAATTCAAATAATATTGAAAGCGTGTTTCGACCAAAAATGGTTGAGTTATAGAAATGATTGTGAATTTCTAAACGATTCCATAGGTGAAAATATTTTTGTGGGTGAGGAGAGGAGGTCAATCTGTAATATAAAGAAAAATCGATAAATTGGAAAAGTTTTACCTTTACCTGTGTCCTTCTCATCGTTTTTGGTTGTGTCTGTAAAATAAAAATCAAATAAATATAAAAATTAAAAATAATAAAGAATCAAAAAAATTAAAAATAAATATAATAAAAAATAATAAAAATTAAAAAATAAGGCGTTAGTTTTGTATTCAGAGAGGTAATATGGGGTATTCCTTTCGATAAATAAGTTTAACACTTTATGTCTATCATCCAAGACTTTTCAAATTATGACAGACAGGCTTTTATTGTTCACACATTGTATCAATTCTCAAAAAAACAATTGCGTCCTTTTTAATATATTCTGAGTTATTAGGATTCTTGGGTGGTGATTGATTAACTTTATGTAGTTTCTGTATTCTTAAATTATTATCTAAAAAATTTCAGCTGCCACCATTTGAATTTTGATTCACATCCATCAAAGTAAAGTTGATTAGCGAACACATAATCGCTTGAGTGTAGAGTCATTCTTCTAATAGAAAAATTTTGTTGTTCCAAGCAAAAACAGGAAAAAAAAAAAGCATAAATTTAGCCAGAGAAGCATTAATCCAGTCAGGATCAGAAGATGGAAAGTTATCATTGAGGAATTCAAAGAAATTTATATTCGTGTATAAACCAATTCTGATTGGTTCGTTGTTATCACCCATTGTTTATAAATAGAATCGTCCAAATCTTTGCGGTCATACCTTCACCAGTAATGGTTGGGGATGTGTTTTCTTGCTGCTTAGGCGGCTTAGAGACTGGGTAGAGTACTCGTCAAGGATCTGTTCTTGACACTCAGCCTGACAGGTGAGGGGCCGGGAACCGCCCCAGTACCTGTCAGACTGAGGTACACCACCTGGGTAATACCTAGGAGGTCCACCCTTCCAGGTCTTGCCACCGGGCTTTCTGGTGGAGTAAATTCATTGCTTACTGTCTGAAGCGCCCCGACCGGGGAATGCCGATGGGATTACTCAGGCAATTTTTACAATTGCAGGAGTGCCCCTCCTTTAGGGGAGCCTGCTGGATCCTCACTTTCTGGCTTCGTGCCACATTTTACTGAGGTGGGCAGCAAATAAATCTCTACCCTTAATGGTTGGGGATGGGTCTCCTTGCTGCTTAGGCGGCTTGGAGACTGGGTAGAGTACTCATCAAGGATCCGTTCTAGACACTCAGCCTGACAGGTACAGGGCTTGGAACTGGCTCAGTATCTGTCGGACTGAGGTACACCGTCTGGGTATCACTTAGGAGATCCACCCTCCCAGGCCTTGCAACCCGGCTGTCAGGTGGGGCAAGTTAATTGCTTGTTGCCTGAGGGGAATGCTGACAAGGATGCCCAGGCAATTTTTGTAAATGCAAGAGTGCTCCTCTTTTAGGAGAGCTTGCCTCATTCCACCTTCCGACCTTGTGTCACACTTTGAGAAAAATATCTACCCTCTAACGATGCCTATCATTTGAGTAAGGTTGATCTCCTTGCTGCTCTGGTTGCTTGGAGACCTGGGTAGATGCACCAGTAAAGAATCTGTTCTCAACTATCAGCCCAATTGTCGGATTGCGGTACACCACCTGGGTAGTATCTAAGAGGTCTACCCTTCCAGACCTTGTCACCCAGTTTTTGGGTGTAGTAAGTTCATAGATTACTTAGGCAATTTTTGCTAGGTCAGAGTGCCTCCTTTTTAGGGGGGGGGCTGACTTGACAATTTCCACCTTTCGACCTTGTGTCACATCTTGCTTTGGCGGGAAGCAAGTAAATACTTACTTAGTATACCAAAGATATTGCAACAACATTATTTTCAGTTGTTTTAACAACTGCATTATGTTTGCTATCATCGCATCGCTTCGACGTGTAAATTGTTCATTCTTTGATATTCTAAAAACCTTATACGACACCTCATGCACAATCTAAATAGATAGGCTGACTGAACAATAAATATCCCAAACTATTCATATCTATCAAGGTATCTAAATCTGTTCAAAATATTGATAGATTTTTATCTACATATTTATTGCTAAACTTCAATTGATATCTTTCTATTGCAATCACACCTTTATATATATATATATATATATATATATATATATATATATAATTATTTTTTTACTATAATAATTAAATACCTACAGACACTAGTGTTTCATCCTTTCGGGATTCTTCAGTGCAGGGTGTCACGATTACTACCAGTCGAATGATTCGAACCCCGCGACACAAGACATCTCTGGCTCGATTAGCGGAGGCCGTATCCATTCGGCTACCATTAACCGTGTGAAATAGCGTTGAATTTTTTTTAAACATTTTTTTTAATTTAAATGTTCATTACGTCAGACAGACAGTGATCAAATCGTTATACGATGATCTACGCATAAGAGCTAAATTGACCAACTTTTTAATTCAACTGAAAGTGCTCAACGATAAGAAACCAATTTCTTAAAGGGGCTGTCATAATTATTTTTTTACTATAATAATTAAATACCTACAGACACTAGTGTTTCATCCTTTCGGGATTCTTCAGTGCAGGGTGTCACGATTACTACCAGTCGAACGATTCGAACCCCGTGACACAAGACATCTCTGGCTCGATTAGCGGAGGCCATATCCATTCGGCTACCATTAACCATGTGAAATAGCGTTGAATTTTTTTAAAACATTTTTTTTAATTTAAATGTTCATTACGTCAGACAGACAGTGATCAAATCGTTATACGATGATCTACGCATAAGAGCTAAATTGACCGACTTTTTAATTCAACTGAAAGTGCTCAACGATAAGAAACCAATTTCTTAAAGGGGCTGTCATAATTATTTTTTTACTATAATAATTAAATACCTACAGAAGTGAGAATGTGTGTGAGGACACTTCTCAACCTATATACTCAGCGATTTTTTTATCTACAGATTCGGTATATAGGATATTCAAACACATGAAAAACTTTTTAATCCATTTTCATTCGGAAAAAAGGGCTGCTAAGGAGCCCAAATTGAAAAATTGATACATAGAAGGCCACCGGATTTTTATCTGTTTTCAACTGTTTCATGACTGTGCATGCGCGATCGTGAAATATGACACCTTCCTTATGTTAAGTAGGAATTAGTTTGAAAACACTTTCTAAAAGTCATGTAAACCTGGTGTAATGGTTATCGAACTTGACTCACTGTCTTTAGGTTTTGGTTTCGATCTCAGCTCAAGTATTTTTTTTACTTACAAGAAATGAACTATTTTAAAAAAAACATGATACTCGCATGCACGTGTTTCCGTTTCTATTTGTTTGTTTTTTTTTAATTAAAAAAATTTGTTTTTAAGAATTTGATATTACGTTTAACACCTACAGTATTTCTGTTTATAATAAATAAATAAAAATCTGCATTAATTAAAATATAATATTCATGTGTATTTTATGACCGGGCAACGCCGGGTATATCTTCTAGTATATTATACAAAATGGTCTTACTTCTCCGTCAGAAGGATGTGACATCAAACCACCGGGGACTAACAATTTTTTTTTTGTTTATTTTTTTTTATTAAAATAAAATATTTATTTATCTATGTAAGTGTTATAGGGTTAGCTGATATATGTATTTAAAAAGTAATGGACTATAAATATAGATTTTTTTTTTTTTTACAAAAGGGGCACCACATATCAAGGCCCAGAGGCCACTCGAGGATAAGGGCTAGCATTTGAGTAGTGATTCGTAGCAGTTATGACCCCAGAATATTGACGTGTACTTCTGTTGTATCATTTTGCTAATACACCTTTTGTTAATTATACCATTGTGTTTGTTTTGACTATTATCAGTCGGCACGCACACACACACACACACACACACACACACACACACACACACATACACTATATATATATATATATATATATATATATATATATATATATATATATATACATATATTAATAAAATAAAAAGCTATAGCAAACATCTAAATGACTACTTTAAACACAGTTCCTGATTTCAAAAAAAGAAAAACTAAAAGATTCATCTGCCTTACTTTTAATGGTAGGTTTATTTATGGTGTCTTTTAAATTCAATAAAAATCCTCCTAAATTTGCTGATGAGGAGACCGTGCTTACCAAAAAAACTATATATAATTGTTCTACATAACTTCATGTATACTACAATAAAAAGCACGGATTTCCGAAACGATCGTACAGATAATTGATTTTGTTGTTGTTCCTTCTTATGAAACTGATTTTTAATTTGATTAAAATTTGATTTTTAAATTTAAAAAATTTTTTTTTAATTTTTAAATTTTAAATTATAAATCACATTACTTAATATATATATATATATATATATATATATATATATATATATATATATATATATATATATATATATATATATAATCGAAACTGCATTTTTTATTTGTATTTAATCAACTGTTTTAGAGTTGTAGCAAATTGCGTGGATGTCCAAATTACATATGCTGTCTGCAGAATACAACAATTATCATGCATAATAATAACCTTAGTTCATGTAGCTTGATAACCAAGGTTCATTTTGTTTGTTTTTCTCTCTTCTGTTTTTAGCTTTTAAGGGCAAGGCTCTATCCCAACCTGAATAAGCAGGTTAATTATATTTCTTTGAAAATTTTATTAACAATATAAGCAAAATGTATTTTGGTGAATGTTTCGAATCATAAAATTAAACAATTACATTGTAATGGGAAACTTACATCAAATCTGTTGCTAAGGTTGCTGGAAAAATGTAGGATCTTTCTATCACTCCAGAAAGTATCTCATTTCTCACATAATCCTGTACTTCTATAAGTCTCTTAGGTGTATTGTTTCCATATATTTGGAGAGGTGTTGCTCGAAACACTCTTTCTTGCTTTGAGAAAGTACAAAACCAACTTCGCAATCTAGTGGGAGATGATCTCTTTTCTACTTTGCAACCTCTTTTATACAGAAGCGATGTTGCTAGTCTCCCTCTACTAGATCGTCATGTTTATAGTAGATGTTTAACTGACCTCCAGTCACTATCATCCATTGTAAAACATTCGCAGCTAGAACTCGCCAAGCTACAACAATAACAAAGAGTTTTCCTATACCAAAAAAACGAATAGACGTTTCATAAAAAAGAAGTTTGTTTACTAGGATATCCTATCTGTGGAACAAAATATTGCTGCTTCCAATCTGACTACAACATTGTCGTCTTCAAGTTTAATGTAAACAAATACCCATTTGATAATAAATTCTTCTTAAATAATCTGTCATTCTACCCATTATTTCCAATTCTTTTGTAGCAGCAATAATCGTCCAACTGACAATCTATTTTACTGTTATCATTGTGTGACCCTCCACCAATAACACCCTCCCCCCCCAAAAAAATATAAATAAAATAAAACAAAATAATAAATAAAGTGAAAATATAAAACTTTTGTAAGATACAGTATATTTGAATGGTGTTTTATTTACCTGCTCTCCGAGAGATTAGACACTTTGAACGTTACACACTCAGGTTTTTAGTTTGCATCGCTAACCACTTTGCCACCATCACTATCTTAGCAGACTGTAAGGATGGATGAGTCCCTTAACCCTCTAGTGTCCCGGGGAAGGGTGCTGCATTATTCCATGCAATGTGCCTTGGGCAAGATTAGCTTGGTAGAGTACATCCCTCTCCAAGCTCTGAACACACAGTACCTCGTATTACCAAATGGTCACTCATTTTCGTATTGACCAGGCTTAACGCTGCTTAACTTTGGTGATCTAACGGGAACTAGTGCTTCAACGTGATTATGCTGACTGTAAGCCAAACTTACAAAAATGTCAAACAAAATAAAAACAGTCCTATTATAAACAGCAACAAATAACACATGATATATTGATCCGAGTGACCTACACCGTTCGGTGTAAGTAACGAAAAATTATAATGATGTAGAAAAGAAATTAAAGTTTGTCTGTCATTTTTATAAGACCAATATATTATCTGTCAGGTCCAGATAGCTTTGTTGGTATTGGGAAACTTTCTAGGATGTCTCTGCAATTCCCAAAAGGGGTTGAAAGTAGTTTTTCAAAGTTTCACCCTGGATACTGATTAGTCATCATGTGACCAAACCACCTTGCAGGGACTGTTCTGCACAGAAAGAAAGCAAAGTTAATATGTATAGCTGCTACAGTTATACTAAGTCTAACAAGCCCAACCCCTGAAGTCGCTACTAATTATGTGTGGGTGTGTGTGGGTGTGTGTGTCTGTGTCTGTCTGCGCGCATGTTGTTGTTGTTGTTGTTGTTATTGGTTTATTTCTTCAGATGCACTTTAAAAACCAGATTAATTATCACAAACTAATTAGTGATTTATGCTAATCCAGTTTGAATTCATTCTGAATCATTTTTTTTTAATGTGCAATGAGATTATTTGATTAAGAAGCTTATCATAGGATAATTGTTGAAAGAGGCTCAGCAACATTAGATAATCTTGCAATTAAGGCAGACGATTTCCAATTTAAATCTGGATTATTGTCATTGCAAACTGAAACTCGCTTTTTTGGGAAGTCGAAATTTTTGCCTTTATTTCTTTTGCATTAATGAGTTTTCAAAAGTACAAACACACACACACACACGGCATAATCATGTTGACACACTGGTTCTCATTAGATTATTCAAGTTAAACTACGATGAGACTGGCCAGTACCAGATGGGTGACTATTTGAAAATACCAAGCTTGCCTACACTAATCATCATCATCACCACATGTAATTATCAGGTCTTATTTGTCATAGGGAGTTAATATCAGGAGGTTTGAAAACGTAGTTGCTGGTAGTATCACTCATGTCAGAAAGGTTTAACAATCCATTTAACAGGGCTCTGGAGAAAATCCAGGAGGAGTCAGCATCAAAATGCATCATTTTCAGGTCATCTCTGCGTCTGCATGTCTGGCAAACAAAGACATGCCAGACACAAAACTAAAAATAAATGGAGTGTTCGTGACAAGGTTGTTTCTGTGTCATCCGTTTGTGTATTCTAACCCAAACCTTCCTTTACTTTGTATGCACCCACTGAGTCTTGCTACTTTCTGTATCCAGGATACCCCCACCCCCCACTGCCAAAATAAATTTGCAATCCTGCAGTGTAATGGATAGCTGCAAAGAACCAAGAAGAATCCATACAGAATACGATCCTGAGGTACAATCTTTGTGAGTCTTATGCAGAAGTTTGACTCGCTTAATAAACAAGCAGCAGCAGCCGTAATTGTTGCTGGCCTTACTAATTGTAAATGTGTGCAATGAAAGTTAGGTTTGAAAGACGAAGCAACTTTAACTTGATACTTCCAAATATTTATTAAAACATTTTGGAATTTCCAAATATTTAATAACTAGGAGGACTCGTAAAAAAAAATTCCACAGAATGAGAAATATATCGACTCAACGAATTTATTTTGTCTGGCTAGCACACAAAATAAGATTTTTTTGGACAAAACACCTAATAAACCGCAACAAATGAGTTTATTAACATTTCTATAAAAATAGTGTCTATTGTATTTTAAATATAGAACTCACCCAAAATGAGATAAATTAATAAGTACTCAGAAAGTAATATTGTGCTACATAGTTCAATACAAATAATAAAATAATGTTGTAAGAAGTAATCTTTAATTTACTCCTTTAGTCCAACACCTCTTGGCAGACAATGTTTTTCTTTTTTATTTTTCTACCGTTTTTTTTTTTTTTTTAATATTCCATAATATTTCACTGATTTCTTTCTTTGGCGAAGAAGTGTTGCACATACAAATTGCTACGAATTTCTTTCTCATATCATCACTACAATGATCATGTATTATTATAATGATATTCACAAGGCTACATCAAAGAGAGGTCACTCTCATATTCTAGTTCAAGGTTGCCAAATTGGCCATTTTAAAGCTAAATTTTGCGAATTTGGCCTTTTTTGAAGCAGATTGGCCTTCAAAAATTGTATTTAGCCTTTTTCAAAGCGTAACATACAAATTAAGGTAGGAATAAGCAGATTATTATATAGATGTATATAACAAACAGTGAACTGATGGGTCATGACTGATCTTGTAATAATAATAATATTAATCAGTTGTTAATTGCATTGGCTGGTAAAGGTCAAACAATGGCAATAAGGATGATTGAAATAAGCTTAACTGATACATCATGGTAAAAAATCTGACCTTCTTGTATTTCGAAATATTGTTCAATATTAAATTGATCACGATTAGTGTATGGCGTCACGTTGTCAGAAGGCTGAATGGTTCTTTCGTTACCAACTTTCATAATTGTCAAACATTTATGTTTTCTTCTGTTTTTCTTCTTTTATTTCATATTTTATTTTAAGCATATGCACTTTGCGAAATTAATAATTGAATGGAGTTGTGCAGAAGAATAATTTATAGATAACACTCTGCCCACTTTACAACGTTTGTTCTGTATAGCTTGCTATTAAGTAAAGAGGTTTATCATTTCTTACTTGCTAATGACCCCCACATAAGCCATTACTAGGCCTATGAAAACAGCATATTCTTTTCATTGTTTTTACTCTTGAATATATATCCGGTAAATTTAGAGACAGTTAAGCAACCGAAAACCACATCCCTCTATATAAAAGCATATAAGATATCAACGGATACACACTCGAGAGTAAAAAAAATGAAAAATATATGCTGTTGTCCTAGCCCTAGTCATTACTAATGATTGCAATAGCAGGTAATGCTCCCTGGAATTTGATTGACAGCAACTCTCCCCAAATTTTCAGTACTCTCCGTTTCTTTCAGTATACCTTCCCATCACTAAGGTTTTTTTTCTGAAATTTAAATAAGCCTTTTTAGGATTCCAACAATCTCCACACCCTTATAGTGTTGTCCTTGATAGTGCTGTCCTTTCTCATCTATCCGTCCTTTCACAACCCTTCATTTTCTTTAAAGCAAATCCATACTGGTGTGACTGCAATTTTATTTTATTTATTTATTCATTTATTTTAACATATCCCCCGACACATTATCTTCCCCTTCAGAAGATGGAGTGGGAGGGGTTATCGCCTGTTGCTTGAAGCACTCCATAACGAGGAATGCCAATGGATCTGTTCATAGTCATTTTTGTACTCTTCCAAAGTGCACCCTTGGGGGAGTTAGTTTTTCCTCACATTAAACTGACCTTGTGTCACACTTTGCTGCCGTGTGAGGCATGTAAATAAAAGGCATTTTTTCTTGGGAGCTCTTCTTTTAATAATCAGCAAAGTATACTCGGCACATTCTCATTCAAGGATCTGGTTTGCAAGAGGTTCAACAATTTTATTTGAATTAGGTTCCGTGCAGTTCTAGAAGGCCATCACCATATTTTGTTTACCATTTCTTTTAAATAATGGCATTTGTTGGATGGTTTTAAGATTTTGTAAATAACTTCTCGACAGTCTTTACTTATCCCTCTTTCTCTCAAGTCCACATTATCACTTCCTTTCATGTTTTCCATGACCTTCATATTTCTCATCGATATATATATACTAGCGTGGGTGCCCAGCGTTGCCCAGGTGTTTGGAGGTGTATGTTGAGCAAAAAAAACAAAAAAACAAAAAAACTTTCAATTTAAACATTTTTTTTTAAAATTTGACCCCTATTATGACCCCTTAACATTTATTGTTTTGGATTCAAATCAAGTTATTAAGTTAGATCCATGTCCAAGGAACCTATATCTAAAATTTCAAGTGTTTAGACCCCAAATTGTCGGAGAGGTTTGGTAGAGTTCTCAAAGGTTAAAACGTTCAACTTTGACCCCTTAACAGCCAAATTTCTGGCCTAAAACCGATCACATAAATTTTCCCAAATCTCAGTACCCTGTATATCAAATTTCGAGTCCGTAGACTACAAAGTGACAGAGTTATTGCGAAAGAAAATGTACACAGACAGACAGACACACAGACACACAGACACGTTCACTTTTATATATATATATATATAGATGTTTATTTGTTTTTGCGATATTTTTTAATGAAATCCATTATTTATAAAAAAGTGCATTTTTATCTAAATGGGGGTTGGGAATAATTTCCCCTTTTACCAATGGGCTTCTGATTTCGAATCTCGCTAGATTCAGGCACTCTGATGAGTCGTAGACGACGAAACACGTGTCAGTGAATAATTATATTTTCCAAACAATATATATGCCGCTCTGCATTTAAGGGTACCAAATTGATGAAGGGAAAATTATTCCTAACTCACATTTAGGTAAAAACGCACTTTTGTAAATAATTGAATTAATTCAAAAAGTATTGCAAAAACAAAAACAAATAAACAACATCTACGTAAATCGCGATATATCCAAGCAGTCGTGTGAGATGGTCCAGTGGTAGGCTTCTTACCATGGGGTCCCTATTTCGAATCTCGCTAGATTCAGCCACGCTGATGAGTCATAGACGACGAACGATATATATATATATCTTATTTTATTCCCCCTCCTGCCAAAAAAAGATCTATACTTCTTCTATTTCCCTTTTAACTTATACTTATGAAGACCAAAAGTCAATCAAGAATAATGGTTAATTCGATGGAGTGGTTAGGGGTGTCACCAAGATAGCTTAAGATTTGGAAGTTCCTAGTAGACAGTGGAAGATGCCAGCCTAAATTGAAATTAACTGCTGCAGAGAGATCACATAAATTTTCTTGGAGGTGTGGAGTAATATCTGCCAGGCATGCAGCTAGCTGGATGGGAGCCACCAGAATTGATGATGATGATGATGATGATGATGATGATGATGATATGAGATACTTAATGCTATGTAATATTCTTTCTTTAATTAATGTAGAGAAACCAATGTAATCTTAGTTGTTTAAAACTTTTTCTTCTAATCGTTTTCTTTGAAATCAAAAACATTATTTACGAGGGGTGTGCCAAAAGTAATGCCTGCTATTTTTTTTTATTCCACATTTGATTGTTATGATGATTGAAATTATGCATTCATGACCCGAATGTTTTATTTATCTGTCGTAGATATTGACGGTGTGAGACTCTAATAAAAAAAAAAAACATGTAAAAAAAAATGGATCGGATGCAGTGTTTCATCACTCACAGAAGTTAGTAGCAAAGTTTATTTCAATTTAACTGAAAACGATGTGAATCCTGAATTTCATAGATTTCGATGACGAAAGTATTGGAAGTATAGAACATTCGTTGGTCCTCATTCAATCCTGGGCAACGTTGGGTCTTCCTGCTAGTTTATAATAAATTTATAAGCATATTGAAACACTAAATCAACATTTTATTTATTTTTTTGCATAATTAATGATGGAAGTATTTTTCTGTTTATTTTCTTAACATCTGTCAAAAAAAAATAAATGATTTGTACATTCTCTTGAAAAAAAGAATCAAACTTTTCTCTACTTTCACATGTGTTCCATTTTAACAAACTGAGCCACAGCAACGCGTGGCTGGGTACAGCTAGTAATAAATACAATTATTTTCAAACGGGCATGAAATGTACACATAGTTTTGTGCAATACACTTTAGAAAGGGCTTCAAGTGATAAAGGCAAAAGGGTTGCACAAGTTGAACCATTGGCAGTTGCCGCTCTTTAATCTCTAAGAGAACATATGGGGTTTGCAATAGTATTTTTGTGTGTGAACATATGCTTCAATGCTTGCTTTCCACCATTCGTGTGTTTCATTCGCACAATGTTCAGCAGAAAGATATTAGTCCGTGTGTTAAATTACGAGCGAGCATCGAATATATATGTATAAATTCGCTTGACATGTTTTTTGTGCATATGAATGTATACACTCTTATTTGTTGGTTTCTCTGTACCTTGGTGACACACTTGTTGAAATATCTGCTGTGTTCAATAATACATACAATTTCTTTTTCTTTATAAAATAAGTCTATCATGGTAACCCAGCTTGTTGGCAAAGTAGAGAGAGAGAGAAGTAGGTGGATATAGCATGGTGGTTGACGATGACAATTGAATATAATCACATGCAACTAGTTTGCATTGATTAATCTCTCATCTCTCTCCTGATTGTGCCCCTTGCTTGTTTGTACTGACCAAATTTCTTTGTCTAGGATTGACGTCACAGATCAAATTCTGGAACTTACATCTTTGTTCTGTTTGCTATTTTTAGAATTTGTTGTTTTCCGAGATCGTCTGATTCAAAAACTGGCACTTGTCAGCCATATTCCAACACATGGGGCATCTCTGATTACGAAATCGGGAGGTGACAGTTGTGAAGTGGCTATTGATGTGAACTGGCGAGGTGGGTGTGCCTAGTTCGATTCCTATTACCATTTTCACTATAGATATGAACAACTTTGATGCAGTCTCTTCTGTAAGTACCTGATTCTACAAATGATTGGAGAAATTAATGCCGGCCAAACATCATTCTATAATGATTTGTATGAATTCAAGTTTTAATCACAAAATAAGTTAGTTGCGCAGTTAAAGAAAATTTAGAGGCATAAAAACGAAGAAAGACTCTAAAAGCATATTTACCGGGTGGAGAGACTTGTGTTAGCCGCTCTTTAATCTCTAAAAGAACATATCGTTGTACAGCTTGCAACACAACGCAAGATACAAAGGCTGAACAGTATTCTTCTAGGCTTTCAGCTGAAATAAGAAATAAAGACGAAAATTAGAAACAGTAGAAACAATCTACACATTTAACAAAAAAAATGATATAAAAATGTCACAATTATCCAAAATTAACAAAAAAATGATATAAAAATGTCACAATTATCAAAAATTAACAAAAAAATGATGTAAAAATGTCACAATTATCAAAAATTAACAAAAGAATGATGTAAAAATGTCACAATTATCAAAAATTAACAAAAACATGATATAAAAATGTCACAATTATCAAAAATTAACAAAAAAATGATGTAAAAATGTCACAATTATCAAAAATTAACAAAAAAATGATGTAAAAATGTCACAATTATCAAAAATTAACAAAAAAATGATATAAAAATGTCACAATTATCAAAAATTAACAAAAAAATGATGTAAAAATGTCACAATTATCAAAAATTAACGAAAAAAATGATATAAAATGTCACAATTATCAAAAAGTAGCAGTAAAAATGAGAAATAATCTTTCTGACATTGTGTATCTGAATTTGACATTTTCTTGTGTGGCTCATTGTGTTAGAAAAGCTGCATAGAATCATTTCAACAAAGAAAATTTGCATAAATATAAAAAGAAGGACAACAAACTTGGGAATCAATAAAAACAATTGCATACAATAAATAACAATTGCATACAATAAATAACAATTGCATACAATAAATAACAATTGCATACAATAAAAACAATTGCATACAATAAATAACAATTGCATACAATAAATAACAATTGCATACAATAAATAACAATTGCATACAATAAAAACAATTGCATACAATAAATAACAATTGCATACAATAAATAACAATTGCATACAATAAAAACAATTGCATACAATAAATAACAATTGCATACAATAAATAACAATTGCATACAATAAAAACAATTGCATACAATAAAAACAATTGCATACAATAAATAACAATTGCATACAATAAATAACAATTGCATACAATAAAAACAATTGCATACAATAAATAACAATTGCATACAATAAATAACAATTGCATACAATAAATAACAATTGCATACAATAAATAACAATTTCTATATTAAACACAACACAAACTAATAGTCCGATATTTTCTGAGAGAAACTTATTATTAAGCTCTTTCTTCATCAGGCGTTTGCTTAAATATAAAATCCGAAGTTTTCAGTATCTTCCCATACCAAGGAGTTAAACTATGGCTTCTAAGCTGAATAAACCAGTTGAAATATTTTTTGTATTGCTATGCGAATGTGGAAAATTAAGTTTTTAAATCCAGGCTGAGTATCTTTAAAGTCTAAAAATCCAAACTATAGATTGTATTAACGTTCTGCATTGAATAAAAATTCTTAATTGTTAATAATACAGTCTTATCGGTTCATCTGAATGAGTGAAATTTCACACTCCCATGAAACTTCCTCCTTTGGAGAAAGCCAACAAAACCAACCTTAAGGTTAGTGCCACAGTCAAAAAAAAAAAAATTTGAATGAAAGCTTTTTTTGTTGGAACTATGACTGCACGCGAGCACCTACCAATTCCAAACAGAACACATCCACAACAAAAACTATTTTATAGCTAAGATTGGAAGTTAAGAACATGTATTAAATATTTTTCATTTATTTTTTTGGTTTGTTTATTAAAAAAAAATCTAATTTGGGTTTATTATGATGATAATGATAAAAATCGACCAGAAAATAACTGGATTGCTAGAGAAAATTTTCTAGCATTAAAACACACAATTGCATAAAATTTATCCATAGCCATCGATCAAAGTTTGATTGAGGGCTATGTGAATCGATAAAAGTTTGATTGATGGATGTGTAGATCGATCAAAGTTTAATTGATGGCTGTGTGGATCGATCAAAGTTTGATTGATGGCTGTGTAGATCGATCAAAGTTTAATTGATGGCTGTGTGGATCGATCAAAGTTTGATTGATGGCTGTGTGGATCGATCAAAGTTTGATTGATGGCTGTGTAGATCGATCAAAGTTTAATTGATGGCTGTGTGGATCGATCAAAGTTTGATTGATGGCCGTGTGGATCGATCAAAGTTTGATTGATGGCCGTGTGGATCGATCAAAGTTTGATTGATGGCCGTGTGGATCGATCAAAGTTTGATTGATGGCCGTGTGGATCGATCAAAATT
>NC_136494.1:136146904-136164404 GCF_053919585.1 Euprymna scolopes | reverse complement strand
AAGGCTTTCAGGCAGGTTGCATTTCCAATAAAATAGATTATATAAAGATGATACGTGTAAAATTACTATTTTTTGGCCACTGTGAGCCATTTACACTAATAGATTTCACATTTGAATACTTATAATCCCTTGGTCGATTATGAATGCATATATTTTTTATCTGTTTTTGAGAAAAGAGAGAGAGAAAGAGAGGGGAAGAAAACATAGTGGACAGAAAGAATCAAAAGTTAATTATCATTTTAATGTGGTCAGCTAAAATCAAGAGTGACTTGAAAGCTCCCTTTTCATTAGCTACTACACCAAGTTGTGGAGGAGGGCACCACTCTTTTCTGGTGACTACTCCACCTACCCTCGACCCTGTTTATAACCCTCATCTCATAATGTTGAGTGTTTAGCAAAGGGGACATCTAGAATCATTTTTCAGTCTTTGGTGCTAATTTACTTCCATCACAGACACCTGATCTTAACTAAACCTCCATTTAGGTTTTCCAATCAAGAGAAACTAAAGCAACAACAAGCAAAGGAGAGATCACTCTAAACAGACATGTTTCTATTTAGAGACAAGAGGAGACAACTCAACAATCTTAACTCTGCTGAACATTTTGTATGATTTGATCGAACACTGAACAGCCAGTCTTCTAGCCGATTATTGAAAACTTCTAACATTGGGCTCATTGCTGTCAGTTATATATTATCAATAACAATGTAAGGGTTTCAAGTCAGTATAAACAACATCACAATAATTCGTTCTAGGGAATTAAACTGCCAACAGTAGAGTAACAGCGTTTTATATATATATATATATATATATATATATATATATATATATATATATATATATATATATATGATTACTTCATTTAATCACATAAATTAATATACGAAAGTATAAATTTATGCGTAAACTTTAAGTATTTACTTCAACAGTGCTCAATACGTAGGTAGAGCTAAGTAGTAAGTTATAAAATATATATGGCAATAAAGCTACACATATATATAAGCGTGGATGAAACGCAGAATATTCTGTGTAGCTTAATTGCCATATATATGTGTGTGTGTGTGTGTGTGTGTGTGTGTGTGTGTGTGTGTAGCAAAGAAGAGATCTCCCTGTAAGATCGAACAAGAGGTAAGCTAATTTACATATAAATCGACTCACACAAAGAGCAAAGAGCATAAAACCGGTTGACGTCTAAAAGACAAATGGACACATGCTATCTAAGTATCCACGGCGACGAACGGACCTCACTATATATATATATATATATATATATATATATATATATATATATATATATATATATATATATATGTATAATTATTATCTTCGTATATAATAAAATGACTGCAGAAATTCCCTCTGAACCAAACTATCATAGGTTTGCAAGAACAAATACCACATACAAATTCAATACATCTAGGCTAATAGCCACTATCTTATGTAACTTTTAAGCACCTTTACAGACACATTCACTCACGATAATAAAATACAACATCACATCCTAAAAGCGACACCATAACAATTGCAGCATCTTTAGAGGAAGGGGTACCTAGTTTTCCCTCTACCTACCACCGCCACCAGGATGAAGTCTACACGTTCCACAGATTCTATGCTTACACTGTCTGTAACTGGCTCATAGACACTCAAACATATCATTAACTTTCTGGTAGTAGAATCGACAAATTATAAAGTCTCCCTTGGGAACGTCCACTGCCTCTGATTGGTTTTCCGCTTATTCTCTTATTCTGGAATTAGATCATTCAAACGAATATTTCAGAACATTACAATATGGCGTCACTAGGACAAAAAATGATTTGCACAGCATCAATTTCAGTAAATAGACACTTAATTTCCAACATATAACAACAGCCAACGAATCTTCCACCCCTTTTACATAAGTAATGACTGTTTAACTTCTCTGCTAATACTAAAACATACACAAACATATGTATAGTATCTACCAGTAAATGTATTTTCTACATTCTTCTTTATTTCTTTGTGTTTTTTGTCAAATGTAAATAAGATACTAGTAGTTGTTGACCGATGTTATATCTGTCAGGGCTTTTTTTGTATAAAACTTTTGTTTCTTGCATTTAGTGAACAGATATACTTTTTGTTTTGTTTTCTTTGTGTATGGACAGTGATTTTGGTATTTTTTACGACATAACCCAGCCCCAGCATTGTTTAACCGCTAAAAAAAAAAAAAGTGATACTTTAATTTTTTTTTTTTGGCCTATTACGTTTAAATGGCCTTCAAAAAGGTATTTTTTATGACAACCCAGCGTAGTATAAACACCCCCAACCTCCACATGTTAAGGACGGCTTTCAGAATAAACACCCTTAACCACCCCATGTTAAGAACGGCTTCCAAAGCTAGAGGTGTTTATTCAGAAAACCGTTCTTAACATGGGTAGTTTGGAGGTCTTTATACTAGGCTGAGTTACGTTGTAAAAAAATACCTTCTCTCTTTTTTTCTTCTTCCAATTTTTGGCCGTCTACTCAACCGCGTCTCTTTTGGCTCATGTGGTATAATCTGGCGGTTTTCATCATCTGCCGAGCATTGCCGAACAAGACTCACAGAAAAGCAGGATTTCAACTGTAGAAGTATCCATTAACTAATTTATTCCTTGCTTGGATGGAACACTCTCAAAATGTAAACACAGCATTGGTTTGGGAATGTAAATATGTACACTATGCAGACACGTCACTACCCCCACACTAAAACAGCTCTAAAAAAATTCTTTTGCAGGTGCCACTATTTCATTTTCGATTTTTGAGCGATTATCAAGACTTTAATGATGCTATATTTGTTTCTTTTGCCTTTTTTTTTTATTCCTGTCGACGATTAAATTTACTTTTATATTCTAGGCCGATTACCTAGGCTTCAAAGCTGTGACTTCTTTTTAGAACTGATTAAACGCTTTCAAATAACTTAATACACAAAAAATATTATGCAGGTAGGTTTCAACGAAACTTTATTGGCAACGAAAACGCTTATTTGTAATATATTTGTTTTTCAACATTTTTACTTTCTGTGGAGTATTTTATTATTTAGAAGATGTGATAGAGCTACTTTTAGAAAAAAAAAATATGCGTGCAGTATACTGAAAAGATAAACGGTGGCCAACTTGAAATATACTGTCATCGGTAGAAGGTAGTTACCTACCACTGTTTTTGATGCATCTAAAGAGTTATTAAATGCTTTCTTTATAATCAGTTAGTACCTGCAGGTTATCGCCCCAAATCAACACTAATCGTCAGTAACCAACAGTGCTGACAATCACAGACAGTGGCTTCCAATAACTGTCACAGGAAAACAATGTCCGACAGTGGAAGCCGGATGTTTTCATTTGGGCCACGGTCGCCAGTGCCCACTATTTTCCAGGGACGAAAACAACAACCGTAGTTTTATTTGTTTTCAAGGGAGGTCATTTAACGATTCTGTTCTGGATCTGTCATGCTTCCACTGAGCAACGCCAGTTAACAGATCCTGCTAGTATATATATAATTCTACATATATTGTTACACACACACACACACACACACACACACACACACACACACACACACACACACACACACACACACACTACCCCACCCTAAAGGAAAAGAAAAAAAACATTAGCAGAAAGAGAGAGCGACTACAACCAGGTCAGCGGCCTCCCTCGACTAGCCCAATAAAAGAGTAATAAAAATTGAGCATGCCAATGAATAGTAAACACTTACAAGCCTCCACCCCTTGGAAAAACTTCAAATTAACTACGAAAATTGACATTTTTATATCTCCAACACATTTGAAAATAATTTCTGATGAGGACGCTTCACAGAACGTCTGAAATGTGCGTAAAAACGATTTCAATGACTTAAAAACATTATTACAATAATCCAAACATAATTCTCAATGAAAAACCAAGACACGGAATAATAAAATAATGTTAAAAAATACACATTGTTGGTGACTACTCCCTTATTTAAATATATATATATATATATATTATATATATATATATATATATATATATATATATATATATATATATATATATATATGTATATATATATATATATATATATATATATATATATATGCTAGCGTTTTTTAGAAGGATGCTTTGATAAAGACCTGAACTCAACCTCACCCAGGCTAATGGCAAAACTTTGATTTTAAATTTGATTAAAAGAAATAAAATACAACAAACAACCTGCCGTAATAAATTCATAAATTTTACAATTTTTATTTATTTATTTATTTTTTTTTTTGGTAACTGTGTCTTTTTCTGTTTTTTTTGGGGGGGGGTTGTATAAAACTTTTCTTTCTTGCATTTAATGGACAGAAAACAAAAACACTCTCTGATGGTGGGTATTTTACTATGAAATTAATAAGAACAAATTACTTATTTACATATTTTTACAATGAAATTAGTAAGAACAAAAGTCAAGAAAAAAAGCCTTATTCAGATCAGAAATTAAAAAAATAATCAGTGCTTATTCAGATTGGCACTTATGGCGACAAACAAAAATGATGAAATGATGAAAGGTTTTTATTGTGTACCTAATTGTCACGGAATGAAGATGGCATATTCCAAAAATCACAAAAATTGATCAAGTAGTTTTTTTTATTTTTAAAAAACAAATTTGCCGTTTTTTACCAATAAGTGAAGGCTGAAAACATTTTAATTTTCTTCAAATTTTGTTTATAACTTTTATAACATGTCACTTTTAAAATAACTAGCCTGGTTGCCCGACATTGCCCGGGCGTTTGTAGGTGTGTGTTGAGCAAAAAAAAAGTTGTAGTAGGCAGGTAGACTCGAACCCGTGACGCGAAGGCGGGAAAGAAAGTGGAGGTGTGTGTAAGGATGTCGGTGGAGCAAAAAAAAAAAAATAGGGGAAAAATTGCGTGCACAAAAAAAAAAAATAGGAGTAAGCAGGCTTGAACCCACACCACGAAGGAGGAAAAGAAAGTGAAAAAAAAAATGTGACGTGTTGGCCATCGACAAACCGGAAGTGACGTAGATTTAAATTAAGGCTAGACAATCGAAAAGAGGCGATGACTCTCGAAAATATCGACGAAAAAAGTGACCCCTCCCTGTAGAAAAGTGTCCAGTTGAGGGTGAAGGAATTAATGTTTTTGGCCTATTTTTCGATATTTGTCGTCTGAAGGGTCAAGCTTCAAAATGATACTGATATCATGGAAATCCGTCGAAAGTTTTAGGCAGACATACATACATACATGCATACATACATTTAAACAGAGAGGTGAGATTTATATTATAGATCTTTTTATTAATTGAAAATTTTATGTTTTGAAAAATAAAAAAAAAATAAAAAAATATACCATACTTTAATAAATTATTGTTTGGTTTTAATTAAGTTTTGGCTATCTTTCAGACATTATCCCCCCCAAAAAAATTAAATAAAAGTCGATTGTCTGCCCTTAATTCCTTAATGTTCACTAGTTCCTCGCCCCCACATTGAGACTGAGTAAACTTTGGTTTTCTTGAATAAAAAAAATACTTGATCAAATTATATGATTTTTGGAATATTCCATCTTTGTTCTGTAACTGGTATGAATATCATACAGAACTTTTTTGTATTTTCTTTACTTTTAATTGCCATAATAATTACCAGTCTGAATAAGCACCCAAAAATCTAATAATTTTTAATGAAAATATTTGCATCGAAAACGTGATTTCAAAGACATTTTGTCTGTTTATTGAAATAAGAACTTTTGCCAAATATTAAATACATATATTGCCTACTAAACACCATCGAGTGTTCTCTTTGTATTTGTCAGGACAACATAACAAAAGATTACCTCCCTTTAGAAATAAACCTTGAAGAAATAGATAAAATAACATAGTATTCGAAGACAAAAGAAAATCCCATCAGCATGGCAACAAAAATAAAGCAATAACTACTAGTGATAGTTATAGAAGTTACAGCTGAACACTCAACTAGACCAGACAAATTTCAACATCTGATTTTTCAGAATTTGATGTGTGGATGTGCTGCTCTTTCAATATCTGATAAATAGATTCTGAGTTATCAATTGAATTATTGGTAAAAATATTAATTGACCAAAATATCTTAAACATACATTGACACCCATTATTCACATATACATGCGGAATGGTTAAAATTATTTGTTTGTAGTTATTCGTACAAGAATAGAACATTTGAGGCAGCTGATAATGTTTATATAAGCATTAAGATGTCCCTTTCCTCATAGCTGGTGCTGATGGCGTATTTGGTAAGAAGTCCAACGGTTGACAAAGCAGTCAGGTTTTGATACAGCAAAACAGCCAATTTGTGAATTAAACATATAAATTTATAATTATTCTTTTATACCTAAAACACTAATATTTCATGCTTACACAATCATCAGTGTAGGAAGTGACAATTCCTGCTGGTCAGGAGATTCGAACCTAGAAGCGTCTCTCTGCATTTTATATTCAATTAGCTGTTTGAATTGATGCCATTGTTTGTATTGAGAATATTACTAAACTAGCATTTCAACCCAGCGTTGCCCGGGTGTTTGGAGGTGTATGTGGAGCAAAAAAAAAGCGGTCAATTTTAAACTTTGACCCCTATTATGACCCCTTAACATTTATTGTTTTCAGCTCAAATCGAGTTATTAAGTTAGATCCATGTCCAAGGAACCTATATCTAAAATTTCAAGTGTTTAGCCCCTCAAACTGTCGAAGGTAGAGTTCTCAAAGGTCAAATCGTTGAACTTTGACCCTTTAACAGCCAAATTTCTGGCCAAAAACCGATCATATCGATTTTCCCAAATCTCAGTACCCTGTATATCAAATTTCGAGCCTGTAGACTTAAGATTGACAGAGTTATTGCATAGGGAAATGTACACACACAACACGTTCACTTTTATAGATATATAGGTAGATTAGATTTTTATTTCTATTTTTATTATTATTATATCCTTTATTTCTCTATTTTTACTTAATTACATACTGTGTTCTACAATTATATCTTTTCCTTTTTGCTCTTTTTTGTCCTTCCCTCCATATCTTCGCCCACTTCCCCTCATTATGTACCTCCTTCTTTTTTTTTTTTTTACACAGTGATCACCACTTATCAAGGCCCGGAAGCCACTCAAGGATAAGGATTATTGCAAGTACATTACGTTAGTGTGGAGATTTGATGAAGTATTTACTTAAGGGGGCGGTTCATTAGGAATTTGTTAACGTTAGACTTGAACACATCCAAGTTGTAGTCAGGTGGGAAGCAGGCAGACGGAACAGAGTTCCACAGGCGTGCAGTTCTAAGAAAGAAGCTTTGTTCATGGAATCCACGTTTTGATTTAGGCACAGATATAGAGCAGGGGAAATTTTTCACAGTGGATTCAGCTAGACGGGTGTTTTTCGTGAAAGATTGGCGAGGGGGGACCAGAGAGTGGAGTTCAGACAAGCACCTGCCATCGAAATAACGATAAAACAAGGATAGGCTCGCAACGTCTCTTCTGTGGGAGAGAGGTTGCAGGGTAGGGAAAAGGGCATCTCCCACTAAGCCACAAAGTCTATTTTGTACTCTGTCAAGGCAGGATGGGCTGTTTTTAGCAGCTCCTGCCCAGATATGGCAGCAGTATTCCATCCTTGGACGTACTTGGCTTTTATATAGATAGAGAGAGAGAAATATTAGTTTTGATTGCTCCCTACTCTATTTTATCAATTTTTCTACTATCTTCCTTGTACTTTCAGATATTTTAATATTTTCTTTCGTATGTTTCCTTCTTAATGTGCCCTAAGCCAGATGATACATTTTCTTATATTTAACCTAGCTCCTTCTCTCCTCTTTTGATGAGAAGCATTAGGTTTCGAAATGCCCAGGTATAAAGAACATCTATAACTTTTCCTCACATCGATATCCTTTCCTTATTGAACTGATAAATACATTTATTTGCACCAATATATTTTTTGTAGTGTCACTAATTTTTTTTAATATATGTGTGTGTGTGTGTGTGTGTGTGTGTGTGCGTGTGAGCGTGTGTGTGTGTCCAGATAGTGAAGTAGACCCTGTATTATCCAAACATGTGCTGTCCCTAAAATAACATAACTTAGTGCCTGTCATAAGATGGAGCATTATTAAGAAGGTTGTAACCACAACACTGCACAACCTTACCCGTCTTCTTTGCCTTATTGAGAAATTAGCTATAATTACATTCACAGACAAAGATAAATTACTTAACCATAGAGATGTAATAGGTATTAGCTGTAGGCATTTTAAATGTTTCACTCTGGATAAATTTAATAATAACTAAGTGAACCAACCATAACATCTCAGAGAAAAATAACAGCCCTTCCAGGGAAACATAATCCCCAGAAAATAGTGTCAGAAAGAATTATATAAACTCCTAATTAATGTCAGTCAAAATAAATGTTTGGAATAATTTTGGTACTTAGAGATATAAATAAAAATAATAATAATAATAATAACAGTGACCTAAATTAATAATATTACTTACTAGCATGGGTGCCCGGCGTTGCCCGGGTATTTGGAGGTGTATGTTGAGCAAAAAAAAAAATAAAAAAGCGGTCAATTTTTTAAAAACTTTGACCCCTATTATGATCTCTTAAAATTTATTGTTTTGGGCTCTAATCAAGTTATTAAGTTAGATCCATGTCCAAGGAACCTATATCTAAAATTTCAAGTGTTTAGACCCAAAATTGGCGGAGGAGTTTGATAGAGTTCTCAAACGTCAAATCGTTGAACTTTGACTCCTTAACAGCCAAATTTCTGGCCGAAAACCGATCACATAAATTTTCCCAAATCTCAGTACCCTGTATATCAAATTTCGAGTCTGTAAACTAAAAATTGACAGAGTTATTGCGTAGGGAAATGTACACACACAGACACACACACATACACAGACAGACAGAACAAGAATAATAACAACAACTTTTATAGATATATAGATATCAGATTCTAATACTAATTCTAGCTTTAACAGGCTTAAAAATATGTAAGTATACCGTGAACACATTAATTATATATGCATATACGTATATTATTTAAATGAAATATTAAAATGCCGCAGGATTACAGAGATTGTATAATACTGTAAACATAAATAAATATCCTTTTCACTTCAATTACATCTATTTTGCCAACAACATTTCCTCCGATGAGATGAGCCATTCATTGAAAATCCATGGGTTAAGGAAAAAAACTTCAATAATCATCTATACTCATTCATAAAACACTAAATTTTGTTGTAATTCTACATAATCGAACTCAAAATTTCCATTTATATATTTATACTTCTATTTTATAAATTTGTTTCTTTTGTGTGTATTGATATTCATACGAAAAACCCCTTTTTTTATTTATTTAAAAAGAAAATACAACATTTTATATATATAGGTCGTGGAATTGAATTCATCTGCAAAAGATCTAGCTAATTTGCATATTCTTTTAAACATTCATTTTAATTTATTCCCTATTAGTGTTTTCGGTTTTCTTATGAGATGATCATCTTTAGTTAACTATTAGATGTAATCATATCCATACAGATATTCTACATGAGTTATACTTGCGTAAAAAAGTTATAGCAAACAGAAACCTCTTTCTCTATATATTTATGTATATGTATATATATTTGTTTAAAAAAATCTTGCCTAACAAACTCCTCTATCAGGTTTTTGGTCTACAGACATGAAACTTAATATATAGGCTATTCGAACCTATGCAAAACTTTAAACTCTAACTTATGCGTAGTAGTATAGCTACCATGACGGGAATAGGTATATGCTTTTTACATCTCATTTAAAGCATAATCTGCAAAGTGTTTGCAGCTCATAGCCGATTCTATTTTAACATTTAATAATTTTTCACGGCCCTTAAATCTAATTATCGCAAGCTTCTTTGCTACTCATAAATAACAGGATGAAGTTAGTGAACTACAGATTTTAGGCTTCCTAAATATTTTCCATTTGACTGAAGGTGTTTTGTTCACTTTGATTAAATTCCAGAAGTGCACCAAGAGTGAGGTGTTTATAACATGCACGTTATTATTCATTGACAGTGTATGCCCATAGAATCTGTTTTTAAAGGTCATTGAGGTACTACCTATGTAGAATTTTTCTATTTCATAGTTTTTTGCAGTATATATTTTAGCCTAGCATACCACCAAAGAAGTGAGACAATTATTACTTAGCAGGCATTCAGTCAGTTTTTGGCAGTTGCGGGTCTCTCTGTTACCACTATTATTAGTGTCCGTAGTTCGATTATTTCTCCTTAACATTTCATTATTGTGATTTTTATGATTCTTTTCAGGTTTTCAGTACAGCTGTAGCTTCGTTTTTAAGGGGTTTTTGTTATAGATTTTATGCAGTGTAGTACCTGATGGGAAGTGTATATTTATAAAATATAGAAACATATTCCCAAGTTTTGTTTGAAGGGTGGGGTGAACCTGATTATTTTTCTACCTTGATTACTAGATCTCGTCATATTTAATTGCTTCTATTGTATTTAATGTCTGCATTTTTGTATTTGCTATTTTTTTAGTGGACTGTTATAAATATTTTTGTATTTATTAAATGTTTCCTCATTGGAGGAGTTATAATTTATAATAAGTTCAATTGATTTTGGTATGTGCTTAATAATAGGAGGTGGGTGGTTAGCCCATAGCTAAGTCAAAGAAGTCATTTCGGCTATTTTTGTCCATTGCTCACGATTATTAATAAGTACCGTAGTACGGCTCTTTATTACTATATCAATATCACCCTCTAATTTTTTGTCAAACTCAGTTGCTTTCATGAAGAGCTCCTCAATTATTACCGTATCCATAATGTTAAATTGCACAAAGGCACATTTTTTTCTTATCAGCAATATTGGCGAACCAGTTGATCGTATCCAAGGTGTTAATCCGTTGGTTGAAGTTGTATTTCGTTTTAATTTTGAAGTTGATTTTTTCCAGAATTCTTTTGCTGATTTTCCCAATTTCCGGTCTAGTGGGGTTAATTAATCTGGTTGCTGGTTTTATCAGGAAATCGAGCTTGTGATCCTTGAGTAGGATGTATGCCTCATTTTCCTTGAGTTTACTAACTCCGCTGCTATTTGTAGATCCTCCGTAATTTCCCTGCTTTTGTTGTTGATAATTTTAACTAGGTTGGTGGTAGATTTTTGTTACGTTTTTTATCATTAGGTCATATGGTATTGTTGTTGGTTGAGGTTACAAAAATTACTAGTTTTATCAGCTTTTACAAGAAGATTATTTGATTTCTTGATATTTTTAACAATATTATCGAATTTCCTCAGGAAGTAGTTCTTGCTCCTATGAAGTTCAATGTTTCTTGCTAGGTCATAAAGATCCTTTTCAAAGGGTGCTAGTTCGAGGATTCATGGAGGTTTTATGCTTTTAAACCCAAAGTTTTCTTTAATACTGTTATCCTCATTGTTTTGTAGAAAAAACAATATGCATGACGAGAAAAATGTTGAAACCTTGATCGATCTGCATAGACTCCTTATGTTTATATAATTTTATTTATATATATGTGTGTGTTCGTGTGTGTGTGTGTGTGTGTGCGTGTGTGTGTGTGTGTGCATATTACACATGATTAAACTAATAATCAAGATAAGCAGTTTGAAAGTGTTAACGCATATCATAAGTGCATTAGAATTTGCGTCATTATTTACTAATAATAAACAATAAGGCTAAATAAATATAAATAAATAAATCAATAAATAGCAGCAAATTCAGAACGTACACACTGTAAATCAAAACTTAAATTTTTTTTTTTTACATAGGCATCACCACTTATCAAGGCCCAGAGGCCACTCGAGGATAAAGGTTAAAGAGTGTACAGTAGAAATTGGACAATATAGTAATCGTTAGTAATGAAAATTCGGTAAATTTGTTAACAAGTGGGACAGCTCATCAAGAACTTGTTTACGTTAGACTTGAAGACAACCATATTGTAGTCAGCTGGAAAGCAGGAAAACGGAAGACAATTCCACAGGCGTGCAGTTCTAAGAAAGAAGCTTTGTTCATGGAATCTACCTTTAGGTTTAGGCACAGATAATGAGTGGGGGGGGGAATTATTGATAGTGTTTTCAGCTAGTCTAGTGTTTCTTGTGAAAGTTTGGCGAACACCTTCCATGAAAATAACGATACAGCAGAGACAAACTCGCAACATCTCTTCTGTGAGATAGAGGTTGCAGGGAAGAGAAAAGGATATCTCCTACGAGACTACAAAGTCGATTTTGAACTCTATCAAGGCAGGACAAGTCCTTTCTAGCAGCTCCTGCCCAGATGTGGCAACAGTTTTCCATCCTTGGACGTACCTGGCTCTTATATAGATAGAGTATTGCATCAGCAGTGAGATATCTACTGGATCAATAGAAGGATCCCACCATTTTTCAAGCGGCCTTGGCAACAGATTTGATGTACGTGTTCCATTTAAAATCAGGAGTAAAGGTCAAGCCCAGAAGCTTGTACAAACTTGAGGCCTCCTCAAGACGAGAGCCATTCATTTCAACTGATGCCAGATGGGGATCAGAACTTCAATTACATAAAAACTGTGTAATAGAAAAACCGGAAGTTTAAATGGATGTAAACAAACATGTCACGTTGAAAAAAAATAAATATAAAAATGTAAAAGTTGGAAAACATATTGAAAAATTCGTGGAATAGGATGCTGATAGTTAAAAAAAAATTCAATAATATGAACCCATGTAGTTTTTATAGTAAGCAAAGTGCGACTATCATAAAAATGTAAACAAAACCAGTAGTGTAACTCGAAAACTGCCTATAATGACGAGTGTTTGAATCTGAAAATAAAATAATGTGTATGCTACTTATTTTAATTAAAAAATAAAATTCAATATTGGCAACTTGGAATTGAATTATAATAATAACTGTGAATATTAAAATTTAGTTCTCCTATATTGTGAGAATGTTAGCTTATCGAAAAAGTATAAACAAGGTATAAAATATTTGGTTTTAAATCTAAAAATAATAACAAAAATAATAACAAAAATAATAACACGCATGTTGCAAAGAATTAAATGGATAATAATTTTAAAATATAATCAATAGAAAGTAATAATTATTAAGACACTTGCTGCGAAGCATACAACTTAAACCCGGACTACCAGAAGCCTAAAACAAAGAAAAACACATGCAATAGAAGGAAAAGAAATGCTGGTTACTAATTACTACAGAATTCGAGGTATTATTGCATTGCAAAGCGTGTTTAATCTAAAAACATAGATAAAGCCCGTTTGATACTCTCTCTATTTTTTCTCTCACAAAGAGGTTACCATATATCAAGGCCCGGTGGCCACTCGAGGATTAGAGTTAATGTGCGTACTGTAGTCATTGGAACAGTTGCATAATAATCGTTTGTAGAAGCAATTTGGTATAATCAGATTTACGAGAACGGTTGAATGAGAACTTGTTTACATTTGACTTGAAGATAATGGTATTGTACTTAGCTGGAAAGCAGACCAACGGAACAGAGTTCCACAGGCGGGCAGTTCTAGGAAAGAAGCTTTGTTCATGAAATCCATGTTTAGGTTTTGATATAGAGATTGGGGGAATTTATTGATATTGATTTTGGCTAGATGAGTATTTTTGTGAAAGATTGGCGAGGGGGAACCATATTGGAGCTCAGTTGAACACTTGTCATGAAAATAGTGATAGAGCAGGAACAGGTTCGCAATGTCTCTTCTGTGAGACAGAGGCTGCAGAGAAGAGAAAAGGGTATTGTCTACTAGATTACAAAGTGTGTTTTGAACTCTGTCAAGGCAGGATAGGATGCTTTGAACAGCTCCTGACCAGATGTGACAACAGTATTCAATCCTTGGACGTACTTGGTTCTTATATGGGTAGAGAATTGCATCAGCAGTGAGATAGCTACTGGAGCAGTAAAATGCTCCAACCATTTTTCCAGCGACCTTGGCAACAGATTTGATGTATGTGCTTCATTTCAGATCAAGAATGAAAGTCAGACCAAGAATCTTGTTTAAACATGGAGCATCCTCAAGGTGAGAACCGTTCATTTATGTTGTGGATAAAAAAAATATGAATATTTTCTGCGTTAACAAGAAAGGTGCTATTAATGGGCTGCGAAACTTTTGAAAAAATTGTTTTTTTTTTACGCACTGATGAAGCCCAAGTTGGGAAAATTATAATTGATGAACTGTTATAGTAGCACCAGGGGCTGAAACAATTGTATGCAAGATGTTACCAATAAAGACCATATATATATATATATATATATATATATATATGCATATATATATATATATATATATATATATATATATATATATATATATATATATGCATATATATATATATATATATATATATATATATATATATATATATATATATATATATATGCACACACAGAGAAAACCTATAAAATCTTGAATGCATCAAAGGTTTTTATATTGAAGAAATGTCATGAATACCAGATGTTTAATGGCGGTTTGAATAAAAGAAAAGAAAGTGAAATTTGAAATATATTCAAACCGTGGGAATGGCTGGTTGTTGTCTCTTCCAAAATTTCTATTTCTTTCTCACAACTGAGAAATAACTTTCCAAGATTCCATTCTATGAAAGGAATTTAGGAATTTATTTGAGAAATTTGCAGTCAACAAAACGTAAAAAATGCAAAGCACAAATAACATTTGTGCTTTGCATTATTTACTTCATTTATGTAGCGTTATGTTTTTAGCATTGTTAGCCACTAATCTGGATGCATTTTAAGTTTTGCCAGACAAAAAATCTCTATTAACAATGGAAAAAAAATGAAATGTTATAGCTTTATCTTTACTATTATATAAATGTCACTTTGTGTGTGTGTGTGTGTGTGTGTGTGTGTGTGCGCGCGCGTGCGCGTGTGCGCGCGCGCGTGTGTGTGTGCATGTGTGTGTGTGTGTGAGACAGAGTTCTTTCTTCATAGGTTCTGAAATGGTTGAGCCTATCTTTTACCAGTTTCATACAAAGGTAATTTATATGTCTGGCAGTGTTCTTAGATGTTTTGTACAGAAATTTATCGGATAAGTATCGAACAGGGAAATATTTTATGTTACACTGACTGGTGTAACGTAGAATATTCCCTTGTAAAAATTCTTCTATTTTATTTATAACAAAAGAGACAATGTTTAAGATCGTTAAGCCCAAATATCAGTTAACTTGATATTGCAAACAAACACAGACGGAATTTGATCAACGACATTATCATTATTATTTTTTATTTTTTTGTAAATTAGTCCACCGGGCAAATTATTCTTTGTAATATATGACAATCAATAGCGGATTGATTCTATAATAATACATAAGCAATCTCCGGGCCTTGATAAGTGGTGACTGCTATGTAAAAAAAAAAAATCTGCATAAATTAAAATATCTTGTTTAAGCATATTTTACGACCGGGCAACGTCGGGTATCAGCTAGTATAATATATTTTGTTCAGAAGTACGAATGCTATCTACTCTATTAGCAGTTGGTTTTCGATTCAATATAAAACAAACACTCACCAGTCACAAAGAAGAGCTATGTACAGCAAAGCGGCTACTTGTGAATGACTCTCTGTCTCATATATAAAATAGATATATATAAATCTATCTATCTATCTATATTTTAAATCAGTAATCTACGGATATGCATGTTTTGGGGCCCTACCCCTCTTCAGCGTAGCTTGACTGTTACTAAGAATCGAACCCTAGACCTTTTATATTACAGTCCGACGTCTAGTCCATTACGCTATGAAGTGAGAGGTGCCTTCAATAAGATGCCAGACTGTTTGTAAAGACATTTAAAATTGTTGTAGACTTGAAAATTCTGTATGTTATTGTTATACATCTTATGAGCTGACTGACCAATTTTTATGATTTTAGGTTCAAATGGACAGCTACAACAGGAATTGGAATACACCCTACTAAAGCCTGACTGTCACAGCTGGTGAATTTCAAAAATGAAATCTGAACGTGAAGTCACTTTAGAAGAACGATATGCAATAAAATTCTATTTTAAATTTGGAAAAAATTCCACAGAAACGTATAGAATGCTTCAGACTGTTTTTGGACCATCTTGCATGAATCGAGCATCAGTTTTTGAATGGTATTAGAGATTCAAGGAAGGCAGGGAGTCTGTGAAGGATGGTGAGAGGTGTGGGAGGAGTAAGGAAGTCAGAACTGATTGGCAGGCATAGTTTGATGTGAGTATGGGCATTGTACACACAATTATTCACATGGAACTGAAGATGCGGAAGATTTGTGTGAATGCATCAGTCCACAACTCCATCCTTATTACAGACAATTTGACTAAGATGCGCATCAAGACAGTTCCTCACCCTCCCTATAGTCCAGACCTTGCTTCCTGTGACTTTTGGTTATTCCCTAAGCTCAAGGAAAATCTTAGAGGTTGTCGTTATGAAACAATTTAGGAGATGAAAGAGGCTGTGAGGAGGGTCATTGACATACACAAGAGAACTTCCATGAAGCCTTCCAGAAGATGTTGGAACAGTACAGCAAGTGCATTGCAGCCGAAGGAGATTACTTTGAAGGGAACTACAGTTTCATATGTGTATTATCAATAAAATTGGCTTTACGAAAATGTCTGGAAACTTATTAAAGGCACCTTGTAATTAAATTGAATTACTTTTCTTTATTTATGTCTTTTATTTATTAACATCATCCCTTTATACTCCTTCACTTATGATGCTGCTATTACTGCTACTAATAATAATACCACTACTTCTCCCTCTATTCCTACTTTAGCACCACTTCTCGTCTCATTCGTCCTTCCTCTCACCACATAAAACATTAGATGTGCAAACAAGCAAACAAGATTATCAGGGTTACAGAATTATAAGTCGACAAAATCCACAGAAATCTAAAAATCAGACATAAAAAAAGAGACCATTCCCATAACAATTTATACAATGCTCTAGTAACTCATTGGTACAGTCTCAACTACAATATCCACGTTAAAACTTAGTTCTAATTAAGAAAGCGTATGACTTACCCAGATGCTAATGCATCGGAAGTGCACCTAAAGCTGAAGCTGATAGTTAATCTATGATGTGCTTCTATTTTCATCTCAACTCACTGCACTAATGTACTCCTCAATCAACGGAGCAGTTCCTTGTAATCACAACATTTCAAAAGAAAATCGTCACAAACAACGATGAACTATTGCAACAACAGCAAGAAACATAAAGAAAAGAAAATAATTACTTTATCACATTTCTTTCTTTTTCTGCTATTAATTCTCCCCCTTCCAGTTTTTCTTTGTTTTTAGTGCGTTTTCATAATTTCTAGCCTTATGCCATTCTGTATTAATGATATATATCTTTCTCTCTATCTCCCCTTAAGATGAGGTTGGTTGGTTTTATGACATATCAATCATTGTTTTTCGTACACCTTTAGCTTACATCTTGAATTTTAAATATTTGATCAAACTTAGAATAAGGATTCTAGACACAAGGTTAAGTATCGCATCTTGATTTTAATCTTCTTAAGGGGACA
>NC_136494.1:136081904-136141904 GCF_053919585.1 Euprymna scolopes | reverse complement strand
GTGTCACGGTGGTAACGTCACCAGCTTTGAATGCTATAGTTTTGCTTTCGGTTTCGATTCTAACTGATGGCAGCCAAATACTTTTTTTTTTACTTTTGAAATCACGACTCTATAATAATATATATACGAAATCTGGACAAATTAAAATATCATATTTAAACGTATTTTACAAATGAGCAAAGTTGGACGCCTCCCTACTAGTATATATATATATATATATATATATATATATATATATAGATATATATATATATATATATATGTGTGTGTGTGTGTGTGTGTGTGTGTGTGTGTGTGTGTTCACATGACGATAAAAAGATTAAAACAAATTTTTCTAGGAACCAAATACAGTATTTCTTTTTTTCATACGATTCATAATAATAATTTTTATTGGGAAAAATAGAAGGCAATCTATAAAAATACAAAAACCCTTATTACATTGTCACTGGTATATGATTTTTTAAATGGCCAGCATTAATCTAAAATACCCCCGTTTCATTCATATATATATATATATATATATATATATATATATATATATATATATATATATATATATATATATATGTGTGTGTGTGTGTGTGTGTGTGTGTGTGTGGTAGCATCCTTCAGTCTTGACAAACTATGGATACTCACTGTAAGAGTATGGAATTTTTGTGGTAAGAGTTGCGCAATCTTCAACCACACCTCCTCTGGGTTGCCATTGTTAAATACCAGTGGTAAGTGGAGGTACTGAACGACTGGAAACAATGCCGAGATAAGCGGGGAACACATACAATTTTCCCAAATGGTCACCCATCTGGTACTAGCCAGGTTCAACACCACTTAACTTTGATGATCTGACAAGAACTGGTGTGTCAATATGATCAAGCCATATACAGAATATATATATACTAGCAGGGAGGCACAACGTTGGCCGGGATTGAATGAGGATCAACAAATGCTTCACCCTCCCATATTTTATTGTCATCAAAATTGGTGAAATCGACCATTTTTCAATCAAACTGATTAATTGTCTGCTCTAGTTGGGGACCCACCACAGTGCACTAAAACAAGTTTCACATGCTTCGCCACAGTGATAGTCCACAATACATTGTAATCTACATTGCACTGTAGAGAACGTACTGTGGATTTTATAAAATTATTTTTATACTAGCCGTACCCGGCCATGCATTGCTGTGGCTCAGTTTGTATAAGTGGAACACCCCTCCCTCCAAAAAAAAAGATAAAATTTAAGTTTTTTATAAGAAGGAATCAGTGAGGCAAACTGTAAATTTTTTTTCATTATAAAAAATATGGCACTTCTACAGATCAGGAACATGAGACGTATGTATATATTTTAGTTTCAATAACGGCAGAAGAGGTCTTTTGTGAGCCAAAGAACAGGGGTCGATAACTCATACTTTTCAAAATGTTCTTGCAAACTTTTCTCCGAAAAAAGCTTTAATTTCAATTTTTTATTAACAATATTAATTAAACTTTTTTTCAATGATTTTTTTTTATTGAACCTTTTTATTTTCAATGATTTTTTTTTTAAATTGGGTACTTTTTAATAAAGCAATTTTTGAATCACAGTTAATCCTTCTTAGCAAAGTTTATGTGTTGGCAGAAATGTAAAAACAATCCATTGGAAGGAGTTTTTGAACCAATGACTGTATCCCTTGTAAATGTGCAAATTTAATAAATAACACTATATTCCAAAAAGGTGTCAATAAAAATTATTCATTGAAAAAAAATATATATATATATATACATTTTGGTACTTATGTATTTTTTGTATTGCACTATTTTTAAATAGTTTTTTCCAGGTTAAATTCAAGTTTTACGATAGCTTTTTTAAATTAAATTCTAAGGTGGAAGCACAGAATATTTACAAAACACCCCATTGCTCCCCATGCTAAGAATAGCTTTCGAAATAATAACGTTTTTATTTCAACATGGCACCAAAAATACATAAGTACCACAATATCATTAAAAAATCGAAATTAAATTTCGATACAATTTTATACTTTAAAATTATATTTGTATACATTTGTATACAATCTTCTATGCAAAAAAAATTCTTTAAACTCTATAAATGTTTGATGTTTTGAAAATTATATTTTGCCACATTGACAACTAAAATTATATTTTGATACATTTTTATACAATCTTACTGTAAAAAAAAAAAAAAAAAAAAATAATAATAATAATAAGGTAATTATGCATAAAACCAGAGCCTAACTTTCAAACACGCTGGCAGTTGGCACCCACGTCTCTCAATTGAGGTATGGAAGCACAAAATGGATACAATTTTCAAATATATTTTATGTTTATTTTTTTTTCACCCCCTTATAATAAAAATATATAAAAATATGTAAACTTTTTCATCAATTAATTTTTTATTTTTTAATCGCATATCTTTTCTAAATATCTTTATTCAAGTTAATGTTACATATTTTCGTCAAACTATTTAGATATTTTAAAAATATATTTATTTACAGAAACATGAAAAAAAAACTATGAATGTGTCCCATTTTTTTTTATAGTTTTAGCAGTTTCAAAAAGGTGAATGTGCAACAGAAAATAGTTTATACCGGCAAAGATCATAATAGATTACGCAGGTTTAAATAAAGTATATTTAAATAAAATATATTTTTTAAAAAAGTACATTTAAAAAAAAATTAATGATATTTGAACAAAATAAAACGTAAATATGTTTGAAAAAATATATTAACAAAAGATATCTTAATATTTTGCCCAAATAAGTAAGTTTTGAAGAATATTGTGCTTCCATACCTTAATTGACAGGCGTGGGTGCTAGCTTGTGGCGTCTTTGAAAGTTAGGGTCTGGTTTTATGAACAATTACCAAAAATAATTCTAAAAGAATCTATGTTTCATGGTTTTAACATTTATTCTTTATTTTCAGTTATGAATCACTCATTGAACAGAAATATTAAAACATTAAAATTATATTTCGATATATTTTTATGCAATAAATATTTTGATTTTCATATATTTTGTGTCATCAGGGAAGCTTGTTTATATTTGAAGTTCACAGAACTGGCAATAGAGGTCGTTTCTCATTAAAGAACCGGGGTCAATAACTCGTTTCCGTTGCTGACATGTTGTTGACTTGCAGAAGTGTCAAAAATATCCTTAAAAAGAGAGAGAGTTGGAAGAATGTGTGTGTGTATATATATATATATATATATATATATATATATATATATGTTAAAATGTTTAATATATATATATATATATATATATATATATATATATATATATATATATATATATATATATGAATGAAACAGTTTAATAATGTTTAATAATCAACATACTCTAAATAATTTACAAATTTTACTATTTTTTTTTTTGATGAAAACCTACCGAGGGAATGGACCTCATTAAAAAACTACCTACTCTAATAAATTAATAAAAGTTATTCTAGACTGCAAGCACAATGTCGCAGGAAAATATAGAATTTAACCCGGTCTCAACTGGTAATGGTTGGAGCACTAAATATTGAGAGAGAAAAATAGGAACTTCTTTCTCTGTAGATGTGGCGATTATGATGGTGTTGCTCATCGGATATAATGTAGCATTTTATTATCACGAGTGAATGTGGCAGGAATGGTGGTCGTAAGCTACATAAGATAGTGGCTCTCAGAGTAGATGTATTGAATTTGTATGTGCCATCTGTTGTTGCAGATATACGGTACTTTGGTCCAGAGAGGAATTTCTGCAATCAAAATATTATATATGGAGATAATGGCTTGAATTAAAGTTTAAAATGCAAAAGTCAAGTATCATGGTTAAATTGTGCTCTAAACAGAAACATTCATTTAAAACGTGTCTCTGTCATATCAAAGAACCTTATGTTGATTTTATATGCCAGTCTTTTCTACTTGTGCAGTGATAATGGCTTGAATTATATGCTGGGCCTTTTCTGCTTGGGCGATAACAAAACTTCTCAAATACATTTGTGATGTCACGCTGTATAAGGTATTAACTTTAGTCAAAATAGTCTATTCCTACTTTCATCAGATTTTTTTTCGATTGTCGATACTTATTAAAGACATTCCAATACAAAACCTATCTTAAAACACTGCCAGGCACGAAGTACACTATGTGAAGTTAAAAATATATCCCAGCTGTTTAGGAGTCTACAGGGAACGAACTCACACATACGCAGTCAATATTTCTTTTATATAATAGTATATATATACAGATAGATATGACTATAATGCTCCCTATCTTGGGTTGAGCATATTGGGAAGTGATATACAAATTACCATTAGCGTATGAAGCGATACTCTTTGTGTAAACAAATTGAGCATAGGTATTTGGACAATGTTAAAATATTGTTAATTCACTACCCGCATAGCAGCAGCCAAATAGCACAACGGTTAGACGCTCCGACTGTTGTTTCGGCGGTCAGGTTTCGATCCTGGCTTGAGGTAGTTGCTTGTATAGCCGCACAGATGAGCTGTGAAACAGCGAAACAGTACTGTATGTGGATGAGAATATATATACACACACACACACATTTACATACAAATATACACACACACATTATATATATATATATATATATACACACACATAGTAAGTTATAAAATATATATGGCGATTAAGCTACACTGAATATTCTGCGTTTCATCCACTATAGGACTCTTCAGGCTTATGCGCCTAACTTACTAACTAGCTCTACCTATGTATTGAGCACTTTTGAAGTAAATACTTGAAGTTTATGCATAAATCTGTACTGTCGTATATTAATTTTATGTGAGTAAATTAAGTAGTTATATACATATATATATATAATCATATTAGATATCTGAATTTTATGAAGGGCTTGTAGCGTAGCCTTGTAGGAGATGTCCTTTTCTCTTCCTTGCAACCTCTATCTCACAGAAGAGATGTTGCGAGTTTGTCTCTGATGTATCGTTATTTTCATGGAAGGTGTTCAACTGAGCTTCAATCTATGGTCCCCCCTCGCCAAACTTTCACAAGAAACACTCGTCTAGTTGTACACACTATCAATAATTCCCTCCACTGACTACAATATGGTTGTGTTCAAGTCTAACATAAATAAGTTCTTGATGAGCCGTTCTATATAAGTTATCAAATTTACCAAATTTTCATTACTAATGATTACTATATTGTCCAATGTCTACTGTACACTTTTTAACCCTTATCCTTGAGTGGCCTCTTGGCCTTGATAAGTGGTGTTGCCTATGTAAAAAAAAAAAAAAAAGGGCTTCCATTGTACCCTGGCCTTTTGGTATAGGAGCAAAGTGTAGTTCTCATGCTACACTCCACCTTTTCTGACCTCGATCAGTGGAAGAGAAATCCTTCTAGATTGAGGCAATTTTTATTTTTCTTCCTATCCAGAGTGCCCCTTTTTAGGAGCTGGATTTTCCTCACATTAAAAACCGACCTTGTGTCTAACTCTGCCCTCGTGGGGAGGCAAGTAAATAGGAACAATTAAATTAAATTAATCATAGCCCATACTAGCTTCCCATACATGATGCAGTCATGTTGTAAAATTAATAATGATCGGTAAATTAGTTTAAGAGTGATTCCTGCACAATCTATACATTATATATATATATACTAGCAGGAAACCCCGACGTTGCCCAGGATTGAATGAGAATCAATGAATTTTTCACGTTTATTGTCATCGAAATCGGTGACATCGCTTATTCGTCAATTAAATCAATTGATTGCATGATCTATTTGGAATCCAACTGCAGTACACCGGGATGAAGCTCACAAGTCTTTCCGTAGTGATTTAGCTCACAATATATTGCACTGTAGAGAACCTACTGGTTATTTTATATAATGACTTGAAGTAAAGTTTAAAAAGCAAATGGCAAGTATCATCATTCAATTGTGTTCTAAACAGAAACATTCATTTCAAATGCGCCCCTGTCTTATCAAAGAACCTGCTGCTGATGCTATATCCTGGGCCTTTGTGCCGTGTTAAAACTTCTAAAATGCATTTGTGATGTTAGGTTATATAAAGCGTTAACTTTGGTCAAAATCGAACTCTTCCATCTTTAATTTTGTTGATTATCGATTTTCAATACTTATAGGAGGTATTCCGATACAAGACATATATAAGAACACAAAGTCCATTCAGGTGAGATTTCATAAAAATCGGCCTAGCCATTTTGGAGTCCATAGGAAATGAATTTGCACACACACACACACACACGCACGCACACACACAGAGAAATATATAAGCCGAGATATATGAGAGAGAGAGAGAGAGAGAGAGAGAGAGAGAGAGAGAGAGAGAGAAAGAGAGAGAGAGAGAGATGGTGTTCAGTCATTTCTTGGCATATATCCAATTATCTTCTGAATGATTCATGAAGAGATCAATCATTTCTTGTACCTAAGAAATAATTCTTCATCGCTTGTTTTGCAGCTGAATAGTTGCACATTCTCGGTAACTCGATCAGTGCTCAAGGTCACGACTATAAACGCTAATTCTTTAGATAAACAATCAGTACACAATTCCTAAAAGTAATCCACTTGCACATCACATTTGGCCTTGTGCCACTCTAGAATAACGTCTATTAAACATCAAGAAAACTTCGGCTCAGGTTACTTTACTTACAGAACATCGTTTTGCCTGTCAGATTGTCAGATGTACTTAAGTTGGACAACAGAAAATATCTTCCTCTTCCCTGTCATTATATATATATATATATATATATATATATATATATATATATATATATATAAAGCTGAGTGTGTGTGTGTGTGTGTGTGTGTGTGTGTGTGTGGTCACGAATAGGCTCCTATATGGTTGACTATTTTAAAAAACTGATTACATATAATGATAGAAGATGTATCGAGACACAGGAATGAGTATGTTTGATCTGGCAGAACGGTGGTTCATTAAAACTGTGGGGTCTGCGTTCACGCCTGGTCCACAAAGTATGGAAATAAAAAAATGTAAAAATTAAAAAAAAATCGTTTACAAGTGTTTTTGATATAGATGTACATAATAATACTTTGATAAGTATGTTTTAACTTAAATAGGGATGGTATAATAAAATTGTGGGGTCTGCGTTCGCGCCTGGCCTCCATAGAATGGAAATAGGCACAACTTTAATAAAGACTTTTCATATCTATCTGCGTAAGTATACTTTGATAATTATGTTTCAGTTTGAAGAAATATGGTATAATAAAATTATGGGGTGTTCGTTCGCACCTGACCTCCATAGAATGGAAATATGTCACAAAGTTTAACAAGGTTTTTTAATATAGATCCACAGAATATTGTGATAAGTGTTTCAGTGTGAATAGGTATGGTATAATAAATTATGGGGTTTATCTATTTTATTTTTACTTTCAACATATTTTGCTTTGGTTTTGATACCCCCAAATTCGAAGCTATCTCTTTACAACCCTTCCTTTTCATAACCTATCATACTTTCATAAATCAGAGTCCATTTTGTGTAGGCTGTTTTTGAACCCAGTCAACGACGGGTACTTTTGCTAGTATATATATATATATATATATATATATATATATATATATATATATATATATATATATATATATATATATATATATATATATATATATATATATACTAGCAAAAGTACCCGCATATATAGTCTAAAGAAGCTTTGAATAAAAAAATGCAAAAATAAAAATGAAGAATGTAATTTAAATTCCCGGAAGGAAAAAAATATATTAGCTTTAACCTATCGCGGACTTAGCACCTACATAATCTAACTTCTAAAATGTTTATAATGACAAAAGAGAATTCATTTATATAAGGATTTTAAAAAAAAAAAAGGCCTTAAGTAAAATTGTTAAAGAGAAATAGACTTAGCACTTGCATAAGCCGATTTCAAAAATGTCCTCAATTTTAAAACAGAATTTAACTTCATAAGGTTGGAAAGAGAAAACCTTAACTAATATATATATAACTCCAGGTTAATACTTTTCAGAGGTAAAGCAGTTAATGAAGTTTTAATGAGGCTAATGCAAGAGTGCTCAATACCGAAGTAGGTCAAGATATACTTTCTATTTATTTTACAAAAGCATTAATATGTTGCTACACATTCATGAGCATGTTTCGGTCAGCTAGTTACAAGTAACTAGAGACCTCTACAAACGATATTGCTTATACAAAAGTAGAGTCGGTAATAAGCAATATCGCCTGAAGAAGTCTCTAGTTACTTGTAATTAGCTGACTGAAACATGCTCATGACTGTGTAGCTACATATTAATGCTTATGTAAGACAAGTAAAAAGCATATGTGTGTGTGTGTGTATGTGTGTGTGTGTGTGTGTGTGTGTGTGTTTTACAGAAAAGCAGAAAAATATCGATACCGTCGGTTTCAAGCACAACACTAAAGAGAATCAATACCTGGTCGCCTATGTTGGACTCTCTTCAGTCTCTATTTATATCTGTCTTCTCAAAAATGGCGTCTTGCACGCTGTATGAAACTCTGTAATATTTTGGTCCCTGATCTTATTTTAATTTTTCCAATCCATTTTTATTTTTAATATTGGGTTTCAATCGGTAAATTATTGTGCTCTTATTTTGAATCAAGCACTAAATTCTCTCCTAACAACGTTATATATATATTTGAGGAGGAGCCAAAGATAATTAGATAAATTCTTTCGCTCCTAATGTAGTGTAATATTGTCATCATGCACATTTGATGGTAGAGAGTAGTAAGAGATGGGTCCATTTTGACATTGCAAAAGGTTTTCATAAATATTTGATAATATGCATAGCAAATACTGATCGAACGCGTCAGACTTTCTTTATCCACTGACACATGTTTCATCATGTTTATAACTCATCAGTGTGGTTAGAGGCATAAGATCTGAAACCCGGATTCTGAGAGTTGGTGTTCGGTGCTCTACAAATTGTTCTGAAGTCGAATAAACCATTATACATAGAACATTATTATCTCATTAAAACAGTTTTTCTGCAAAGAATATATATACATGCAGACTCTTTCAGTCTTTGACAAACTATGGATACCACGCAGGAGTGTCTGCGCGTGAAATTTTTGTGGTAGGAGGTGTGCAATCTCCAACCACACCTGTCCTAAGTCGACATTGTTAAATACTAGTGGCAAGTATGTACAGGACGACTGGGAACAAATGCCGAGATAAGCGGAGAGCACATACAGCACCTAGAATTCACAAATGGCCATCCTCTTTTTCTACTGACCAAGCTCAATCTTGCTTAACTTTGGTGATCTGATGAGAACCGGTGTATCAACGCGATTATGCTGTATGTATATATATGTATGCCGTATGTATATATATGTATGTGCAAAGAATATTACCAAATTTATCTCCAAATTAAAAAAAAATTCTCCACCTATCAGTCGTACTTTTCTTTATCATGACTCTCAATTACTGATAGTAATTGGCGAGTGAATATCTAGAGTCTAGACTACCCTACTATTCAGCACATAGATGTTTGTCTGACGGAACAACGAGGACCATCTGAGCATCCTGGAGGAATGATGGATAACACGTGCTGAATTGTGAAGCAAGGGTTGCACAATCCCTAACCACTTCACTCCTGAGTTAGCACAGCTTGATTCCAGTGATAAGAAGAAGTGCAGGACGACTGAAAACAATACCGAGCACATACAACACCTGGTATTCCTCTTTTTTACTGACCAGGTTCAACGATGCTTAACTTCAGTGAACTATCAGGAACCGATGTGTCAACTTGATTATGCTGTATATAACACATAGTTGAAGGAAAGACAGATAGTCATACCTTTTCTAAAGGTATTCGTGAACAATCCAACCTAATAACTACTATAAAACCGTCATTTTCAATGATACTGTTTTTTTTAAAGAACAAATAAAAAATCTTTAAATGAAAATAAATCTCTATGCGTTAAAAAAAAACGAATTCCTGCTCAACGGGAATCAAGTTTGGTGCAAAAAAGAGTCAAGTTCCTCTTAAAGATTTCAAAATGGTGCCTCCTCCCTACCTCCCAAAACATCATGCTCAATAATGTTATATATGAAGTGAGTACACTTTATGTAGTTCAATCCAATCAAAGTTTCTTTTTTCTTTTTCACTCTTCCCTCTATCAAGAGCAGGTAATTTAGTTGCTGTAACTAGATACAGAATAAGTCACAAAATAAGTATATGATTTGATCCGGCTAATGGATTATAACATTCAAGATTTACTGCTTCTTGACTGCACATAACGGCAAGGTTAAAAGACGGGGTAAAAACATTACTGATCAAAATAGACAGGCAACAAATATATAATGCTATGCAGATATAAAAATCACAGTTGTTCTTTGATATGACAGGGTCGCAGACGAAAATTTATGTTTTTTGTTTATTAAGCACAGATGCAGTGCACCATAATACTCGATTGATGAAGCTTTTATTCAAGCCATATATTATTTTTTAATCGACACTGTGTGAGCTTGCCACGTTATTTGAACCACGGAATGTAACTATTGTATCTCCCCACTTCGGGGAGCTAGTAGTGCTATGAGACATATTTAAAGCGCACACACACCAAGTTACTCCAGCCAACAATAGTGATACATTAGTACAACTATTACTTATAGTACTTTTATGCCTTTGTTCGTCAGGCGAATTCAAGATTTTTAGGGAAATATTAACACTTTTGTTTAATTTTATATATTCATTTTGTTTAGTTAAAAATGTATTAAAAATGTGCGTTTTTAGAGTTTATAATATAATAATTAATGAAATAAGTTGATTCAATCTCTTATTTTTATTTATATTTATTTAACTTCTAACTGAATTTATTGAAAACATTAAAATCTAAAATGGATAGCAATAAGGTTTATTACTTTTTGTAACTGGAAAACATGACCAGAAATAAGAAAAAGATAAATACTTTAGTTGTAAAATGACTGTTGTTTGTAGGGCTACTACTACTACTACTACTACTACTGCTATTATTATTATTATTATTATTATTATTATTATTACTGCTACTACTACTACTGCTACAGTCACTAATGTTATACCTTTATTCATGAGATATGTCCAACTCTTGCAGATTCTTCCTACAATATTTGTTTGTGTTTTTATTTAAAGTCAAATCAAACGGTTTGGGATTATTTAACACTGGAACTCACAACTTATTGTAATGATTTATTGTATACGATTAATCGAACACAAGTCCACGATGATGTCCATAAAACCAGATTCTTTCTGTGCTTTGAACTTTGTTCTACATTATTATTTTCCTATAACTGGAGGGGGGGGGTCCAAGTTCATACTTCTCCCAAAGAAATGAACACAACAGGGATCAACTTGAGATGTTGTTGTACGTATTAGCTGAGGATACGTCCTCGACAATCTGTTAGACAGAGTGTGGGTCATTTTCGAGTTGACAGCTTTGCTTTTGTTGGGCTGAGGTATGATTCTGTGCCGTTTTAGGCGGCCCACCCTTCTAACTCTAGCCCTCGCAGGCTTTACCTCCGCTTTTGAAGCAGGTGTTAGTTTATTGCTAATCGACTGAGGAGTATCTACCATGAAATGGCGGTAGAGCTGCTCCAACATTTTGACGGGAGGTGGGGGGCAAAGTGCACATGCCTCTTGTGCACTGGATTTTCAATCCCCATCTTCCAACGTTGTGTCACATTTTCTTGCAGTGATAGGGAAGTAAATATCAAGATATTCAATAGGATTTCAACGTGTCCTAATTCCATAGTCTGAAACGGTATCCAGTAGGCAAATAATACAATCATTGTTTTAATTTGAGGTTGGTCTCTTCCATTTCCATTCTGAATACTATTTGGGCTTCAGAATCTGTATTTTTTTTATTTTTTTTGCTTTAAATCTGAAAACCGTTTTGAAAGCAATTTACTTCTCTCTCGTCCAACAATTCTCGTTCCAGAATGACCTGAAAGGTTTCTAATTGTCAACTGTTGTGTTTAATTATATAGCTTCCTAGGGATTCAGTTCAGCTAAGAAGTTTGGCAGCAGCAGCAGCAGCAATGCAGACATCATTTTCCGGTTTCATTTTTATTAATATATTAATAAAATAAACATTTTGCTAAATAAATGCACAAACATATTACTTATTATTTAATTCTTACTAGCGGGACCATCTAGAGTTACCCAGGAATATGGACAGCAAAATAGAGAAACAAAAAGAAAAAGGTGTGCATAAAATCTTTCTTTAAACATCATCTTTCTACTTTTCCCTTCGAATCCCAATTCTTTCCGTTACCACTTCCTTCAACTAACTTCCTTCATCTCTCTCTCACTCGGCTACAGCTTAACAGCACAAGTGAATTTTAAGTTTTATCACCGCACAAGCAAAAAGGGCAGGTGTATAAAATCAACAGTAAGTTGATTGATAAGACAGAGGTGCATTCGAAATTAATGTTTCTGTTTTAGAGCACAATTGAATCATGAGACTTGACTTTTACATTTTAAACTTTAATTCAAACCATTATATGAAAATAATTTTATAAAATCAACAGTAGGCTCTCTACAGTGCAATGTCGATTACAATGTATTGTGAACTTAGTCACTGCAGAAAAAAGAAAAAAAAGGGGCGAGGTTGACTTTAAAAAACTTTAACCAGACATTTTTAAAGTCATCCTCACCCCTTTTTTCTTTCTTTTTTCTTTTTCTTCTTTAGTTATTAAATCTTAAAAATTAAATGTTGTCGGATCTAAATGGAGATCCCCCCCTTTTTTTAATCGTCTTCTTCTGATATCGTCTTTTCAAATCATAACAACTTCTGTCCAAGTCTGACGAAGTTACTGGATCATTGATACGATTCGGTAGCGGAAACATGTGTAACTAAACAGATAAAATGGTAATAAATTAAAAATATATATATTTGCTCTGCAGTAGTATTGAGCACCTTCAAGTTTTACTATTTACCAGTTATGTTATATATATATGTGATGATTGCAAGGTCTTGTCAGACGAGTGCCACTCCCTCAGGCACTTAAAGTCCATGAGCCCAAATGCCTGAGGGAGTATCTATACAAAGATGATGTTACATAGTCTTAGCTTTGTACAACAGCTAAGTCTCTCTCTTGGTTCAAAATGTTGAGATCCAGCAACAAGCAAGAGCAAGATAGCCAGCAACAAATTGAACTGCAGACCAGCTTAATGCGGGTACTGGTCTCCCGCTTTATGTTTTTTTTAAATCAGAGATTTGCTTCTCCTAGAAAGGTTACTTTCACCACGGCTTACAGAAGCCCTCTCCACCCCAACACACACACACACACACACAAACACACAAACACACACACACAAACACACACACACACACACACACAAATATAAACGGTGCTAGTTGGCCGTTGACCCAGAAAAAGGGTTCATTCGCTCTTTGGAAGGTTTTGTTTTTAATCCTTCAGGGAAACTAGCCGCTCTCTTCACCAAACAAGTCTGGTGGGGGAACCAGTTTAGTCGCCGGTGACCCGACCATGAGGCAGGTAGTACTGGGTTACATGGTAGCAGTAGCATATGTCATGACCTGACACACACATATATATATATATATATATATATATATATATATATATATATATATATATATACACACACACACAATAACATTATGTAGTAATAAATAGTGACGCATAGTGATAAGTAGTAAGAATGTTTATTTAAAAACAAAAATAGGTTTATGGTTCCTAAAATTCATACTAGAATTGTCTGCAATAATGGATAAAGTACTTGGTAAAATTCAAGTGTTAGTGGTACTCTTCTGGAGGTTGAAGTTTCAATCCTCAGTGTGAGTGACACTCAAAATACAACTGCAAATTACTTAGGATATTAACTTAGCCATGGCTGATGGGACGAGAACATGCTACCCCCATGGATTAAATTAAAAGTTCCGTTCGAAATTCTGTGCAGATTCTGGATTTTGACAGAAAAATTCCCAAAGTTAAACAAAATACAGTTGAAGAAGGTCGGAGGTTACATCGACCGAAACGTTGTGAAAATAACACTCAAGATGAGAACAGTAGTCCGAAGAATACAAATGATTCAAAAACAGGTTATATGGTGTGATAGGTTCGGTCTAAAGGACAGATGTTTTCTCATTCAATCCCGAGCAACAGCAGGTCATCCTACTAGGATATAATAAAATAAATGTCTGCTGTTTATCATCAATTTAGTAAGTAATTATTTGAGTGAAAGTTTAAAGAGAATAAACACCGAGCGGTTCTCTGGCATATCTAATCTGTATAAGATTTTACACATACTTCAAACGGTTTTTCAGTGAATGTTTTGTTTTTTTCGCATCCTGTTGATTATCAATGCACGTTTTTAAGTAGAACGCCAATGCGTTGCCTTCTAAAAATAGAAGCAGGAAGTGCGCAAGATCATCAATTTTTGTTTACAGGTTTGCTTTCGCTTTGAAGGAAGTTTAAATTATCTGTTCCAGAAAATGGTTTCATGTCACTGTTTCACCACATCTTTCATTCCATTTAGTCTATAATTGTCAAAATAGCTTGAAATTAAAACTCACGTGATCGTTTCGTGACAAATAGTAACTGACGACACTAATGCCTTCCAATATTCAGAGAGGTCTTATCTAGTAAAAGTCATTCCCTGATTTTAATAGCAGCCCCAACTTAAGCAGAAATTAACAAATTAACCTCAACTACGGTGACATATTCCTTCTGTAGTTATGTACCAGAAGCATCAGGGATCGCCATGATCACTATTTTTGATATAGGGTGAAACGATAAAGTTGTCGCCATAAAGAAAACAACATTACAACTTTTTTAAAAACTTTTATCGATAAAAATGAATTCAAGTAACTTGATTATGTAGTAGAGCTGACATGTATTCAACGAAGCCACCTACAGCTACAATCACTGCCTCGATACATGTCCGAAACTAGGAGCATGCCTTTTCTACAAGTGCCAGCGGGAGCTCGACAAATATTCGGTGATCAGGTTGGCTTTGTGTTGTCGGAGGTCATGTTGGTGATGTTCTCGACGTATGATTAAACAAAGTAGTCCAGCAGGTTCAGATCAGAGGAGGGGGAGGCAATGAGAAAAAGGTACAAAGTCATAGCATTCATTCTGAAGCCAAATCTGAGTCGCTTTGGACTTGTGGGCCGGCACTGAGCCCTGCTGCTACACCCAGTGTCTGCCAGCAGTCACCTGATTGCATCAGGGGTCATCATACTCTTCAGCACATCCAGGTAAACTTTGGTGTTGACTTTCAAGCCGACTTTGAAGATGTGAGGTGGCATGATGTGGCCCTCACTTGGAACCACAGTAAAGATCATAACCGTGGCCAGAAACTTTTCTAGGGCGGCAATTTTATCGTTCCACCCTGTATAATGATAGAGGTGGATCCTTGAGTGATTTGGTATAAATTTGGATATTTCTTTAGCCAAAAGATGGAGGAGTTTCCAACGATGTTTTAATTTGCATTCTGTATTCTTAGGACACCAATCTCTCTACTGTTATTCTTTTATATATGTTTTGTTGTTATATTTAACATATATTTAGCTTCTAAACAAAAAGGATTGCTATACACAAAGAGTGAAATATAATTGAAAAAACATTTTACCAAAACAACATACTAGCAGGCTGCCTGGCATTGCCCAGTCGTAAAATGGGCTTAAACATGAAATTTTGATTAATGCAGATTTCGTATTTAATATTATATTGGACCCAATATATAGTAATGATTTAAAAAGTAAAAAACAAAACAAAAACAAAAACTGACTTGTGCGCTACCAATGAGAATCGAAACTAAAACGTTTAGCTTCTGATTTACTTTTTTCCTTTGACCTTAATGCCTGAGCTATAAGACATGTTTGTTGCAAGGTTAAAAATTAAAACATGAATCAATAGCTATTACGTTACATGTGCATATTCATAATGCCGTGATTCGACCTTCACTTGGCAACTTCCATTTTTTTTAATTTTCACACTTTTGCACCGATTTTCCCCGGCTAAAACACAAATATAAAGTTTTGTAAAAGTTTCGTATATATTAAGTTTCATCTTTGTAGACCAAAATCTCTAGAAGGAGTTTGGTAAGCAAAAAGTTTTTAAACAAGTATATATATACGCATGCATAAATATATATAGAAAGAGATTTGTGTTTACTATAACCTTTTTTACGCAAATATTACGCAAGTATAAATCATGTAAAATATATGCATGAATATAATTACACGTAATAGTTAACTAAAGATGATCATCCCATAAGAAAATCGGAAAAAACGAACTTTCATAATTTATTCATTTTTTATCCTTTCTTATTGGACGACTGATTTCATTTAACTATTATGCTCAGTTTTATTTATGCATATGTTCTGCATTTTGCATAATTGCGTAGCATTTAGGATGAAATATTCTAGCACACTTAAAGTGACCTTTGTGTGTTCGGAACAGTCTCTACCAAACTCCTACCTCTCTTTTTAGTCTACAGACTTGAAACTTGATATATAGGGTGTTTAGACTTGTGAAACAGATTCACTTTGGTTTTTATTTAGCCAGTAAAAATAACTGCTAAGGGGTCAAGATTGAAATAAAAATTGACGTTGGCAGGAGTGAGTCGACTAGGCCTGTTAGTTTTGCACATACACAAATATAGAGTTATGGATTAAAGTCGGTTCATTTTTACAATTTCTTATCCATCTGCTGACAGCTCAAATGGTAACGACTTAGATGGGAGTGCTAAATCTTTTAATTTCAATTCTAACTAATCGTACCCAAGTCATTTTGTGTAAACTTTTGAATCATTACTATATATTGGGTACAATATAATAATCAATAGAAGATTCGCTCTAAATTAATAAGTATGAAATCTGCATAAATTAAAATATTGTGTATTTTACGATTAGGCAATGTCGAGTGGGCTGCTAGTATATACTAAAACTTTTATTCATCTCAAAGAAGGTACATTGCAACTGAAGCACAAGTGTTATTGTGACGAGGACTAGATATATAGATGATGTCCTGGGTGGGGAGTTGTGCAGCTAAATGTTTGTCCATATTATATTTTAATTTCTGTATGTTGACATGATAGGAAGAGAATTCTAAAGGCATGCAGTCTCAGAATGAAAAATGACTGATATATTGGTTTAAACTTTTATGGTATATGAATTCTGTAGAGATCGCAGTTATGCGCCTTAGACTGGCAATAGGTAGGTATGAGTTATTGCCCCTTGGAGTATATAAATACATGTGGACGGTTACTAGTTGTACGTCAAGTGGTACACGCTTCTCCAAATCTAACGACCTTTTTTGGGTTATTTAATGTAAAATATGGTAATTTTAGTGTTTGCTTTAATTAGTAACTCATGATTTGAATCTATGCACATATACCACCAAATGCATGTAAGTGTGGGTATCACCAGATGCATGTAAGTGTGGGTATCACCAGATGCATGTAAGTGTAGGTATCACCAGATGCATGTAAGTGTAGGTATCACCAGATGCATATAAGTGTGTGTATCACCAGATGCATTAAAGTGTGGGTATCACCAGACGCATGTAAGTGTGGGTATCACCAGATGCATGTAAGTGTAGGTATCACCAGATGCATGTAAGTGTGGGTATCACCAGACGCATGTAAGTGTGGGTATCACCAGATGCATGTAAGTGTGTGTATCACCAGATGCATGTAAGTGTGGGTATCACCAGATGCATGTAAGTGTGGGTATCACCAGATGCATGTAAGTGTGGGTATCACCAGATGCATGTAAGTGTAGGTATCACCAGATGCATGTAAGTGTGGGTATCACCAGACGCATGTAAGTGTGGGTATCACCAGACGCATGTAAGTGTGTGTATCACCAGATGCATATAAGTGTGGGTATCACCAGATGCATGGAAGTGTGGGTATCACCAGATGCATGTAAGTGTGGGTATCACCAGATGCATGTAAGTGTGGCTATCACCAGATGCATGTAAGTGTGTGTATCACCAGATGCATATAAGTGTGTGTATCACCAGAAGCATGTAAGTGTGGGTATCACCAGATGCATGTAAGTGTGGGTATCACCAGATGCATATAAGTGTGTGTATCACCAGATGCATGTAAGTGTGGGTATCACCAGATGCATGTAAGTGTGGGTACCACCACATGTATATAAGTGTGTGTATCACCAGATGCATGTAAGTGTGGGTATCACCAGATGCATGTAAGTGTGGGTATCACCAGATGCATGTAAGTGTGGGTATCACCAGATGCATTAAAGTGTGGGAATCACCAGATGCATTAAAGTGTGGGTATCACCAGATGCATTTAAGTGTGTGTATCACCAAATGCATGTAAGTGTGGGTATCACCAGATGCATTAAAGTGTGGGTATCACCAGATGCATGTAAGTGTGGGTATCACCAGATGCATTAAAGTGTGTGTATCACCAAATGCATGTAAGTGTGGATATCACCAGATGTATATAAGTGTGTGTATCACCAGATGACTGTAAGTGTGGGTATCACCAGATGCATGTAAGTGTGGGTATCACCAGATGCATGTAAGTGTGGGTATAACCAGCTGCACGGAAGTGTGTGTATCACCAGATGCATGTAAGAGTGGGTATCACCAGATGCATGTAAGTGTTGGTATCACCAGATGCATGTAAGTGTATCACCAGATACATTAAAGTGTGTGTATCACCAGATGCATGTAAGTTTGGGTATCACCAGATGCATGTAAGTGTGGGTATCACCAGATGCATTAATGTGTATGTTTTTTGTTTTTTTTTACAAAGGCATCACCACATTATCAAGGCCCAGAGGCCACTCAAGGATAAGGGTTAAAGAGTGTACAGTAGAAATTGGTCAATATAGTAATCATTAGTAATGAAAATTTGGTAAATTTAATAACTTATATGGAACGGCTCATCAAGAACTTATTTACTTTAGACTTGAACACAACCATATTGTAGTCAGCCGGAAAGCAGGAAAACGGAACACAATTCCACAGGCGTGCAGTTCTAAGAAAGAAGCTTTGTTCATGGAATCTACGTTTAGGTTTAGGCACAGATAAAGAGTGGGGGAAATTATTGATAGTGTTTACAGCTAGACGAGTGTTTCTTGTGAAAGTTTGGCGAGGGGGGACCATAGAATGAAGCTCAGTTGAACACTTTCCATGAAAATAACGATACATCAGAGACAAACTCGCAACATCTCTTCTGTGAGATAGAGGTTGCAAGGAGGAGAAAAGGACATCTCCTACGAGGCTACGAAGTCTATTTTGAACTCTATCAAGGCAGGACAAGTCCTTTCTAGCAGCTCCTGCCCAGATGTGGCAACAGTATTCCATCCTTGGACGTACCTGGCTCTTATATAGGTAGAGAATAGCATCAGCAGTGAGATATCTACTGGATCGATAGAAAGATCCCACCATTTTTCCAGCGGCCTTGGCAACAGATTTGATATACGTGTTCCATTTAAGATCAGGAGTAATGGTCAAGCCCAGAAGCTTGTCAAAACTTGAGGCCTCCTGAAGACGAGAGCCATTCATTTCAATTGATGACAAATGTGAATTAGAATGTTGATGATGTAAAGAGAGAAGCTTGGTTTTAGATGCATTAAAAGTAACCAGCCACTCCTTTCCCCATTGTACTACGTGCTCAAGATCAGAGGAGAGAGAATTGGAGAGAACTTGGTCGTTTGCTGTCTTAGATGTGGTACCATAAATGGTAGTGTCGTCAGCATAAATGTCTACAAATGATGTAAGGATATGATTTGGAAGATCATTAATGTAGATCAGGAAAAGAGTTGGGCCCAGGATGGATCCCTGAGGGACACCGGCATTAATACTGTGAGCTTCTGATTTTTGCCCCTCAACTACTACTCTTATGAACCTATCAGAAAGAAATGATTTAATAATTGAGAAGACTTTTCCAGCTATACCATAGCTAGCGATCTTATGAAGTAAACCTTTATGCCCTACCCTATCAAAGGCTTTGATATGTCAAGAGCAATTGCCCTAGAAAGATTGCCACCGTCGAGAGATTTGCTAATCCTATGCGATATAACTGTAAGGACATCTGCTGTAGATCTAGCAGAACGGAAACCATATTGAGTGTCACTAAGAAGGTTATTTTTGTTGAGATGTTTGATTACTTCTGTATTTAACACAGATTCTAGCAACTTACTCATGACGCAGAGGAGACTTATTGGCCTGTACTGAGAGGGGGATGAGCGATCACCTGAATTCTTAAATACAGGGCATACTGATGAGATTTTCCAGGGAGATGGGAAACTATTCTCCTTAAGACAACGTTTAAACAGTTTTGTAAGTATGGGCGCTAATTCAAGTTGAAGTTTTTTGAGTACTATAATTGGAATACCATCAGGGCCAGTTGCTTTACTCGAATCAAGGTTTTTGATTAGCTTCGCAACATCACGTACAGATATACGTATATCACATAGCGTGTTTTCTGATACAGGAGGAAATATTGGAGGTTGGCGGTCTTGGTCGCAAAGGGTAGAATTAGCTGCAAAGTTCTTGACAAAGAGTTTGGCTTTGTCTTATGCTGACGAGATTACCTCAGGTCCATTGATAATAGTTGGGATGGAGCACACGCTTCTATTCAGGATTCTGTTTGCTATTTGCCAAAACTGGTGGGAACCAAGCCTCTGCTCAGCTACTTTGGACTTAACAGATTGAGCATACAACACTCTTGCGTTCCTTATTACTTTCTTACAATGGTTGCTGGCAGTCCTGAAAACGGCTTTAGTTTCCATACATCTATTACGTGTGGAAAAAGTGATTTCTGTGCGCAATGGCAGCAGCACATTCTGAAGAGAACCATGGCTGGCTGTTAGGTTTTTGCTGAAACTTTTTAGAGGGTATGAAATGGTCAATACCTACAATTAACCATTCAGTTAGGTCTAATACTATAGAGGACACATCCTTTTTAAACATGGAATGCAGAGGTAGATCAGATATAAATGTACGGAAGCTATCCCAGTCAGCCTTAGTGTATCGATATACTGTACGATGAAGAGGTACGTCTGGGGACTTATTACATTTCATTTTTATCTTAATTGATACAACAGAGTGGTCGGAAGATCCAAGAGGCGACAGAACAGAAACTGAACATAGTTCAGGGCAAGTTGTGAGAAAAAGGTCTAGTAGGCTCGCATACTGGCCGTCATTATCGGGCACACGGGTAGGTTCCTGAACAATCTGAGTGAGGTCATAGGCAATGGAGAAATCATGACAGAACCTCCCCTCATCATCGGTCTTGTTTGAGTGGGTCAACCATTCGACGTTGTGAACATTGAAGTCTCCACATACGTGAACGTTAGCTGAAGGATAAGTAGAAAGGACTTGGTCAATTTTCTCAGATATGCTTTGAAAGATAGTAACTCCACTGTTGTGGGGGCGATAGAGAGTAAATATAAATGCAGTAGTGTGAGCTAAAGCAACCCGGAAGCACATATAGGGTAAGTTAGGATCTTCCCTGGAGATGTCCCTCCCACATGGAAAGCTATCTTTAATATAGGCACATATTCCATGCCCATGGCGATCTTGGGGGTCAGATTTAGAAGTTAAGTTAGAGTATCCTGAAATTGCAAACTCATCTAGGGAAATAGCCTGTCCAATGCCAGTTTCACTTAAAAATAAAAGGTCTGGTTTAGTCTCCTGTAATTGGGTTTCAACCTCTGGAAGGTTAGAACGAAGACCCCTGATGTTGGAGAAATTTTGGAATTTGTGGACTAGGTCGACAGATTTACTTAGAGCAGGACAGAGAGGGGAAATTAAGAGAGAAAAAGAAACGAAGAATTTTTTTTTTTTATTTGTAGCTAATGATAAGGTAAAGCCGTAACAATTACCCACTAGTATGGCATCGAGAGGCCCCACCAGAAGCTACTGCATGGTCCAGAATCCATTCACCAAATGGCAATACAGCAGCCCCAGTACTTTGCACCTGCTGATAGGACAGCCTCCTTAGTGGTTAATCCAAGGTTCGGGTCCCTGACTATCAGGCGGATAACGTCAGCCCAGACAAAACGTTTACCTCCAGCACCCTTACTAGTGACATGGCTACAAGGATAGACATAGAAACAGAAAATTTCCGCCATCTCAGCCAACTGTTCGCAAAAATACTGCCAACCTAGAAAACAGCTTTTTCTTCTCCCTTTGTCCGAAAAATCACTCATTTAAAAAAAATGAGGACTGAGGGACAAATAAGAAGAAGCGAGAGTAACAGGAGCTGCCGATAACGCATCCACAATGCGTTTTCTACTCTCCATTAAAAAAAAAAAAAAAAAAAAAAACTATTAAGTATTGTACTTAATAAAAGTCCAACGGACGTGTTTAAGGGAAAGTATGGTGATAGATTCCCCTCACACGAACTAAAAATGAGTATAATTCGTAATTTTTGCTATCAACTCGGTAGATAAATAAACATATGTACGAGGAAAAAAAAAAAAAAAAAAAAAAAGCTAGCATTTAATAAAACAGAAATACACAAATTAAATACTGAAATAAAATAGAGTTGTTAATATTTTAAATCTAAAATAAAAAGCATGATTGAAATCACTTATCTCAACAAAAACAATTCCGTCTCCAAATTGCAAACTGTATTGAAAGAAATTCAGTTAGTAGCGTTCAAAACATTTTTTTTTTAATCAGCCGTTAAAAGAAAATCGTGATTTTATTCTGAACTTAAAGTGTGGGTATCACCAGATGCATGGAAGTGTGGGTATCACCAGATGCATGTAAGTGTGGGTATCACCAGATGCATGAAAGTGTGGGTATCACCAGATGCATGTAAGTGTGTGTATCACCAGATGCATGTAAGTGTGGGTATCACCAGATGCATGTAAGTGTGGGTATCACCAGATGCATGTAAGTGTGGGTATCACCAGATGCATGTAAGTTTGGGTATCACCAGATGCATGTAAGTGTGTGTATCACCAGATGCATGTAAGTGTGGGTATCACCGGATGCATGTAAGTGTGGGTATCACCAGATGCATGTAAGTGTGGGTATCACCAGATGCATGGAAGTGTGGGTATCACCAGATGCATGTAAGTGTGTGTATGACCAGATGCATGTAAGTGTGGGTATCACCAGATGCATGTAAGTGCGGGTATCACCAGATGCATGTAAGTGTGGGTATCACCAGATGCATGTAAGTGTAGGTATCACCAGATGCATGTAAGTTTCGGTATAACCAGATGCATGTAAGTGTGGGTATCACCAGATGCATGTAAGTGTGTGTATCACCAGATTCATGTAAGTGTGTGTATCACCAGATGCATGTAAGTGTGGGTATCACCAGATGCATGTGTGTGTATCACCAGATGAATGTAAGTGTTGGTATCACCAGATGCATGTAAGTGTGGGCATCACCAGATGCATGTAAGTGTGTATCACAAGATTCATGGAAGTGTGGGTATCACCAGATGCATGTAAGTGTGGGTATCACCAGATGCATGTGTGTGTATCACCAGATGCATGTAAGTGTGGGTATCACCAGATGCATGTAAGTGTGGGTATCACCAGATGCATGTAAGTGTGGGTATCACCAGATGCATGTAAGTGTGGGTATCACCAGATGCATGTAAGTGTGGGTATCACCAGATGCATGTGTGTGTATCACCAGATGCATGTAAGTGTGGGTATCACCAGATGCATGTAAGTGTGTGCATCACCAGATGCATGTAAGTGTGGGTATCACCAGATACCTTAAAGTGTGGGTATCACCAGATGCATATAAGTGTGGGTATCACCAGATGCATATAAGTGTGGGTATCACCAGATGCATGGAAGTGTGGGTATCACCAGATGCATGTAAGTGTGGGTATCACCAGATGCATGTAAGTGTGGGTATCACCAGATGCATGTAAGTGTATCACCAGATGCATATAAGTGTATCACCAGATGCATTAAAGTGTGTGTATCACCAGATGCATGTAAGTGTGGGTATCACCAGATGCATGTAAGTGTGGGTATCACCAGATGACTGTAAGTGTTGGTATCACCAGATGACTGTAAGTGTGGGTTCCACCACATGTATATAAGTGTGGGTATCACCAGATGCATAAAAGTGTGTGTATCACCAGATGCATGTAAGTGTGGGTATCACCAGATGCATTAAAGTGTGGGTATCACCAGATGCATGTAAGTGTGTGTATCACCAGATGCATTAAAGTGTGTGTATCACCAGATGCATGTAAGTATGGGTATCACCAGATGTATATAAGTGTGAGTTTAACCAGATGTATGTAAGTGTGGGTATCACCAGATGCATGTAAGTGTAAGTATTACCAGGTGAACGGAAGTGAGGGTATCACCAGATGCATGTAAGTGTGGGTATCACCAGATGCATGTAAGTGTTGGTATCACCAGATGAATGTAAGTGTATCACCAGATGCATTAAATTGTGTGTATCACCAGATGCATATAAGTGTGGGTATCACCAGATGCATTAAAGTGTGAGTATCACCAGATGCATGTAAGTGTGGGTATCACCAGATGCATTAATGTGTGTGTATCACCAGATGCATGTAAGTGTGGGTATCCCCAGATGCATGAAAGTGTGGGTATCACCAGATGCATGTAAGTGTGTGTATCACCAGATGAATATAAGTGTGTGTATCACCAGATGCATGTAAGTGTGGGTATCACCATATGCATTAAAGTGTGGGTATCACCAGATGCATGTAAGTGTGTGTATCACCAGATGAATATAAGTGTGTGTATCACCAGATGCATGTAAGTGTGGGTATCACCAGATGCATGGAAGTGTGGGTATCACCAGATGCATGGAAGTGTGGGTATCACCAGATGCATGTAAGTTTGGGTATCACCAGATGCATGTAAGTGTGGGTATCACCAGATGCATGTAAGTGTGGGTATCACCAGATGCATGTAAGTGTTTGTATCACCAGATGCATTAAAGTGTGGGTATCACCAGATGCATTAAAGTGTGGGTATCACCAGATGCATGTAAGTGTGGGTATCACCAGATGCATGTAAGTGTGGGTATCACCAGATGCATGTAAGTGTGGGTATCACCAGATATATGTAAGTGTGGGTATTACCAGATGCATGTAAGTGTGGGTATTACCAGATGCATGGAAGTGTTGGTACCACCAGATGTATATGAGTGTGTGTATCACCAGATGCATGTAAGTGTGGGTGTCAACAGATGCATGTAAGTGTGGGTATCACCAGATGCATGGAAGTGTTGGTACCACCAGATGTATATAAGTGTGTGTATCAGCAGATGCATGTAAGTGTGTGTATCAGCAGATGCATGTAAGTGTGTGTATCACCAGATGCATGTAAGTGTGTGTATCACCAGATGCATGTAAGTGTGGGTATCACCAGATGCATGTAAGTGTATCACCAGATGCATGTAAGTGTATCACCAGATGCATTAAAGTGTGTGTATCACCAGAGGCATTAAAGTGTGGGTATCACCAGATGAATGTAAGTGTGTGTATCACCAGATGCATGTAAGTGTGGGTATTACCAGATGCATATAAGGTTGGGTGTCACCAGATGCATGTAAGTGTGGGTATCACCAGATGCATATAAGTGCGGGTATCACTAGATGCATATAATGTGGGTATCACCAGATGCACATCATCCTCTGGAGAGAAACTCTTGAAACCATGGATTCTTAGTTATAGCAACAGTTTTTGCTTCTCATAAACAGGATTCCATGAGCTACTAAAACTGAAGGTCAGAGTAGACGTGAGAGTAATGTAGCAATTTTTTTTTTTTTTTTTTTTTTACTACTGCTTACCCCTTACAAGGCATATTGCCACTTGAACGTAAGGGGCTACTATTTTTAACCATTCCTTGGAAAGATTAACACGATGTTGGCTTACATTACATTTAAACTTCTGCATATCAGTATAACAACGGAAGCAGGTAGTAGGAAGGGAATTCCAAAGTCTAGTTGTTCGAGGAAGAAAATATTAGAATAGAATGCTTTCTGGCATTTAGGGATTTCAACAGTGAAGGCATGAGATTTTGTTGCTAAGTGGGTTTGTCTGGAATAGGCACGTCATTGGCACACAAGTTCAACGAGTTCATCAGAGCACATTCCATTAAAATATTTGCAAAACAGGCACAGTGATGCAACATTGCGTAGATGGGACAGGGTTTGGAGCTTAGTTGACAAAGTGGGACCTATTAAATTGAAAATTCTTTTTTGTACCTTATCCAAGAGGGAGACGCTAGTGATAGATGCACCAGCCCAGATGTGGCAACAATTCTCCATGCATGGGTGAATGGTGGCCTTGTAGAAGTACAGGGTACTTTCAGATGTGAGTAGTTTTCTAGCACGATAAAAGGAACCCATCTTCTTTGCAGCAGCCTTTGCAATGTACTCAATGTATTTTTCCAGTTCATATTGCCCGTGAATGTTAGGCTGAGGAGTTTGAAGAAAGAATTCTCAGGTAGGATGTTATTTGTCATGGATATAGGTGGTTGGTTATTTGTCATGGATATAGGTGGTTGGATAGGCTTATGAGAGTTGTTAAAAACAGAATTTTCCATGTAAGGCAAGTGAAAAATTCCACTAGAAATGTAAAATTACGTATTTCAGCTGATGTGTTTGAGATATTACACCATAGGCAAGAAGTTTCCAATACTTATAGCAGATAAGCTGATAAAATCTTTCTCTAGTTTTTGAACTGCAAAGGAATGTGGACATGCTGGTTGCCCCTAAAGAGGACGGTTTGGGTAAAGTCCAACAAGGTTTTATCTAACACCAAGATGTACATATATATATATATATATATATATATATATATATATATATACTGCTGATCCAAAATTAACGACCACTTAAAAATCTTTAAAAAGAAACCTTTTTTAAGGATAGATTTTAAACTCTTCCGACTTAAGATTACTAATACTACAATCTAAAAGGTTATGAAAACAAAAAGGTACATGCCAAAATTTTATTTAAAAGTTTGCATTTTTATTATATTAGGCTTTTTACACATGATCAAAATTATAAGACCAACGGTAAAGTCCAACAAGGTTTTATCTAACACCAAGATTCTTAGAATTATAGTAATTCTAATGTTTTTAGTTCAATTAGAGATTAGCAATCACTGTGTAAAGATGTTACCATGCCTAAAGTAAGAAAAGTAACCGAAGTTGAGCGCTCTTGAATTCTAGGATTCCATAAGAAAGGTTTGTCACAGTGAGCGATAGCAGCTAAGGTAAATCGCAGTAAAACTGTTATTTGCAACTTTCCAAAGAACACTGAGAATTAAGGAAAAGCAAAATCCTTTGGTAGGCCCTCCAAAATTTCTCCTGCATTGAGTAGGAGAATCAGACGGGTTGTTATGAATGACAGAGGACTTTCTCCTACTCAAATTAAGGCGCTGATTGCAGTCCAATAACTATCAGACGACACTTACAACAAAAAGGCATGGTAAATAAAAAGCGTAAACAAATTCCCCGATTGCTTCCATGACTACCCACAAAATATCAACAAGACTTCAGTTTATATTACTTGTATCGATCAGACTAGTGTTCTCATCTTGAGTGTTATTTGTGCAATGTTTCGGTCGGTACAGCCTTCAACTGTCCTCAGGCATGTTGAGTGTTGTTTGGAAAAGAAAAGAGAAATGTTTTTCACAAATACGAAACCATAGCCTATAAAATAGAGACTAACTCAAAGAATATGAAACTATCTATGGAACTAGTAACTTTTCTCTTACCTGAGGATAGTTGAAGGTCAATCCGACTGAAACGTTTCCCAAATAACACTTAAAATGAGAACAATAGTCCAATCAATACAAGTAATATAAACAATCAGCTCTTATCTAAAAAATCCAGAATTAAAAAAGAGTAAATATTTATCTTGATTTGAATAAAAAATTGTAAAAAGAAAAAAAGAAAAAAATATCAAAAAAATTTGTGGTTGCTATCAGTTGTTTGTTATTCATAAAATAAATATTTATTCATGAAATTTACCTTGCAATGCGTGTATTTTTTTCTTGATTGGAATTTGAATTTTCTTAAACTTTTGTAAAAATTGTCTAAATAACGATTCATTGTATTTTCTTCATAACAATAAAAACATTGCAGTTTTCAATTAATTTTTCATTTAATTATTTTCGTAATAACAAAAATAATACCTTTTTCATTGAAAAAAAAAAACTAGCAGCGTTTGTGCAAAAAAAAAAAAAAAATCATGAAACTTTGCTCAGCACGTTCCAGCGTTTTACATAAAATGCCCAGAAAATTTAAACGATAGAATGGTCCCTATTCTGCATAAGTACTAACAAACGATTGGTCCGCCATAGTGCTACAGTAATGGAACCTAACAGGTGAATCTAACATTTTCCGAAGTTCTGAAATGACAGCTTCACCACTGAATGTAGTTCCGTTTGAAACCTAAGACAATCCTTTACTGAATTCAATATGAAATCATGAAATAATAAACGTTTCACAAAAGACATTTTAAATAAAATTTTTTTTATAAATTTCCAGAAATGAAAAACATCTTTCAAGCCTGAAGTTGTCAAACTACAGTTAAATTAAATTGACATTTTTGAGAAAAAAAATCATTGAGCTGTTTTTATTTCTTTGATATTGCGACGGATTAGAGCTTGTGTAATTTTTGTTGACGTCATTCTTGAAGATCCGATATTCTGTTGCTTTGTCATATGCATTTTTATCTTATGAGAAATATACTTTCTGATTCTTTGATGTTCATTAAAATGTTAAACAATTCGGCACTTTACAAGCCATTCATACTTCAACTGAAGTTGGACTGAATACAAGTATAAAGTATACAATATTGATCAGGGTTTTAAGGGGGAATCATCGTTGGGCCACCATTTATTTGTGTAGCATAGCAAAGATGCGCGGATGTAAATACATGAGAAGTGACGTCACCAGTGAGGGGGAGAAAGGACTATAAAAAAAGAGAAAGACAAAGATCTCGACAGAGACAAAATAACGCTCAAAATCTCAAGAGAGACGTGGAGAATATTCTAGATCACGGCTGTGACGATGAAAAAATAACTGTCGTTGTACAAACCAAAAAGCAAGTCAGACTTATTTCTTGTTCATTCGTCCATTTTTCAGCTGAAGTCACAACGTGTGTTCAAGTGTATAATGTTACATTAGGGACAAAAGCTATTTGAGGATAGGACTATTTGAAATGGAACTGATTGCCATATGAAAGATGAAGAATACTATAAGAACACTGATCAATGGTATAAACTGCATTTGATTGCTTATAATTTATTGGCATTAGATTAGAAGAACAAATTAATGAAAAGATTGGAGTTCAGTCAAGATGTCAGAACAAATTCATTCCTTTAGGAGACAGGATCGTGTGAAAATTTTCCAACTTAAAATAAAAATTGACTTAAAAAAAAGTAAAATATTTTATGAAAAAATGAATGCAGCATAATCATGTTGACACACCTGTTCTCACTCGATCACCAAAGTTAAGCAATGTTGAACCTGGTCAGCACCAGATGGGTGACCATTTGGGAATATCAGGCGCTGTATGTAGGAGGATATTGGCACCTGCTTACAAGAGCAGCAAAAATATGTCATCCTCTTTTCTGACCAGGATATACATGCGACTAGAGACCGTCTGTGAATTTAATATTCCTTGACACTTCCTCCGAAGGGGGAAGCCGGTTCAACTCGCCTAGGGTGAATGTCACTGACATATATATAATGAAAAATGACTAAATAAAAAAAAGAAATAAAATTTTTGTATCATTATTAAGTGTCAATTTTTCAGATCATTTTCTTAAAACGGCATTTGATAATAACATAAAAATGTTGATATATTTCATTGTTTGAAACACTTTCAATCGTGTATTACTTTTTTCAAAATTGATGTTTTTTTTTTTAATTTCTTTCATTAAAAATAATCACAACAAAAATATTGAAGTCACAAAGATGTGAAAAAAAAACGTGTAATTTACTTGCAAATCTAAACACTATATATCTTAAGTTTGATTCGGATTGCTATATTGGGTGAGTTTCTATCAGTATTTTGTTTAATTTTCGATTTTTGCCTGATTATAAAGATTCCGGAGAAGACCATCTACTGCTGGCTACTTCTTTCTTATTATAACTTAAGGTTTAGCATTATTTGAGTTTCGAAGCAAATAAATGCTTTAAAATAAATTAAAACGCAAAATCTTGCCCAGGTAAATAGAAGAGTTGAGTAACTTATCTCGTTCCTGATAGCATTTATTTATTATATATTTCTTTTTTGGCCATTTTTTCGTTTTGTTGTTTATGCTGAATGTGTAGAAATAGTAACAGTAATCTGTGTGTGTGTGTGTATGTGTGTGTGTGTGAGAGAGAGAAAGAGAGAAAGAGAGAGAGAGAGAGAGAGAGAGAGAGAGAGAGAGAGAGAGAGAAAGGGACAGCGTTTGTAAAAAGTCTACTAGATCAAATAAGAAATTACTTATAGCTCAATCACAACAGCCTCGTTTTCGATTTAACAATTGTCATTTAGTTTTGACTGAATTGTTCACATCCAACGGTTAGTAATATCATAAACTTTTGTGCAATATTTTACCATTCAAAGCCGATAAAATATAAATTTTATATCACATTTTCACTCGTTGTAGTTACGTTTCTTTTTAGTAAATATAATTGAAACATTACGATACACCTGAAGGTCGGAGGAAACTTCGGGCAAAACATTGTAAAAAAAAAAATAATACTCAAGGTGAAAACATTAATCCAAATACTATTAATTAATATAAACATGTTATTATTTTTTAGATGAAAATGTTTTTGCCGGTTTTATTTTCTGCTGTAAATATTCTTGCCCTAGCAAAGATACTTGCGTTCTTGCAAGACTGCTGTTTGCTCGGGTACCCGCAAAGCGGTTACCGAGCGTACAGGAAAGTCCTGACCTTAACATTTAACTTTGACCTTGAAAATAATGTTAATCATCCCATATCAGGTTTTGTCATGACCGGTCTAGTGGTGTGGGCTGTACGTATATACATTGACCTTTGACCGTAACCTTGAAAATGGTGCTGAATATGACCTTTAACTATATCCGATGGTGAGCCCTAGCTTACGGGCTTTGGGGAATGTGGATCCGCCTTTTAATTGCCATTGCTCTCAGGTCCACTCGGACCCGGAGTGGTAATACCTGTTAGGGTCCCAACTATGGGTTAAATAGAAACCAACTTGAAAAAAAAACAAAACAAATATATTCTATTAAAGAATTGTTCTTCAAAATCACTGGATTCGGCATTAAATAACTTGAAAAGGGTTGATATGCCGTAAAACAAAAACAAACAATCAGCCATTAACCTTGACAAATGGTGTACACCATCCCTAGGTGGGGGACCATCATCATGCCAGGTTTGGTCATGATCAGTTTATTGGTGTAGGCTGTAGGAGAGTTGTATACACACTAACACACGAACACTACTACTTTATATATATATATATATATATATATAAATATATATATATATATATATATATATATATTTACATGGGCATAACCACTTATCAAGGCCCAGAGACCACTCGAGGATAAGGGTTAAGAGTTACAGTAGTCAATTGAACAATATAGTAATCGTTAGTAATGGAAATTCGGTAAATTTGTTAACTTAAGTGGAACGGCTCATCAAGAACTTGTTTATGTTAGACTTGAAGACAACAATATTGTAGTCAGCTGGAAACAATTCCAATTGTTTTGATTGAATTATTTGCAAAATAGAAGAAATTATCAGGCAACAGTTTACTTTTCAAAGTTTATAAAGAACGTTTATATTAGATTATTAGTTGTGGCAGTATCCATTTTTTGCTGAAGAATATTTTATGCAGGTCATGGCAAATTGTTAAAGCACTCCATTCTTTTTCAAAGTATGTACATGGAATGCTTTTCTGTAATTAATATTAAGAAAGAAAAGAAACGATGTAATTTCAGAATAATGAAAAAAAGGAAATAAATTAGCAGATAAATAAAAGGAAAAATATTTGTATAATTGCATAATGTTGACATTATATTTCCATTTAAAGTGGGTGGCACTATGTAGATGGATGGCTTAGTATTCAGAAATATCTGAAAAAAAACCGCCAATGAAAGTTAATTGCATTTTATGTGTATAATTATAATTTATTTGCAATTATAAATTATAAATGTTCATATTAATTAAAGTATAATTCGTAAATGAAAAAAATTAAATAATTACCTACCCAAAGAATGTAAACACTACTTTGAAGTTATCATTTATAACAAATGGTAAATCTTTGTCAGTTTCTTTTACTTCAAAAAAAAAAACAAAACGGACGGAATATGTAACCGACTGGAATTTATTTTTTTATCTAAAGAAAATTTCCGAATATCACTGGCTAAGTTGAATCAAACATCGATTCATGAGATTCATGAGATAATTTTTTTAATATTTTTTAGTCTTATTTAAATTCATTTTAAATCTCAATTAAAACTTCTTGAGTCAACACTCATTATAAACTCTAACACAAACAACGTAACGGATTCTACAATTTATTTATTTCGATCAGCAAATTGACATTAACTGAACAAAATTTGAATTTAAATCTTTTATGTCACATTTCCAACAAAACTTTGTGCATAATATCGATGTTAAAAAGAAAAAAAGAAACAACTCTTATTCCATTTCATAAACGCACCACACATTTTGAATGTTAACGACTATGATTCGTTTGAAAAAAAGAACAAAAACATTCTTTTTACATTACACTACATTTTTGTTGTGGAATACAAATCACCCCTATTTGAGAACTAAGTGGAATCACCCAGTCCAATGAATACCATTGGTTTTAGAGACTAGATAGAGACATTCATACCATGTTTAACCGCATGCTACGAACACGTTCCTCTCATACCACTTTAGTAGCTCCTGTATTCTTTATGATAAATACATATTATATTTATATACTTTACACTACTTGTGGTTTCTTTCATTTGTAACCCCTAGCACGGGTCTACAACAATTTTTTTAAAACTTTAACGAGTGTTTCATCTGAAAAAGAAATTTAATGCCACAAAAGCAAATATTGTTTTGTGTGTTATTTCTTCAAATAAGTCATTTTGAGAAAGTCTTGAAAAAAATGACGAAATGTTAAATATTATATAAATAATTCTGTTTTTTTTTCCTTCTGCAGTTTCCAAATATGTGTGTGTGTGTGTGTGTGTGTGTGTGTGTGTGTGTGTGTGTGTGTGTGTGTGTGTGTTTCAGAATATTTTAGAAGAGGATTTGATAGATTTTATTATTTTGATTATTCGGACTACTATTCTCATTTTGGATGTTCTCCCAATGTTTCCGCTGATGTAACCTTTGATCGTTTTCAGATACATCGTGTTGAACTCGGGAATCTATATTGAATTTCGAAGGGTTTAATTCCTCTAGAACTTTGTTTTCATTCCATCAGCTATGATGGCTAGAAGTCTTAAGTGAGTAATTATTTTCCTTTTTTATTCTTAGTCTCTCCTGCAGTGAGGATTGAACCTACAACCTCCAGAAGATTGTCGTTTAGAACTGATTGTTACTTGAGACCATTGCACCATGTTCAAAATTCCGTATATAAAAACGAGTGAATTCCAAGTTCGATAAGATATACTTGTTTGTTATTAAAATCGTAAGCATAAAAAATTGAACTATTTTTTTAAAATAAATTTTTTTATTTTGTTTCGTTTTGGTCCATTGCAGGATTATTGAAGAGTCGCATCCAAAAGCTTTCAAGAACAATTCATGAAATTTTGTCATTTTAGAAAAGCAGTTGACTAGAAATCCTGTAAACTATTTGAACGTGAATGCTGCAAATTTAATGCATGGAATTTTATCTAACCTAACATGCAGCTTTAATCGAAATAATAAGCAGGACTGTGCAGTTGTTAACCAAAAGCACTCGACTTTTATTTTAATCTTAAAACCTTCAATTTTACAAGATTCAACTCCGACCTAAGAAATCTTCATCTTTTAAGAAATTATTTCATATACATAAAGTATCTAATACATAAAATAAAGTTGATCAGGTTCCAGTCCTAGGTCGAGGGAGAACGGTAGAGGAAGGCCTGATCATCTGCTTCTAGATTGTACTCTCTAGTCACAGGGGAGAGGGTATAAATATAGGTTCAAAGACAAATGCATATAAATTGTTACAGCAGAGTAGGAGGTATCTAATCATGTTAAAGAGAGTAGGAGAGATTGAAGTAGTTTAGTTTTTTCATTGTAGGATTATTGTAGAGAAACATTAAAAAGCACTTACAAGAAATTTTGCTTGCAGTGTTTGGAGTTTTGCATACAAAAACCTGAAACTGAAATAGATCAAGTCTTATTCATTACTGGAAGGAATTTTTAGTCAAGTCTTAATAATTGCCTCTAGTTTTATTTTTCTTCCAATTGTGATTTTTTACTTTGATAAACAGATGTGATTTATTCACTAATTGAGAAAAAAAAACAACTTGAATTTTGCTAAACATGTTTTATTCTTTGGTTATATCTATATTTATTTGTTTTCTACACTTGTTAACCATAAGTCTATAATATTTGAACCATCTTAAATCTTTGCCAATAATATATACGACAATATATACCTGCATTAAATGTGGGGTTTTAGGAAAATGTTTTGTTGTTTTCAATTTTTATTTTATGGTTTGTGTTGTTGGAATTCTTGGTTTATTTAGAGGGCTGTGAATTTATTGTATTATTAGTGTGAGTAGGTAAACAAAAAGATGTCTGTTTATTAGAGAAGTATCTGCTTTTTATTTTAAATAAATTAAGAATTCCAACAATACAAACTACATTACAAACCATAAAACAAACATTGAAAACAATAAAACATTCTTCTAAAATTCCTGCAAATATATACCGTACTATGCAATGATTCTCATCAAATATACATTGGTGAAACTCAACGTGCACTAAAGAAAAGGCTTGATGAACATAAAAGATCTATAAAAAATATTAATTTCTTAAATGTACTATTTTTTCATGCATTATAGCATGATCATTCTTTCAAATTTAAACAAGCTAGATTCATTAAATTCATTTACCTATCCACACCAATAACAATAAAATTTTACAAGATTTAACTCTGACCTAAGAAATCTTCAGACTTTAGTAACAATTCATATATAAAATATCTAATATATAAAATTAAGTTGATCAGGGTACAATCCTGGGTCGAGGAAGAACAGTAGAGGAAATATAAGTAACTAACGCAATGTTGCATGGTTAGTCTGAAGCACATTTGATTCTAGATTGTACGTTTTAGTCAAGAGGGGTGGGTGTTACAAATATAGACTCCAAGTCCGTGTATATACCTGTCTAAATCCTTAAGGCAGAGGAGGAAGTAACTAATAATGTTAAAACGATCAGGGTAGATTGAAGAGTGTAGGTTAGTTTACGCCATTAATGATTACTACACTGACACCTTACATATATTAAACCTTATCCTTGAGTGGCCTTCGGGCCTTGATAAGTGGTGACTCCTAAGTAAAAAAAAAGTCGACTAAAAGAAATGATTCTGCTTAGTCTAGATTATTTCTAAGCTCACAGATATTTGTAAATGCAAGCCTCAAGAGAGGAGGCAAAATGATTTAAATGTAATGTGAACAGACTTCTCGCTGCTCTACTCCTTACATATCCTCTGTAGTCAGGATCCCAAATAATAGCCACATACATCCAAATGGCAAATATTAGGCTTAACTAAAAATACCATCTATTAATGAATAAGGTATGAGCTATTTCAGTTCCAGGTTTTTGTATGCAAAGCTCAAATCACTGTGGGTAAAATTGGGCAATTCTATTGGAGGAAATCATCTTCAAATTTGGCAATTAAAACAGACTTAAAAAAAAAACGAAAATAAAGCTGATTCAAGATGTATTTTTATTTTGAACTATGGCAAGCGCAAAAAATAGCTAACAATGAAATCTATAATTTGTCAGTCGGTTGCAATCAGGGAAAATTTATGTTTTTATGAGTCAGAGTGGAGAAAATTAACTCAAAGAAAGAAAAAAATCATACATTCTAAAAAGTGCCCCTCCCTGCCAATCATTATCAAAATCTCTGTGTCATTAAGTTTTTAGCTATTAAATGATCCTTTGAGGTTGATATGCTATCAAATCTAGCAATCCAATCCAAGAACTAAGTATACTTGATATCAAGAACATTTATTTGTATAAATAATAACAGTTGCCCTACTGTGGCACACAGCAGGTAGAAGCACTCTTTTTAATGACCTTGTACCAAGCTTTAGATGTTGATAAATATCAATATTTTTTCAATGCCCTCTCCCTACACAAAAAAATCGCTTTAAAGGAGCCTGCCATTATGATGGTGATAAGTTGGGCTGGGACAACAGCATATTCTTTTCATTGTGTTGACTCTCGAGTGTGTATCCGTTGATATCTTATATGATTTTATATAGAGTGATGTGGTTCTCAGTTGATTAATTGTGTAGGATATAAATTTGAGAGTCAAAACAATGAAAAGAGTATTCTGTTGCCATAGCCCTAGTGATAAGGCATTAGTCAGAATCTCCTTACCTCCTTGTTGACCGTATGTCCAAGGGAAGAGTCAGTGTCGTTTTGAAAAAAATGAGGTCATGGTGTACAGTAGAGTCAACAAGCTCTGACCCACAGGCTAAATCCAACTCTACAATGAATTTTGCTCGGCTCGCCCCCTTACTCAGGGTATAATATGAATTAAAACTTTTTTATAAAATAGGTTTGTAATTTTTCATTTTTTAATATTCCTGCAATAAAATAAGTGACATCGTTTAAATAAAATCATTTTATATTTGATACTTGTTTTCTTCAAATGCACAGAAAATTTATTTACACATTTAATAACATTGTTGTCTTCTATGACAATGTAGCAAAAGCTGTTTGTCCCCTCCTCACGATCCAAAAGGTTACAAACCTCTGGTGTATGGCAATGTTATGGTGGTAGCTACCCAATTATGGGGTTTGTGAAAAGGTTAGACAGTAGTATCACGCATGCTGACGACCAATTAGGAGGTAAGATGATGTAACGATATTACTCACACAAGTGGTCACGTCTCTTTTTAACCTGTCAGCTCACAGGATCGGAGAAGGGAAAAGAAGAAAAGAAAAACCCTATTTTGTCTATAGGTTCTTTACATACATGTCCATTTGCATGTGAGGGGAATAGTGGCTATAAGATGGACGAATTGGATAGGACAGGGAGTCAAGTTTTTGACAGCCAAGTGAGAGCATAGATGCTGAGAGTTGCTATTATGAATTATGATTTCAATAAAGAAGAGTTGATACGAATTGCGGCGTTGGCGAAAAGGAGTTCTGAATTTTTTTCATTTACAAAGATAAACACTTATACAAGATAAACACTTACACATTCCCATTCTGTTGTTCTGTTTCTCGTGAAAAACAATTTTTTTTTATAAATAAGCACCATCAAAATCAAAAAGCTCCTTGTGAGTTAATAATAATAATAATAATAATAATAATAATAATAATAATAATAATAATAATAATTATAATAATAATAATAATAATAATAATAAACAAAAAGTATTATATAAGGAGAATTTTTATGCTCATAAATCAACATATCTTGTATTGAATATCTGGTATCGTTTTTGGTATCATAATCGCGTCTGAATTATTCAGCTCCAATGCCGATTCCCTATACTTTGAAAAACTGATATTCCAATAAATCGTCCCATCACTAATATAAACCTTAAAAAATCTTACCAAGTAGTATGTGTGAAACGTTTAGATTCCAGAAATTTGGGGATTTTGAATTGAGCGGTGTCATCATGATTAAGAAAATTAAATGTCTTTATTAGTGTTGGGACAATTAATTGGAATTGGAAACCGAAAAAACAAAAAAAGTAAAAGAAATCAAAACTTTTTGGAGTATCGGAATGAGAAAAAATTTTTTGTCTATTTTCTGAAACCCAAAACGCTTTTATTTATTGTTTTTATTTTTTTGTTTTTGTTTAAAATGTAATTTTCCACAGCTCGTCTTAATGATGAAGTGATAAATATCTATTGATTTTAAAATACCAGTAAAACTAAAATTTATAAGTCAAACTCAAAAATATTCTTTCACATTTGCCAAAATATTAGGTTGGTGCAAAAATAATGGCGTTTTTGGACATTCAACTATATATATATATATATATATATATATATATATATATATATATATATATATATATATATATATATATATATACATATATATATATATATATAAACCTAATATATGCACATATTATCTGCGTTTTGGGGGAAATCTGACATATAACTTTTTATATATTAGATTTCGCCTAAAACCTGTTGTTATGTTAGTTAGGCCTTGAACTTTATTTAAATTATTGTTAAAATTACTTTTTAATTAAAAGAAGAAATATTAGCTTCTCAAAATCATTTTACCTTTTAGGATATCTTTTATTTAATAAATGTACTTTATTGATCACTTTTGTTTATGAACGTAAAGCCTGTTGTGGAATATTTATTTTGGCTTCATCCTTGCATACAAATTTATAATTCCAAAAATCGATGGAGATGGTAGAATAAGAATATAAAAAAAAATTAATTAAAAAAAAAAAAAAACAGACTGATCTTGTCCATGCCTTTTACAAAAGCTTCGTGGATTTGTTTGAGTATCGATTAAAACTAAATTAAGTCAAAGAAATAGTTAAACGTTGAACAAAATGATTTTTAGGACAACACCCAGATTAAGCTGCTGCTGTTGCTGCTCCTGCTGCTGCTACAACTACGACTACCAACTTTAACATGGACAGCACTGGGAGTTTTCACATGAGATTTTATAAAGAACCTGAACTTATAATTATAGTTAAAGGCTGAATAATGTAATATTTAAATAAGCATCTTAATTAATAGCATCATCATCACCATTATCATCATCATCATCATCATCATCATCATCATTACGGTGCTGTCTGACCTATCAGGTTGAGAAAAAACTTCTTGCGGTTTTTAATTTTTAAATTCAGATGAACATATCTCGGTTAAAACAAAAATTTATTGATGTAAATAAGCACCATCAGAATCAACATACCTTTTGCCAATGCAAAACAAGTGTATTTATGCCAGTAACGTAAACATCTTGCCTTCTAAGTGGCAATGAAGTCGCTGAAGGCGTTTTTGATATCGCTTAGGTTTTTGAAGCATTTCTCACGCAGAAAGTTGCCAAGATGCTTGAAAAAGTGGTAGTCAGTAGGTAAGAGGTCTGGAGAGTATGGCGGATGAGGCAGTGTTTTGCATCCCAATTCATTTAACTTCTACAGGGTCGGTTTAGCAACGTATTCTTTTGGCGCAACTCTGGCTTTGGGAAGTGTCGTGGAGTTTCGTCCGTGTCTAACTACTTAGCTGAGCATCCCCGGTTGTCGTAAAGGACCCACTTTTTATCACAAGTCACAACCCAGTCGTGAAACAGGTCGTTCTTGTTGCGTAAAAAAAGGGAAGATGATACTTCATAACGGCGTTTCTTTCGGTTGTCATTCAATTCGTGAGGCACCCATTTATCAAGTTTTTTATCTTTCCAATCTCTCTCAAGTGATTGTAAACCATTGTATACGTTACGTCTAATTCAGAACTGTTTTAAAAAAAACATAATACTCGCATGCACATGTCTTAGTTTCTTTCTGGGTTCTTTTTTTTCAGCTTTTTTTAAAGGAATTTAACGTTAAGTTTAAGACTAGTAATTTAAGAAAAAGCACTTATTTGTATCTATTCATAATTTAGTAAAAAAAGAAAACACTAATTTGAGAGGCTTTCTCATTCAAATATTTCTTGCAGGAACTTGACCTTCAAACATCAGCACAAAGTCTTTATAAGTTTATAAAGTGTCTTCTGTTAAATAATATGATTTCGACATATGAAAATTCGGTTTAATCTTCACTTTTTTTTTTTTTTTTTCACTCAGTTTTTCTTTTGCTTGTTTTTCACTCAGTTCTTTGGCTTCTATTTTTCAACATGCCCACGCATGTCTACTTTTGCCATAATAACTATGATATGAAGTTAATATTCAGAACTGTCAAGTCTTTCTCTTCTTTTACTACTACTACTACTACTACTACTACTACTACTACTACTACTAATAATAATAATAATAATAATAATAATTTCTTTTTTTGTCTGTGTACATCACCATAAACTAGTACCACACCAAATAAGTGAGGAGGGTCAAGAAGGATGGAAAGACCCAGGAGAGGACACACTAGCCAGACCTCCGCTGGATGAGTGCAAAGAGGACTGGGGCTTGGGGAGGCTTATTACCACCCAAATCCCGGTGGAGACCAATGATCACTACCAACGAGAAATCAATGGTAAGCGTCTGTTGTGATAACACAAATTCTTTTGCAATGGTTATCGAAAAGGGTGGAGAATATTGGGAATCTCGAGAGACTTATTGTCACTTAGACTCCAGAGAACACCACAAGTTGTTCTCAAGGAGAAATCTTGGATGATGGCTGGTGTGACTACTCCTGGTGAGTAAATAATAATCTATACTCCGATATAACTTTGATAATCATATTAAAAACTCTTTTTTCTATTGGTATTTATTTGCTTCCCCACGAAAGCAAAATGTGACACAAGGTTGTTTTTAATGTAAGGGGAAATCAGCTCCCCAAAAGAAGGGCAAAAGGGGCACTCTGGTAGGGACCAAAAATAATGATTGTCTCAGTATTAGAGGGTTTCCCCTCCACTGACCAATGGCCAAATTAATTGTAGCATCAGAACAGATTTCTTATGGGATGATCATCTTAAGTTAACTATTACGTGCAATTATATTCATGCAGATATTCTACATGATTTATACTTGCGTAATGTTTGCATAAAAAGGTTATAGTAAATATAAACCTCTTTTTTTATTCATATATATATATATATATATATATATATATATATATATATATATATATATATATATATACAGTGATGATCATATTTATTGGCACGGTAAAATAAAAGTTAAATTTTGTCTAATAAATTCTAAAAAAGGGATTAAATTAAAGAAAATAACAAAGTATATTATGTATTTTTAACTGGCCTTTCCGATGCAGCAATCGGATTTTAGAAAAAATAAATAACAAAGGAACAAAAAACATAATTGCAAAAAACCCTTGTTCAAAATTATTGGCACGGCTTTGTTTTTCTTTTAGTATCAGTATAATATCAATCAATTTCCGGTTTACGTGCTTTCTGAACTTTTTTATAGCCATATTATGCTTGTTTAACGCTAATTCAGTGAATAATTTTTTTCAGATAATTTTTAGATAGCGATTTATTTAAACTATTATAAGTGACTAAATTATAATTTTCAATCGCCATGGTTAAAACTAAGGAACACAGCGAAGACGTCAGGAAGCTTGTTGTAGCATGCCATACCAATGGGGAGGGCTATGATAAGATTTCAAAGAAGCTAAACCTTCCCAAATCCACTGTTAGAGCCATAATAAACAAGTTCAAATCGCAAGGCCACGTTATGAGTTTAGAGGGTAGAGGGAGAAAAAGGATTCTTTCCCCAAGAGATGAACGGAAAATTGTTCGACAAGTAAAACAAAACCCAAGGATCTCTGTTGGGGAGATTGTTGATGAACAGAGCACCTCTGGAGTGAATGTATCTCGACATACAGTTGGTAGAGTTTTGAAGAGAGCTGGTTTAAAAGCATGTCGTCCGAGAAAGACTCCCTTATTGAAGCCTATGCACCTGAAAGCAAGGCTAGCCTTTGCAAAACGTCATATTGATAAAGATGTTGCATTCTGGAAACGTGTTCTATGGACTGACGAAACGAAAATAGAGTTATTTGGCCATAATAAAGTGTCTTATATTTACAGAAAATCTGGCGAAGCTTTCCTGCCTAAGAACACCATACCCACAGTGAAGCACGGTGGAGGCAGTTTGATGTTTTGGGGATCCTTTGCTGCCTCTGGACCAGGGCGACTTGTTAAGGTCACAGGTAGCATAAAAAAGGAAGATTATGTTAAAATATTGGATGAAAACCTGAAAGACTCTGCTAAAGAGCTCTCACTTGGTCGTCGTTGGTGGTTCATGCAAGATAATGACCCAAAGCATTCGGCTAAACTGACTAAGAAATGGCTTGAGGACAATCATATTAATGTTTTGGAGTGGCCATCACAAAGCCCAGACCTTAATCCAATTGAAAATTTATGGAGAACATTAAAATTGAGGGTAATGCAAAGGAAGCCTAAGAATCTTATTCAATTGGAGGATTATTGTCAGGAAGAGTGGGCTAAAATTACTACTGAAGAGTGCAACAACTTGGTTGTAAACTATGAAAAGCGACTGAGGAAGGTAATCAAGGCCAAAGGCTATACAATTGATTATTAAATAAATCGTGCCAATAATTTTGAACAAGGGTTTTTTGCAATTATGTTTGTTGTTCCTTTGTTATTTATTTTTTCTAAAATCCGATTACTGCATCGGAAAGGCCAGTTAAAAATGCATAATATACTTTGTTATTTTCTTTAATTTAATCCCTTTTTTAGAATTTATTAGACAAAATTTAACTTTTATTTTACCGTGCCAATAAATATGATCATCACTGTATATATATGTATGTATATATATATATATGTATGTATATATATATATATAACTACTTCATTTACTCACATAAAATTAATATACGAAAGTATAAATTTATGCGTAAACTTTAAGTATTTACTTCAAAAGTGCTCAATACGTAGGTAGAACTAGTTAGTAAATTATAAAATATATATGGCGATTAAGCTACACTGAATATACCACGTTTCATCCACTCTAGGACTCTTATGCGCATAAGCCTGAAGAATCCTATCCTAAATGCGGAATTTTTATAACTTACTAACTATATATATATATATACATATATATATATATATATATATATATATATATATATATATATATATATATATATATATATATGAATAAAAAAAGAATACGAAAAGTATAAAAGCTTATAACTTTTCTTTATTCGTTTTCAATTGGTGACGTGCAGGAATACAAAATAATATTATGAAAAAAAATTAAAAAACTTTTCTTATTAAGTTTTTCTTAAAACTTTTCTTATAAAGCATATATATATATATATATATATATATATATATATATATATGTATGCGTATATTTATTTCTTTTTAAAATTTCACCTACCACAAACTCCTGTCAGTTTTTGGTCTACAGACATAAAACTTAATATATAGAGTATTAGAACCCATGCAAAACTTTAATATTTGGTTTTAGCGAGGGAAAATCGGTACAAAGGTGTGTAAATTATGTCGATGACACATTCATACTCTGGTCCCATCAGGAAGATGTTCAAACGTTTCTAGATCATGTGAACTGGATCCGTCCAACTATACAGTTCACAATGGAAGAAGAAAATTACAATAAATTATCGTTCCTAGATGTGCTGATTACTCGAACAGGTCAGGAGTTTATGTCATCTCTATACCGAAAGCTAACTTTCACTGGACAGTATCTAAATTGTAACTCCCATCATCCATAGAATATAAAGAAAGGAATCGTCCGTTGCCTACAACACTGAGCAAAAGCAATATGTAGTAACATCAGTGCATATCAAGAGGAGATGGATAGTTTAAGAGAAAACCTCAACCGTAACAACTATCCAGAAAGCATGACATCAGCTCCAAGAAATCTGAACCAAACACAAAAGGACACAACTCAGAAATTCATCACAGTTTGTATACCATAAATGAAGAGCTTGTCTGAAAAACTTCAACGAATATGTAATCCATATGACATCAAGACAGTATTCAGGAGTGATTCAACTCTCCGGAAACAGCTTGTGAGAGTCAAACCCCCTACAGAAAAAATCATGACTAAGAACTGTGTATATGAAATGTAAATGTGGAAAACTATACCGAGGTGAAACGTGTCGTCCATTGAAAGTACGGTTAGAAGAACAACGAAAAGCCATAGTACATGGAGAGACTGAAAAGTCAGGTATAGCTGAGCATATCTGGAAGGAAAAGGGAAGCCATCTACCATTATGGGACGAAGTAAAAATTATAGACAGAGAGGAACGGTGGAGAGTAAGATGGGCGAAAGAAGCAGCACGTAGACCTAGTATAGAATTTAATACGAGATGGGAAGCAGTAATTATAAACAATAGATAATATATACAATAAGTATAGAGATAGATATGCATTAATATTTAGTAATAATTAGTATTAGTAACAAAATGGTGATATTTACAACTAGAAATACAAAAATAGGTTTAAGGCTCCAAAAATTCGTACTAGAATTGTCCACAAGGACCCGTGGCAGTGGTTAGAGTAGTAGGAAAAATCAATTGTAAAAGTGATATTCTCCTGAAGGTTAACGGTTCAATCCTCAATGTGGATACATTTGCGAATTACTTAGGACCTCTATCCAGTCATGGCTGACAGAATAAGAGCATGCTACTCCTGTGAAGTAAATAAAGGGTTCCGCTCGAAATTCCGTTCAAATTCCCGAGTTCGACAGAAACATTCCCGAGTTTGACAAGATACACCTGAAGAAGGTCGGAGGTTATATCGACCGAAACTTTATGAAAATCACACTCAAGATGAGAACAGTAGTTCGATAATAATGCATATAACCAATCCTCATCTCAAAAATTCAGAAACGTCAAAAATCTTATTATTTATTACTTTTATATGGAACAAGATTTATTTTTCCATTTCATGTACAGACATGTTTATGAATTAGCCATCCTGTGAAAAGATAGGGATATTAAAATATATATATATATAAAAATATATTAAAGACTGGTTGAATCAGCATAGAGTAAAAATGGAAAATGAGGGAAATACATAGTTGAGAGAAAAAGAGAGATTAATGACTTTTTCAGTTAATTATAAATTACGACTAATTAAATTTTTTTAATTTCAAAATAATTCTTTTACAAAGGAGTCACCACTTATCAAGGCTTGGGGGCCACTCGAGGATAAGTGTTAATGAGTGTATGGTAGTCAATGGGACAATATCATAGTAATCATTAGTAGTGGAAATTTGATAAATTGGATTATTTAAGAACTTGTTTGCGTTGGACTTGAAGATAATCATATTGTAGTCAGCTGGAAAGCAGGGAAATGGGAGAGAGTTCCACAGGCGTGCAATCCTAAGAAAGAAGCTTTGTTTATGGAATCTACATTTAGGTTTAGACACAGATAAAGAGTGGGGTAAATTATTGATAGTGGTTTCATCTAGGCATGTCTTTTGTGAAAGTGGGGAGACCCTAGATTAGAGCTCAGGCGAGCACTTGCCATGAAAATGACGATAAAGTAGAGACAGGCTCGCAACATCCCTTCTGTGGGAAAGAGGTTGCAGGGAAGAGAAAAGTGCATCACCCACTAGGCTACAAAGTCTATTTTGAACTCTGTCAAAGCAGAATAAGGTGCTTCTAGCAGCTCCTGCCCAGATGTGACAACAGTACTCCATCCTTAGATGTACTTGGCGCTTATACAGGTAGAGAATCGCATCAGCAGTGAGATATCAACTGGAGCGGTGGAATGATCCCACTATTTTTCCAGCGACCTTGGCAATGTGTACGTGTTCCATCTCAGATCAGGAGTAAAGGTCAGACCCAGAAGCTTGTCAAAACATGGAGCCTCCCCAAGACGAGAGCCATTCATTTTAATTGAGGTCAGGAGGGAATTGGAGCATTGATGATGTAAAGATAGAAGTTTGGTTTTAGATGCATTAAAATTAACCAATCACCTCTTTCCCTATTGTACCACATACCCAAGATCAGAGGAGAGAGAATCAGAGAGAACTTTGTCATTTACTGCCTTTGAAGTGTTGCCATAGATGATAGTGTCATCAGCATAAATATCTATGAATGATCTTTGGGTGTGATTTTGGAGATGATTGATGTAGATCAGTAAGAAAGTTAGGCCCGGGATGAACCCCTAAGTGAAAATGAGATTAGGACGAGCCGAGACTCGAACCTTGTAAGCAAGGTTAAGAAATAGATGTTAGAAATCGGAATGTTAAAAACGTCTATTGTTAAATTCTATTATAAATAGTTAGATATTGTTAATATTGTAAAAAGAATTGATTGTTCATTCTTTTATAAAGCTGAATATTAAAAATGACAGCTAAAAAGAATGAATAGTACAAATCAAAAATACATTGTTAAAAAATAGGTTAGGTTAAAAAATAGGTTAGGAGAGAATTCTTTTGCTGTCAAAAGCGTGCTTGGAAAAACGTGTGCATAGCCACGTGAATTGGTCACGTTTGGGAAACACACTTCTGACATCATAGCAAAAGGGGGATTCTCAATATAGGGGTTAGAGTTAGTCATATCAGGGTAGATGAAGCAGAGTCGGTCAGAGAGAGTTGATTGGCCAAGAGTTGACATGGTCAGAGGAGGGTCCCCTGAGAGGCGAAGGGGTAGAAGGTTAACTATGTAGATCCCGAATTTGAATTCCTGACGTCATCATCATTTGACCGGTCCAACGAAATAAAGAATCACCATTGGTGTTTTGTAAAATGGTGTGTCATCATTCAACACCCAAAAGGTAATGTGTTAAACATCTTATAACGAACTTTGTGTAACCCTTCCAAGATTATGTATCTCTCCTCCTCCTCTCTATATGTGTTATAAGAAATATAAGAACTGTGCATCTATCATCCTCAGTATATATATATGAAGTCCCAAACATCTCAGGACAGAACTGTATAAATGTCTCCTCTCCCTCTCCCCCCTCATCATTATTATATATGTCCCCGTCATATCTTTTAAATATGAACCCTCACAACACAACACTGTGAGCTTCTGATTTCTGCTCATCAATCACTACTCTTATGAACCTATCAGAGAGAAATTATTTAACAATCGAGAAGACATTTCCAGATATACCGTAGCTGGAGATCTTTTGGAGTAAACCTTTATGCCATACCCTATCAAAAGCCTTTGATATGTCAAGAGCAATTGCCCTACAAAGGAAGCCTCCATCAAGAGATTCACTAAACTGTGAAATATAACTGTTAGCACATTGCTGTAGATCTAGCAGAACTGAAACCATATTGCATGTCACTAAGAAGTTGATTTTGCTGAGGTGGTTGACTACTTCTTTATTTAACACAGATTCCAATAACTTACTCATGATGCACGAGAGACTGATTGGTCTGTACTGAGAGGGAGATGACCAAAAAAAAAAAAATGGAAAAACCTAAGGTAAAAGTCCTAATCCGCACCAACGCTTTTCTAACAAGCCTCCCCACAAAACTGCTTCCACTGCATGCCCCTAAATCACTTTGAGGAGTGTAACTATTCCTTAGATATATAACCTCTACAAACTAACCCTGTAACATTAACTAACCACACGGGGTCGCAGAAATACCTGGAGTAGGACCCAGGCGCGGAGCAAACCCTCTCAGGGCTGATGGACCCAATAGATCTTCCCAGATCACCCGCCTAGGAGAAGGAAAACTCTGAAACTAAACCAAAGAGGAGGGAGGCCTCTCCAGTCTTGGATGACAACCTTCCTAGAGCTGGTGACTCAAACAAATTACCGGTCTGCAAACCTAAATTGCTTAAGGAGTAGATAGGCTCTGTCTATCGCTGGCTTCCATACTCCTTCTTTGCCAATTAGTCAGGCGCAGAGACACTATCACAAGTGAATCGACAAAACACTTAGTGGTAGATCTTGTTTCTTGTCTAGGGCATTGAATGCCGTTCCCCCACTCCCGACACATCCCACCCCTCATAACTGGGCACTTGGTAGTGCTTGAGTACCACGCATGCCTGTGCAATTAGATTGGGGGGATCTTCTTTTGATGGGCTGAGGGTGCCAGATTGACAGTTCCTGGCTGCTGTTTCCGACTGGTAGTATAGGTGCCTTAACTCTTTGGTAGCGCTTAGAGCGGCTGCTCCATCAACAGTTGTATAATATCGGGATGTTTGTAGTGCCATGTCGCGCATGGAAAGGGACCCTGCACTCATCCCCAATGGGCTTTCCCGAGGCCACAGTCCTAGTTGAAGAAAGGTCAGCTAATGGTCTGCTTGTGTTGCATGTCTGATATCCTGCATAACCTCTTGTTCAACCCCCCCCTCACCTAACTGAAACTCTTTAAAAGCATGATGACACTTCCCCAGAACCGCTAGACTCTGGAATTCCATTCCAGGTTCCTGCTTCCCTAATTGTACTGACATGCAGAAGTTCAAGTGCAACGTGAACCGACATCTTGCTGCCCAAATCCCAACATAGTGCCCCAGTAGTTGCTGCCCCTGATAGTAGCCCCCTGCACCAAAGTGGCAATGTGCCTTGTTTGGGGTGAAAATGTAATAAAAAAAAAAAATAAAAAAAAAATAACCTGAAATTTTAAATATGGAGTGTACTGATGAGGTTTTCTAGGGTGTTGGGAAGCAATTTTTAAAACAACGCTTAAATAGCTTTGTAAGTATGGGAGCTAGTTCTGGTTGAAGCTTTTTCAGCACTATAATTGAATTTCTTTTCAACCATAATTTAATCTCAAAACTAAAGTATATTTTAGATGCATTTTCTTTAATTAAAGGATATAGTAAGAAACCTTAAAGAAAAATAACATTGATTAACTTACATTTAATATGATAATAATAATAAGCACTAACCAGACTTCCACTGAATGAGTGCAAAGAGTACTGAGACCTTGGGAGGGAGGGTTTATTGTCACCCAAATACAAATAAAAACCAATTGTCATTGCCAGTAAAAAATCAATAAGCGGTAGTTGCTATCACACAGTCATTTATAAAGGTTATTGAAAGAAGTGGAGTGTACTGCAAATCTGGGGAGACCGACTGTCACCCAGTCTCCAGAGAACACCACAAATAATAATAATAATAATTAGGGCTAGGAAAACAGCACATACTTTTCATTGATTTGACTCTCGAGTGTGTATCCGTTGATATTTTATATACTTTTATATAGAGTTATGTGGTTCTCGGTTGATTAACTGTGTCGGATATATACTCGAGAGTCAAAACAATGAAAAGAATATACTTTTGTTATTGTTGTTGTTGTAATAATAATAATAATAATAATAATAATAATAATAATAATAGAAGAAGAAGAAGAAGAAGAAGAAGAAGATAACCAAACAGGATTTATGATGAACATGAATACATTTTAGAATATAAAATTCCTTTCACACACAAGAAAATAATGAAAATGCGTGAATATGTCAACGCCAAACATTCCAAGTCAAATTATTCCCAACAACTATTATAAGCAATGACTGATTCAGATTGTTTGCCTCATTTTTATATAAAAAATAAAAAACAAAAATATAGAAGAAATAAAATTTTAAAAAAAGAAATCTTTTTTCTTCACCCTCAGTCATTAAAAAAAAATTTTTTTTTAATTAATATTCTTCCCACTTCAGCCCAACTATCAATCAACAACCATTTTCCAATAAAACATGATCTAAAGAAATTCCCAGGATCAACTATTCATACTCCTATGGTCCTTCTTCAGAATGCCATGAAAGAAGTCACACAGAAATCCAGTTGTTCGGACAGCAAAAACTTTATATCTGATCTGAAATCGGTTGGAAAATATACCTATTCTCAAAGTTGAGTATATTTTTAGCAAAGAGGAGGTTCACCATTTATCAGAGATCGTAGGTCACTTGAAGATGAGGATTAATGAATGTCAGGTGGACAGTTAGATAACACCGTGATGATCGGTAAGGAAGGAACTTTAGCTTATGTTTGTTTATTTAAGAGAATGGCTCAACAGAAACTTGTATACATTAGACTTGAAAACAGCCATTTTATAGTCAGCTGAGAAGTAACTCCACGATATTGTGTTCCACAGTTCTAGAAAAACTTTGCTCATGGAATTTACGTTTATTTTTAGGCACAAATAGATGATAAGGGAAATTGTTGGCAGGTATTGTAGCTAGATAAGTGCATTTTGTAAATGCTGTATGGAAGGGGGAGTGACCATAGATTGACTTCAAGTGAGCAGTTTAGATTCTGCCATCCGAGGAACCATTCTTGGATCAAGCGATGACAGTACAATAATTGTTAGAAAGAATTTGCCATAGCATATTATAAGAAACTGAAAAAGTCATCTGTAGTTTGATAAACAATGGTGTAACGTTTGGAAGAAACTTTTGTTTGGACAACACCGGAAAAAGCACAACTTGCTAAAAAAAAAAAAAATGCACAAATCCTTCTTGACTGCTCATATCCATTCTGGTTTCTGTTTGTCTCACTGTCGCATCTAGTCTTAAAATGAGTTTGTGTCCATATAAGTAAATCACCAACATTTACAAAAATCCACAACTTTGAGCACTTTTTCTCCATTGCAAATGGTGACCTACAAACTAAACATCGCAGTCACTATGAACTTGGTAAGTTCTCATCTATGTAATATTTTGCTTGTTCTTCCATTAGTTAGTCCGGATGTCACACTTTCAAAAAGGCCAAAATGCTTCAAAAGAGACAATGTGTGTGTGTGTGTGTGTGTGTGTGTGTGTGTGTGTGTGTGTGTGTGTGTGTGTGTGTGTGTGTGTGTTATTGGCCTTTTTCAAAGTGTAACGTACAGACTAAAACAAAACATATTTTTTGATTAAATATTTCTCATTCCAACGAGTCCTGCTAGTCTCTATTATTACAAATGTTGCATCGCAGACAAGATCCTTTTTACTGTCGAAAGAGAAAATATCAATAAAATTAGGAACCTGCGACTTCTAGAAAATCTGTAATACTGTGTTGAACAAAGAGTAATCAATAATTCCATGATGTCACTTGCATGCCCACTAGTTTGCCTCAAACCACTTCATGCTTAATTTCCACACTTGATAATCTGTCATATTATAAAAAAAAACTTGATATATCCAAAGCCAGTGATCTGATCTCATCTCTGCTATAATAATAAAAAATGCTCTGTTCAGCTGGATTCTGGATTCTGTCTTCTCCAAATTCTATGACAAATACCTTGTAAAATCTTGTCTCTCTGATAGCCTGTCGTTTTCAAGAACTCTGGTAACCCCCAATATTATTGCCCAATCAGTCTCCTCCAGCTTTTTGCTAAAATATTTCAATCATTAATCAACCTCGCGATGGTCCACCACCTCGAAAATTCTAAACTTCTTTCTGACTAAACAACATGGATTTAAGTAACTCCGTTCCATTGCAAATATCCTAACAGTCATTTCTGAATGCATATATCATGTATTGGAGAAGGCGTTTGATATATCCAAAGCCATTGACAAAATCTGGCATAAAGGTCTTCCTATGAAAATTAATTCATGAGCTATTTCTAGATGAATATTTAATATAATTAGATCCTTCTAAGCTTAAAGAAGATCCAGACTGTCCTCGATAGCTTTACATCTAAACATTACATTAATATGGATGTGCCTCAGAAATCGACTCTTGAACCTTTATTATCCCTGCTTTTTATAAACAACCTTCCTGATGCAATCGTGTCTGATGATAACACTCTCTATTCTAGACATGCACACATATCCACGGCAATGGCTGACACCATCCATAGGATTCCTCCAACTTAACAAGTAAGTTTTTCAGTGTTTCACAGATAAGTATTAAATCACCCGTTTATAGCATCTCTTCCAGACAATCCATAGGAAAATTCAATGGACCATGCTTGTGGGACACAAATTCAAGCCAACAAACTCCCATTTTAACATTTAAACGTACTTCTAATTCAAATATGACTTTGAGCATTTCTGCGCATTGCTTGAACTACTTTTACTAACATAACCGGCGTTGCCCAGTATTCTTTTTATGTTGCTTTTTTTTTATTCACATGATTATTTTTTTAAAACGCTTTGCAAAATAATGTTTTTTAATTCCATACGATTTCGTCATTGCCATTTTTCTTTTTCATTTTTTCAAAGTATTTTCGATTGTAATTGGGTTTGGAACAAACACTAATGCAATGAAACTTTCAGCATATACATAAAGTACTGACAACCAGGTTCGCCACGGACAACACTGAGTTTTATCACCGAGTACATTATATAAACAAACACACACATATAAATATAAATCCACATATATATGCATATAAATACGCATTTGTGAAACCGTTCACAAGTAGATAAAAATTTTTGACTCCTTAATAGCCCTTTTTTCTTGACAGAAAACAGATTAAAAACATTTCCACATGTCTGAATACCCTATTTGTGAAATTTCAAGCCTGTAGATTAAGTATTCGTTGACTGTATAGGTTGAGAAGTGTCCTCACACACACACACGCGCGTGCGCGCACACACACATTCTCCTTTTATAGATATATAGATAGATATACATTTGGCTTATGAGATAGAGTATGCATTGTATGCACAAATGATCTTTTCGAGTCAGTTAAGTTAAGCCTAGTTCAACAGAGGGATTTATTTTTTTCGGCAGCCGAAATAGCGATAATTAAATGTCAAGTGTATTTCGTCATTAAAACAAGAAACGTAGTCACAAAGAATGCTTGGAATACAAATCAGTCATTGTGAAACAAAATCATGTTAGCTTTTCGGGGTAGTTTCAAACTATTTAGATCAAATACCAAAACATATGCAGTAAATGCAATCTGAAGAATCCAAGTCTCCCATTTCTCCGTTATTAGCTGCGTATTAATTGTTTTTAATGCATGAATATTCTGAATAACTAACGAGGTTAGTTTTACAAACTAATTAAACAACTTGTGAAAATTGGGTTGACTTTGATACACGGGAAATTAGGATAGGCATTTATTGCATGGAACTTAGCGAGAAAGTAAATAGATTGATTTTTTTTATTTAATTGAAAATTTAAAATATTCTGAACATGGGCTCAAACATTCTTCCAAATATATTTTATTTCTTTTTTTTCAAGTGTCACCACTTATCAAGGCTCAAAGACCACTCAAGGGTAAAGGCTAATGTGTCAGGTGGCGGTGAGACAACACTGTGATGATCGGTAATAATGGTGGTGATTAGTAATGATGGTGGTGATTAGGCAGAATTTGATTATTTAAGAGGACAACTCAACAATAATTTGTTCACATTGGACTTGAAAATGATCGCATTGTAGTTAGCTGGAAAGCCACACATGTGTCAGTTGCAAAGGAGATCAAGACAAAGAATAGGAAATAACTCCAACTCATTTTTTCTTTGTAGAAACAACATTTATTTCCTCATCGCTACAGCCATGGCGTCACCCAAGTGATCTCAAACGTTATCCACGTCTCTCACAAAATCGTTCTCTTTTTTTTCTGTACTGTAACATTTTTATAGCTTTTCTTTTCTTTACCGATGATGTCATTTTTCATGCATTTACATGCGCACATCTGCACTATATTATAATACAGCAGCACCATTTACTGCAGACGAGCAGTTCTAGGAAAAAAGATTTGTTTATAAATGTTTTGTTTGAGAGAGAGAGAGAGAGAGAGAGAGAGAGAGAGAGAGATGTTTGATTTTGACTATCCGTGTCTTTCTTTTTTATCCTTGAAACATGTTCATCTACACTAGAAATATGAAATTCTTTCATTTTTTTCCAAAAGTAATTATTACAACAAAGAAGATTATTACAATGGAGACAATTTCGAATAATGATCTAAAAAACTGAAAATGGGACAAGGGAAATAATTCCTATTTTAGCTTAAAGATGAAAATATGAGTTAGCTCTCTTAGATTTTGAGATTTTATTTACATTTCTTTGTGACTTACATATTATTATTATTATTATTATTATTATTATTATTATTATTATTATTATTAATTAAAATAAAATGGCATTGAATCCCAGGTAACTCCGGATAGGGAGAGATACTACATAATAAATGAAAGCTTCTTTGTAAACATTGTTAACGTCACATATGTGTCAAAAGCACGTATAGGCTAGTCGAGAAAATGAAGATGACTGCAGTTTGCCAATCATATCAGTTTCACTACTTCACAAAGGAAGAAACATTCCTGTTAGCCAATGGTCCTACTTGTCAAAAAATGTACTAAAGAAATGGAAATAATAGAATTGACTTCCAAGCAAAAACCTATTTAGGCCACAACATGAGTATATGTTACTTATGCATGCTTGACAGTCAGGTTGACAGTAGCTTTGTTAAGTGGTCGGAGATCCAACTTCATAGGTTGTACCTTCTCTTTTTTGTGAAGGGGTTAGTTTTGTTGCTAATCGCCAAATTGGTTGCTTTGTTTTATGCTATATCAACCCTTTTTGGGTTAGTTAATGTCAAATCCAATAATTACAGAAAAATGTTTTTATGCTTAACAGTTGTTTATATCTTCAAATATTTATTCATGGTGTTTAGTTTGATTGTTTTGTTTTATGGCATATTAATCCTTTTTAGGTTCAATCATCTTTGCAAAAGATTTTATGCTTCTAGTTTTTTATATTTTCAAATATTTATTCATGGTGTTTAGTTTGGATGTTTTGTAGAGAAAAGTTGTTATTTTTGTTTTGCGTTTTGAGTTTTGCAGAACATGATTGAGTTTTGCAAAGAAAAAAAACAACAACATTAATGTTTAATGCATTTAAGATAAATTACATCATATTCATTTGTGGCCTTGGCAATCCTGTCATCCATTCATTCACCTGAATCCAAAAAGAGGTCGAGATTCTTCACCAAAATTAGAATTTCATTGGTTTCTGAAGGCAATCTCTTTGCAGTAAGTTTGCCATTGCATAATTTTAATTGGAGATATTTTTATTTGAGATCACGTGTCAATGTTTCTCTTTTCAGAATTTGCACTTGTTTATAGATGTGAAACTAAAGTCTTAACGTTTTTAGTCAAGGTATTACAGAAAATATCATTCGTATTCATAGGCTGAGACGACTTAAACAACTACAGGGTTTCAAATATCACCCTAAAGAAAACAATGCTACAGCTTCATTTAAAAACCTTTATTGAAAAAATCAATTCAGGTAACTTGATTATGTAGTAGAGCTGACAGGAAGACGATATTTTCAGACAATCTGATCTGGTAGCACTAGATGCTAATCGCCTGAGGCCCCCCTACAGGGGAATATGAATAGATGTGCTCATGAGTCTACCCAACAAAAAATTCGACATTCAATTTGTTTAATTATTTTAGTCTGATAAATAACAACTTCACCAAATCGAATTCTTTCATGATGTTGCGGACCAGGATATAATACCCTAGCTCGCCACAAGAAAATAATGAAACGAATGGAATTGAAGGAAACTAAGACTCAATTGATGGATAAGATAAACGTTGTTTATTTGCTGTTGGAAGAACGAACGTTTTAGTTATAACATGTGTTCATGTCCGCGCGTATGTAACCAATGTTTGTTGCGGGACTGGTGTTGTAGCAAGAAAAGGAAATGTGTGTTCATCTTAAGTTCGGGTCACTATCGTTTGTTCGCGCGTGAGAAGAGAAATGAGTGTTGTAGTGGAAATGAGAATGATAGTCCAGCGTGTAGACAAAAAAGTGGATAGAGAGTTGACATCCGTTAGTAGTCAGCTACGCGAAGGTGTTCTCAGGGACCAGTAGTAGATAGAAAGAGAAAGAGTGTGAATGTGTACATACAGTCCGTTAGCTCGTGCCCCATACATAGTCACAGGGGTGTTGACGCGCGCGAGCATGCGCCTCCCCAAAGAGAGGCGGCTGGTTAGCCCAACCACTCTGGTCGAGAGCTGGTCCTAAAAGAAGGAGTCGCTTATTGCTCTTCCTTTTATACTCGTTTCTGGAGTGTCTTTTGCGCATGTGTATATTTCCTTTGAAAGCGGAAGTGACGCCATCCATGTCTGCGTTCATATGCGTGTGTGTGAGTACATGTGTATACGTTAGCGTGTGTGTATATATACGTGAATGTGAGTGTATGTACGCGAACGTGAATATATGTACGTGTGTGGACGTGAGCGTGTATGTTTGTGCACGCATATGTATATGACATAGCTTGAAATATGAATGTGTGTTTTTGTGCGAGACAAGAAAAGGCTCGCACAATGAACAACAAAGAAATTGAGTAAAAATACAAGGAATGAATATTTTTTAAGTTTGTGAAACAAACTAAAGTTATTAAATGTATGAACGGCTCAGCTTGGTTAATCCCAAATGGATTAGTTTCTTTTGAAGGTGTACAACATTTTCTGTAGGATCACCAAATGTCAGTACTTAAAACAGGATCTAGTAAAGAAATAAAAAACTATCAGACTGTGTTCTCCAAAAAGTATATTTCGCTCAAAACAAATGTTGGAAAATATATTGGAAAGCATTAAATTTTAATACATCCGCTCTGAAGACAACTTGTCTGATCTGCTTATACATGGTATAAATTTGGAGCTACTTAGTTGGTTTGAAGTTGAAACATGGCCAACTACAGGGTGGAACAATAAAATTATTGCCCTAGAAAAGACAACGTGTTTCCATTTCAGTTTGATGAAAACCGCTTTTCTTTTTTTGCTGCAGATCATCTACTAGTTGGTCAGTTGTGTACAAATCTCAACAGCAATAGGAGCCTTCTATCATGTCTGAAAGTGACACAATGTTCAATGAGCATTGGAGATGCGCTACTGTACAACTTATGCTCTCTACCAATCACAGTTATGACAACAGGACCATTGCCAGCACCCTAAAAATGCAAATCCGGATGGTTCAACATTGAGGGCACAGTCCAATTAAGTTTCTGGCCACAGTTATGGTCTTTGGTCTGGTTTAAAGTGAGGGTTACATCATGCCACGTCACATCTTCAAAGTCCACTTGAAAGTCAACACCAAAGTGTACCTGGATGTGCTGAGGAGTGTGGCGATCCCCTAGTGCAATAAGTGGCTGCTGGCAGACCCTGGGTGTGGCAGCAAGACTCGGCGCTGGCCCTCAAATCCAAAGAAACCCAGGCTTGGCTTCAGAAAGAATCCTACAACATTGTACCCTTCTCTCACGCCTCCTACCTTCTCTCCTGACCTAAATCTGCTGAAATACTTCGTTTGGTCATATGTCAAGAACATCACCAACATGACCTCCCTCAACACCAAAGCCAACCTAATCGCCACCATCTGCCGAGTATTTGCTGAGCTCCCACTGGTGCTTGTGAAAAAGCATGCTCCCAGTTTTGGACTGGTATCAAGGCAGTGATTGAGGCTGAAGGTGGCTACATTGAATAGATGTCAACTCTACTACATAATCAAGTTACCAGAAATGATTTTTTTTCAATCAAAATTTTAAAATAAAGCTGCAGCCTTGTTTTCTTTATGGTGACAAATTTATCATTTGAAACCCTGTAGTTGTTTAGGTCGTCTCAACCTATGAATACGAATGATATTTTCTGTAATACCTTGACTAAAAACGTTACGACTTCAGTTTCAAATCTATAAACAAGTGCAAATGCTGAAAAGAGAAACATTGATACGTGATCTCAAATAAAAAAAATCTCCAATTAAAATTATGCAATGGCAAGTTTACTGCAAAGAGATTGCCTTCAGAAATCAACTCATAAAGATATTCTCATTTTGGTGAAGAATCTCGACCTCTTTTTGGATTCAGGTGAGCGAATGGATGGCAGGATTGCCAAGGCCACAAATGAATATGATTTAATTTATCTTATTCTAACTGCAAAGTATCACCGACTTCCGACTCTGATTATAAACAGATGCCATAGCAAATGTAAGCATATTTCGGCATAGGAACCAATGCTGCCAAGATTGTTAGAATATTGGATGCCTCAAGCAACCTTATAAAACATTCAACTCACTACTCTTCAATTCACAGTTAACAAATTTAGCTGAACAGAGAATTACATTTATAAAACCATTTTAGTACACAGAATTCACTATATATATATATATATATATATATATAGGTTCAATCTATATATATATATATATATATATATATATATATATATATATATAGGGGATTGAACCTATATATATGTATATATATATATATACATATATATATATATATATATATATATATATATATATATATATATATATAGGGGATGGAACCTATATATATATATATATATATATATATATATATATATATATATATATAGGGGATTGAACCTATATATATATATATATATATATATATATATATATATATATATATATATATAGGGGATTGAACCTATATATATATATATATATATATATAGATTGAACCTATATATATATATATATATATATATATATATATATATATATATATATATATATATATAAATCCAGGCTTGCGATATTAAAAGTAGGAACTAATGAACTCAACGAGGTTTTTAGATAGTGCTCGATAACAAGAGAAAAATATTTTTTTTATTTATTTGAAGGTAAAACGTTAGATTTGGTCGCTACAAACGGCCATCTGTTTCAGTCAAGAGACTTCATCAGGCGACCCTGAGCCATTTGACGTTAAAGAATAAAGCTTTTTTCTTAAGTGTCAGATGGTTTAGGGTCGCCTGTTTGTAGCGACCAAATTTACCTATTTACCTTCTAATAAATAAAAAAAGAAGAAAAAAATATATATGTACATACATACATGCCTAAAACACTGAGGATCTTTTGAAAAAAAATTTAATTCCTTTCATAAAAAATATTTTGGGCTCTCCGTTTTCTTTTTTTTTTTTTTTAATTTAATAAATCCAAAACACCATTAAAGATGAAAATTATATCTACACAATTTGCATAGAATTTTGTGAAGTTATTTTCACATAATAATGTTAAAGACCTTGCTCTTTAACCACCATCTCATTATCTAAAGGCTACAGATTCTATATCGGTATTTCTCAACGAGGGCAGAATTTCAAAAGAAGTTGGCACCACAAATTATCAGACTCAAATTGGATCTAAGACCGCAAAAAAACTGTGTGCAAGGCCTATCACTACTGAAAGGTCATGTTCGATTTTCTCATTGTTAGTATTTGTATTAAATGATCTTATGTTAGGGTCAGTTTTTACTAGCAGGGAGACTTGACACTAACCAGGATTGAATTAAGATCAATGACGATTTTTTATAGAATCTTATGTTTACAAATTTATTATATTGTTTGTTTATATATATATATATATATATATATATATATATATATATATATATATATATATATATATATATATATATATACACTAGTCTGGGTGCCCGGCATTGCCCAGGTTTTTAGAGGTGTGTGTTGAGCACAAAAAATAAAATTAAATTAAAAAAAATGTGGTTGTAAGCAGGCAGGCTCGAACCCGTGACGCGAAAGCGGAAAAGAAAGTGAAAGAAAATCTGACATCTTACCGCTACTCCATGACGTTTGGAACGTTAAAATTAGGCAAAGTTAATCCAACCCATATGATGACTAACAAAAATGGCTCGCAAAAAATCGACGCCTCTTTGTAGAAAACTGCCTGGTTGAGGCTGAAGGAATTAATGTTTTTAGCCAATTTTTCGATATTTGTCATCTGAGACACCAAGCTTCTAAAATGATACCGATCTGGTGAAAATTTGTCACCGCTGTCAAAAGATTTAGGCAGACATACAAACATACATACATACATTTAAACAGACAGGTGAGATTTATATTATAGATATATAAAAAACACACACACACGATATGATTTGGGAATCTTAAGTAGGACAGCCCTCGATGGGCTTGAGGTATTGTGGTGAATGAGAATATCAGCTAGGATCAGTATAGACAAGCAAAGGTATAATGATGAGAATGACCAAAGACACCCATTCCCAATTTTTCAGTGTCCTTGTACCTAATTTTTTGTTTATTGCTGTTTTCTTTTAAATATTTCAAGAAAATAAAAAATATATAACTCAATGAAACTTCCAATACTTTTATTGTAATCAAAATTGATGAAATTGCCCATCTTTCAATCAAATCGATTTATTGCCTGCTCTAGTCATGGATCCACCACCAGTAGACCAACACGAAGCTTGATATGCCTCCCCACAGTGACAATCCACAATACATAGTAGTCTATATTGCACTGTTGAGAACCTACTGTTGATTTTATAAAATTATTTTATATAATGGCTTGAATTAAAGTTTAAAATGAAAAAGTTAAGTATCATGCTTCAATTGTGCTTTCAACAGAAACATTCATTTCAAAAGCGCTCATATCTTATCGAAAAATCT